>NC_080790.1:127780083-128138583 GCF_028018385.1 Neofelis nebulosa
GGGACAGCACCGCTCTAGGGGCAGATGCAGGGTGTCAAGGAAAGAAGCTGGAGGCACAGGAGGATATTTAAATGCCTAAGGAAGGAAGCAGCTGAACACGACATCTGGCTACGACAGAGGCTGGATACGGAAAGGCCGGCGAGGCTGGAGGAAGGCGTGAAGGAGGCCTGGGTGCTGGAAGGGGAGGCAGGGCCTGGCTGTGCTCCCCGGAAGGAACGGGCAATGCCACGTGCTGTCAGTGACATTGGAGGGATGGGCTGGGAGGTTGCGGAAGCTGCCCTTGTGGAGAGTGCAGACAGAGGCTGAAATGCAACAAATTTGGTAAGATGACCAGACAGATGGAAATGTGTGCTTCTGAGGTCAGCGGTCAAGATCAGCGTGTGTGGTGGAATGAGCGTGTCCCGAGGAGATAGATGGCTGGGGTCTGAGCAAGGCAAGGTTTTGCCAAATGGACATGTGGAGAAAACCAGAAGGTGTGGGAGACTGGGTTCCATTAGCGAGGGTGCTGCTGGGATGAGCCGTGGAAACCAAGCTGGGGAAGGAGGGAGGTGAGGAAAGGAAACCATTAGTAGATCTGGAAGCTGGGGCAGTGGGGAGAAGCCACATCTACAGCCCTGACTTTCCCCAGACATCGGTGCCTTATTAGCTGAGCCACACAAAATGGCCAACCGTTTTTGACTCACGATTTCCTAGGGGTCAACTTAAGTATTCCCAATGCAGCGGGTGAGAGCACATGTGGGGTCAGAGAATTCTGGACTGGAGTCCAGGCTCCAGTAGTTAAGTCACTGAATTACTTGTGCATGTAACTTAACTTCTCTGGGCCCCAACGCCCTCGTCTGCATAATGGGAACAGTAACTTGTCTCACCGAAGTTGGGAATAAACACAACGAAGTGTCCAACCGCTTCATGCTCTTCTCCTAAGCACCCATTAAATGCTCTTCTGACTTCCCTTAAAGCTCCAGAAGACAGGGGCGCCTCGGTGGCTCAGTCGGTTGAGCGCCCGACTTCGGCTCAGGTCATAATCTCATGGTCCGTGAGTTCGAGCCCCGTGTCGGGCTCTGGGCTGACCGCTCAGAGCCTGGAGCCTGTTTCGGATGCTGTGTCTCCCTCTCTCTCTGACCCTCCCTCGTTCATGCTCTGTCTCTCTCTGTCTCAAAAATAAACGTTAAAAAAATTTTAAAAAAAAAAAAAAAAAAGCTCCAGAAGACAGAGACAGGAGTTGTCTGCCTTGTTCACCCCTAAATCCTCAGCCCTACCACAGGACCTGGTCCCAGAGACACTCAACAAACTCTCACACGCCTCCAACCCTCTGCGAAAAGCCTAGCGCCATGCATCCTCCAAGAACCTAAAGCGGAATTCAGGATCTTGCCCTCCCTCCCTTCCCCGATCCTGCCCCCTCCCTGTCCCCTCCCCCCCATCCTGTCACCAAGGGACTCCTCCAAGATTATTTTCTCTGCCTCCACCCAACCAGTACCAAGTCACCAACATCTTCTGCCCTGGGCTAGGGAATACCTCGTCACCGAGAAGTGCAATTGGGCAGATCTCCCAGCCAGCATCCCGTCTGCAGTCCCCCTGGATGAGACAGATTCCATTCGGCACGCCACCCTGCAAAGTTCCCAGCTCCGTGCTTATCCCACCTCGCTGCTCAAAACCTCAACAGCGCCCCCTGTCGGAAGCCATGGTCCCCCTACCCTGGGCCTCGCTCACACCACCTGGGCAATTCTGACCCGTCCACAACCCTCCTACAGCCTGCATATTCCAGGTTTTTACTCTAAACTCATTTTAAACTTCAATAAAAAAGGAATTGTATATTGCTACCTAGACCGCGGGCAGAAAATCCATAATCCTCACCACAGGTAGAGGGCAGCTCTACAAATACACATAATGAAAACCAAACCGTAGTCTTAACGGCCAGGTAAGTCTTTGCGAAAAGGAGAAACTAGAAAATATCAAAGAGATGTGCAAGGCATCTTAGCGCCAAACTGAACTGTTCTCAGAGATTTAGTCAGGGGAATGAAGGCAAGGGAGAGGTAGGTTTTCAATAGGCGGTTCAAACGTATTTAATGCCAAGTTCTCATTCTCCCTCAAGTCAGCTCCTGCTACTCCCTCTTAGCCCCGCCCTCCATCTGAATTCCCCCTGGGGAAACCGTCCCCACCTATGCAAACAAAGGACATCAACTTCTTCCTTGGCGTGCTTAATACAGAGACAGGAAATAAAATTTTCGGCTTTCCGCTTAAGGGAATCATCCAAAGGAGAAAAAGATCCTGGAGCTAAGGGACCTTCAAGTAAGCAAATTGTCCTCAACGGGGGCACCCTCTTTGAACCCTCTGGAATCACCCAAAACTCGGAAGGATGCAGGAAAATGACCCTTTGGGCGAGAACAGAGGGTAGCTCAAACCCCACGTAAGAGGAAAAACTAAAAATTTCAGTCTCAGAAAACAGCCCAAAACAGCCTACTGGGTTATTCCCCAAGAAGAAAGGTTTCTACAGAAACATCATCCACCTAAAAAGTTTCTTTTCCCTAAAGGCTCAAGTGCCCTCATCCACTAACTGCGGATGCTGGGACCTCAGGAACAGAGTTCCAGATGGTTTAATTTACTGTGGTCATTTCCCTGAGGGCGGAAGAAATGCCCGAGCTACATGCACACCTCTACCCCACCCCAGGTCAGCAACAGAACCCTCTTTTATGTGGGACCCCCATAAATAAAACAAATGGAGGTAAATACTGATCAGTTTGGAGGGTGCCTGAAAGCTACCTTGCCCAGCCACTCCCTCGCCCCCCCCCACAATGACCTGCCCGGGGCACCCCCAAAGATCCCTAAGGATCCACAGTGGTTGGAAAACCACTGCCATAAACCCTTAAAGATCTCCCTGAGAAAATGGCTTCCCCTCTGCCCGTGAGGAATGTGAGAGCACCGTTCACCCACCAGGGGGCAACATACCAGAGCCTTGGTTGGAGCCTAAGAGAATGGAGGAGGGCGTCTCCCTGGAGCCAGAAAGGTCGAGGGTCTAAAAATACAAAAAGAGAGAGATGGACACAAGGCACGGGGGCCAATGTAGCCCCCCAGGGAAGCCCAGGGATCCATGGGGGTGCTCATCACTGCCCCCAAGGCACCTTTGTGCCCTCTGCCTGGTATGCTCAGGCAGGGGAGGCCAGGTCGGCTGGGGTGGCCCTACACCTGTGCTCTGTCTCCCAGAATGAAGAGGGTGGAACACAGCAATGGGGTGCGCCCTTACTCAACTCTACAGCCTTAGCTTCTAGAACATTCACTGTGCCCTCAACTTCCTTCACTGACCTACCTACCGTCCAGATTTGTGCCACATCCAAAAAGGAGGTATATTACTTCAAAACTATGTCAGCTCGCTCTCGTTTCACATTAACCTCTTACCAGGCTATATTGTCAATGAAATCAAAGGGTTTTGATGGCATAAGAACTTAATTCTTCTCCTAAGACACACTGAAATAAATACATGATGACTACGCATGTAAAACATGATCAATGTGCCACCGAAAATACCTTCTGCAGACGACCCATGTTGCATATGCCACACACTGGGAAGTAGGGGGTGCGACCTTTCCTGGCCAATATGGCGGCTACTAGCACCGTGTGACTGCTTGTATTTGAATTAATTAAATAAAATTTCAAAGTGCGAGAGTCTCTGCTCACACCAACCCCGGTCCAAGGGCTCAACAGCCACGTGTGGCTAGTGGATACCATACTGGGCAGAGCAGACACAGAACACTCCCATCATCACAGAAGGTTCTACTGGACAACACTGTGATAAGCTTTGAGAGTCCCCAGAGAGCAGCTGCCGAATCACACGAATGTCAACTCGGGCTCCGCGTCGCTCTGTCCCTGCCCGCATGCCCACTGGTGAAAAGGAGGCCTGCTAAGCCTGTCACCCCCACCAGCAGTCTGACTGCCCCACCTTGAAGACAGACCTCCCACAACATGGGACTTGCAGAGGAGACAGGCATGGGGACAGGTCCTGAGACGCCACCTGGCCCTAAGTGTTGGTGTCACTGGCCAAAGGCGAGCAGCTTACTCACCGAGCCGCTGTCCTTGCTTTTCTCCGTGGAAGGCTCCTTGTCTTTCGAGGTGCTGGCGGCATCCGTAGGGGCCGCCTGTGTGCCAGAAGACTTGTTTAGTGTTTCTGTGTTTACCTCGGCGTCTGCTTCCTGCTGAGGAGCAGTAGCTGGGGGGGAACGGAAGAGAGAAGCCACGTATAAGCTGAGGGCCACGGCTTCCAGAACCACAGGAAGCCGCGCACTGCACGAGGCCACGCCATCGCTCGGAACAACTCTGACCCGACCGCTGTCTGTAACAGAGGCACCTCTCCTCAGTCCCACCCAGGAGAACAGGCCCAAAGTGGCCAGGACTCCAAAGTTTTCCAGAAGCTGAAATTCCAGACATTGTGCGAAAATATGTGAATTTTTAGTAGTTCATTAATTCAAGTTTTGTTAAGTCATCCCAGACCCAAAAGCATGGCGGGAGAACAAATGAAGCCCGTCAGCAGAACCAGCCTAGAATTGGGATCTAGAATTACTCATTTCACAATTTCTAATTTTAGATCGATTTTATCCCCGTAGACTGACTTCCTTCCTTCCGAGGCAGGGCTGGGAAACCCATGTGAAAAACGACACGATGGCAAAGACAGAGTCTCTGGAGATGCTAGGAGCTTGGACAAACTGAAAAAGAGCATTTGAGAGGAATTTCAGAAGGACGGACGTTATAATGCCACAAAGAAAGGAAAACTGAAGGACATTTTGGCCATCTTGTCATAACAACAACAATGGGTCATCAGACACATTACAGAACGTAGGAGAATTTAACTCTACCGCTAGAAGAGATTTAAAGTAGCCATTAGGAAGACATCTCCCTAAAGGACAAAGGACCCAACAACGTATAGTTCAATACTGCCTTTTTAAAATAACGAAATACACAAGACCTCTCTAGAGCGAGAGCTGGCAACCCAGTGCTACTTGTTTTTGTGAATAAAGTTTTACTGGAACAAAGCCTCGCCCACCACTTACACCTTGTCTATGATTGTCCTCTCCCTAAATCAGTACAGTAGAGCAGCTTCAACAAATCGTAAAATATTTATCCTCTGGACCTTCACAGAAAGCATTTGCCAACTCCTGGCCGCTGGAGTGCTTCTCAATCGTGGTCACCTATCACCTTCCAATTTTTGCCAGTGTGAAAGACACACTGCCTTGTCGTATTATTCATGTATTTTTTTTTTTTAACGTTTTATTTATTTTTGAGAGAGAGACAGTGAGACAGAGAGTGAGCAGGGGAGCGGCAGAGAGAGGGAGACACAGAATCTGAAGCAGGCTCCAGGCTCCGAGCTGTCAGCATAGAACCTGATGCGGGGCTCCATCTCCTGAACAGTGAGATCATGACCCGAGCTGAAATCGGACACTTAACCGCCTGAGCCACCCAGGTGCCCCTATTATGTAATTTTAAATTAAATTCTTCAAAATGGAAAGTAATAAACTAATAAAGCTAATACTGTTTGTCAGAAATACAAGCTAACTGTAAAAAACTCTTGATTTCGGCTCAGGTCATGATCTCGCCGGGCATGGGACGAGCCGGGAGTCGGGCTCTGTGTTGACAGCATGAAACCTGCTTGGAAGTCTCTCTCCCTGCCCCTCCACCGCTCGTGCACGCAAACATATTCTCTCTCTCAAAATAAACCAACTTAAAAAAAATAATTAAAGAGCAGGATTTCTCAGTATCAGCACGACTGACATTTAGGGCCAGATCATTCTTCGGCCCGGGGGCGGGAGGGGGGCCCGTCTGGCGCACTGCGCGGGGTTCGGCGGCAGCATCCCTGGCCTCTGCCCTCCGGGGGCCGGCGGCCCGCCCCTCGGTTAGGATGACCACACACGTCTGTGGTCACTGCCGGCGTCTCGGGGTGGGGACCAAAATCACCGCACCGAGAACCGGTGCCACATGAAACGACAGTCCGGGCAAGTAACAGAAGGAGGCCCCACGTTCACAACAGCCGTGCCTCAAGCGTTCGCCGGGCGCGCGCACGCTGCCCGCTCGAGCGTGACGGTCACGGTCGTCCGGCGAGACCGGCCAGGGCCCGGGCAGGCGGCGCGTGGCCGTACCTGACTGCGTACAGGACTTCATGTGCTCGGGCCAGTGGGCCTGCTGGCAGGGGTAGTCGCAGTAGCTGGTGTTCCAACAGCAGTAGAAGATGGCCTCCTTCTTGCAGTTGGCGCACCACTGCTTCTTCTTGGTCTCGTCCACCGCCTGCTGCTTCTCCAGCTCCAGCTGCTTCTTCACCTCGGCGATGAGCCGGTCCCGCTCCTGCTCCAGGCTCTGCCGCATCTCCGCCATGGTCAGCTCTGACGGGCGAGGGGACAGGACGTGGGCTGCATCACTAGTCGTCGTCGTCCCCCCCCCCCCCCCCCCCCCTGCCCGGGGCTTGGAGACTTTCACACCAGATCGGAAAGGGAGTCCAGCACGGGGATTCCAACAGACACGGGTGCGGGTCCTGGCTCGGAGGGGGCTCATTTGTGCAACACACCCCCCCCCCCAACAGGCGAGTAACCTAGCCTCGCCGAGCCCCAGTATCTGCATCTGCAAACCGAGCGTTCGTCACGTGATCAGACAGAGCTGCGCGGTGAGAGAGAACGCCAGGGTGCCTAGCACGCAGGGAGCCCGGAGCCCCACGGGGATCCGGGGGGAAGTCGTCAAATAAACCCGTGACCCAATTTCCACGAAGCCCACTCTGAGTTTTGTCACCAGCATGGACTTTTCTAGCAACCAAATACTACAAGGCACCTCGTGTTGCACCCTGGATCAACTCACTTCACCTTCATACTAATCCTGGGAGACCAGCTCTAACCAGACCGTTCCTTTCGGGGGCGCCCAGGCGGCTCAGTCGGCCAAGTGTCGGACTCTTGCTTGCGACTCAGGTCATGATCTCATGGTTCCTGAGTTGGAGCCCCATGTGGGGATCCCTGCTTGGGATTCCTCACCCCTGCCCCCCACCCCTCCTTCTCTCTCCAAAATAAATAAATAAGCTTAAAAAAAAAAAAAAAAAAACCCTTTCATAGATGAGGAAACTGAGGCATACAGCCAATAAGGGCACAGCTGGCACTAGAGCTCAGACACACTTTCTATTCGGTGAGCTCAGTGGCCATGGAGTAAATCTACCAGACAGGCCGTTGTGACTCGCTCTGACCGATCAACTACCAAAGTGCTCAGTCCGCTGGGGCTTCTCTAATTTCACTTCAGATAGGAAAGTTCCCATGCCATTCACCCCGGGGAGGGGGTGGCCTGCACACCAAAAGAAAAGTAAATGATCCCGCTAAAATTCGTTAAGATTCTCTTACTGAAAATTACAAACAAAAACAAAACAACAAGCACACATGCACACGTCTAAAAAAAACACCAGGAAAAGAAAATTACCCCCTTGCACTTGTGTTAGACGCCAGCTTTCTGTCCCTTTAACTAGAAGCCTGCAGACCAGGGGCACGTTCTGGCCAGCCCGCAGGTACTTTTTTTTTTTTTTTTTCCTCCAAACATGCAGCTAATTATTTAAAAATGGAGAGATATTCTGGGGTGTCTGGGCGGCTCAGTGGGTTGAGCGTCCGACTTCAGCTCAGGTCATGATCTCACGGTTCGTGAGTTTGAGCCCCAAAAGTCGGGCTCTGTGCTGACAGCTCGGAGCCTGGAGCCCGCTTCAGATTCTGGGTCTCCCTCTCTCTCTGCCCCTCCCCCACTTGTGCTCTGTCTCTCTCTATCTCTCAAAAATAAATAAATGTAAAAAAATTTTTTTTTAATGGAGAGATCCTCCATAAAAGTAACAAGCAGCCACAACACCCGAGTAAACCTCCTGCGTGGCAACAAGCAGAGAAGCAGAGGGCTCCCTCCTCCCAAGGGCGGCCTCGTAAGGTAAGTTTGCGATGCACGATTTCAACGTGTGTCACCTGTGACAGGGGGCACACCTGGGCCTGCCCCCGTGACGAGGGAGACACGATGGCCTCCAGCATTCTGGCTCTGAGGCTGACACTACATGAGGGTCTCAAGGGAAGTGCTCTACCTTTGGGGGGAAAGCCTTTCACAACAGGGACACACAACGATAGGCCGGAAACAGCACTCAGTCTGCACCAACCAGCAAAGTAGCTTTCTCCGCAGTGCGGGCCACACACCAAGTGTTTGAGAATCTGTGAAAATGCCCAACATTCCATGCTTCGGAGGGAAGGTCTGGACCCAGAGTGCCCACGCCCGAATCGCAGCTGTGTAACTCTGAGCAACTTCCTCAACATGTCTGTGCCCCACTTGCTTTTACCTAAAAACGGGATAGCAGAGCTTTTTCACCAGAAGGGTTTCCGTGAGAATTTGGATCCGTGGCAAAGTACTTAAAACGGTTGCTGAGTCAGAGCTCAGTAAACAGGAACAGCTACGGCTGTTGCTGCTGCTACTCCCGCTACTGATGTTGGTTATTTTGAAAAGAAAAGAAGGAACCCACTCCCCCCAACACCTGCTCTTACACCTCGTGTCCACGGGTTAGACTCTCCAGGGTTCTGTGGTCTCCCCAGCAGCGGGACATCACATCCCCAAGCCTACTTTTGACTCCATTCACGCCGGCACCTGCCTCCAGAGCTGCGGGGAAGTTCACACCCAAAAGCGCCCTCGGCGCAGGCCAGTTCACCAGGACTTACCCAAGTTGTGTTTCATTTCCGAGAGCTCCTGTTGGTGCAGCCACTGCAGCTTCTCGATCTCGATCCTCAGCCTGCGAATCTGGAATGAGAGAGAGTAAGACTCTTAGAAGGCGTGTCTGGATGGCGTTCACCGACAGGGCTCACCAGCTGGAAGAGTCAACGCCACGCGGTCAAGTGAGGCGTAAGCAGCTGGACGCTGCAGTACAGAGAGGTGGGCACCAGTGGGTTATCCCAAATTCAGGAGGAACTCTGCTTCCGAAAACGAAATGCAGCTGACCCTTGAACAACGTGGGAGCGGGAGCCGGGGCATCCACAGGCCATGCCGTCAAAAAATCTACATGTAACCTTGGGCTCTCCAAAAACGTAACAGCCTACTGTTGACCAGGAAGCCTTCCCCAAAAACATAAACGGCTGAACATAGATGTTGTGTATATTAGATAATGTATTCTTACCATTGGTAAGTTCGAGAAAAGAAAATGTTAAGAAAATCACAAGGTAGAGAAAATGCATTTTACAGTACTATACTATATAAAAACTCCACATAAAATGGACAAGCACAGTTCAAACCCGCTTTTCAAGGGTCAACTATAGAAGTTGTCTGTCTTTTCCAAGAAATCCCGGCTCCAGAAAAAGCCACTTAAAGTAAAAACAAGGCGGGAGGAGGGTGCCTTGCCGGCTTAGTTGCTAGAGCATCCAACTTTTGATCTTGGGGTTGTAAGTTCAAGTCCCATGTTGAGCACAGAGTTTACTTTAAAAAATGAATGAATGAATAAAGTAAAAACAAGGAACAGATTTTCATAATAAATAAAAAAAATAATAACAGATAAATGAAAGGCTTGATTAGAACTTTGGTCCTTGGGAACGCAAGCTGGTGCAGCGACTCTGGAAAACAGTATGGAGGTTCCTCAAAAAACTAAAAATAGAACTACCCTACGACCCAGCAATTGCACTACTAGGCATTTATCCATAGGATACAGGTGTGCTGTTTTGAAGGTACACATGCACCCCCATGTTTATAGCAGCACTATCAACAATAGCCAAAGTATGGAAGGAGCCCAAATGTCCATCGATGGATGAATGGATAAAGAAGATGCGGTGTATATATACACACACACACACACACACACACACACACACACACACACACACACACAATGGAGTATTACTCGGCAACCAAAAAGAATGAAATCTTGCCATTTGCAACTACGCGGATAGAACTGGAGGGTATTATGCTAAGCGAAATTAGTAAGAGAGACAAGTATCATATGACTTCACTCATATGAGGACTTTAAGAGACAAAACAGATGAGCGTAAGGGAAGGAAAACAAAAATAATATAAAAACAGGGAGGGGGACAAAACAGAAGAGACTCATAAATATGGAGAACAAACTGAGGGTTACGGGAGGGGTTGTGGGAGGGGGGATGGGCTGAATGGGTCAGGGGCACCAAGGAATCTACTGAAATCATTGTTGCACTATGTGCTAATTTGGATGTAAATTTTAAAAAATAAAAAATAAAATTAAAAAAAAAATTTGGTCTTAAAAAAGTGAAACTAAAGCAAATAAAGTTAGCAGTGTTTGATCTCTTACCTAACATTTTTTTAAAATTTTTTTTAACGTTTATTTATTTTTTTTTTTTTTTATTTTTTTTTTCAACGTTTTTTATTTATTTTTGGGACAGAGAGAAACAGAGCATGAACGGGGGAGGGGCAGAGAGAGAGGGAGACACAGAATCGGAAACAGGCTCCAGGCTCTGAGCTGTCAGCACAGAGCCCGACGCGGGGCTCGAACTCACGGACCGCGAGATCGTGACCTGAGCCGAAGTCGGACGCTTAACCGACGGAGCCACCCAGGCGCCCCTCTTACCTAACACTGTAGATGGAATCTATAGTTATTCACCTGAAACTCCAAAGCCTAACATCTCTGGAAACCAAAGGGTAATTTTGGAGGGAGGAGTTAAATTCATTTGGAGGGGAAAAATAAACTCCGCCTGAACATGGGCCCTATTTACAGTGTTTGATAACCACAGTGGCTCTCCACCACGGTGACTTTGTCCTCCCCGCTCCCTCCACGACACTGCAAGATCTGCAGACTTCTGAGGCTGTCACAATGGAGGGGTGCTACTGCCAATAGGGTAGAAGCCAGGGACCTGCCAAGCACCCTACGATGGACAAGACAGACCCCGTAACAGAGAATCATCTGGCACAAATGTCCGAAGTGCCGAGGTGGAGAAACCCTAATTTGTGTGAACAAGCATATTTCACAGCACAAATGTTGTATTGTTTGGGGCGGATAGCTGCATATTACCTTTTCAAATTCTGAAAAATTCTGGCACATATCTGGACCCCAAGGTTTCAAGTGAGACATTACGGATCTGTGTTTTCAACCACATACCGATCCTTGGTCTCATCATAGAGATGGGCACATGAGCAAAATATCCCGGGAACTCACTGATTCCTTCGGGACCTTTCTCAAAGCTTTATATGCACATTGTTCTCTGCTGAAAGCCTATTAGGACACCTTCGTGGGGGAGATTTTCTCTTCTTCTGAGTGCCGGCCCTCACAGGTCAGTGGCTTGCATGGAATCTCCCTGTCTCCAACATCACTTTCGATGACCTCAAGAAGTTCTTTCACTTGTCATTTCACCTGGTGACCCTTCCGCACCTGGCTTACAAAGAATTAGCCTAGCCTAAGAAGTCAGTTCAAAGAGATCTATTTTTACAAATGGTCACTTCCTAAGTGGACATTTTCATGTTTTAACCGCTTTATTCCCTAGGCAACCACACAATTGTGGAGGCTTTCAGCACGCAAATCCTAAGACAACAAGGATCCCTTGTATAAAAATGCCCAAACTTACAGAGAGCCAGGAGACAATTATACATGGGGCCCAAGGAGCTGATTAATCTCAGGGTTCACTAGGGGGTTAACTCAGGCTCCAGTATTGGCCCTTTGACTAGAAGTGACCGGATCACACAAAGCTGTGTGCATCCCCACCACAGAGCCAGCCTTGTGACTCAGTAAAGAAACGCCCTTCCCAACAAACACAATCAGCAGAGCGCCCTGGAGGGACTTCCAGAGAAGCTGCTTCCTGGCACCATTTTACAGCAGCCCGTATAACATTCTTAGCAAATAAGGAATGTGTCATCTCTGACCTCGGCTATTGTGCTCCCAGTAGTGTTTTTAGAAAGATCGTTGTAGATTTCTGTCATCGTTCCTTTTATTGCATCCATCATCTGAAAGATAAAAACAGAAACAATTCAGGTGATCGCTTCCCTGAGGCTTTTCTAGATGACATACATCTAAAACCTACCCAATACAAAGCAGTTGTTCTCAACAGGGGGCAATTCTGTCCCTCACAGGACATTTGGTACTTGTGGTTGTCAGGACTGATGGGGGGGGGAAGCAGACTATTGGCATCTGGTGGGTGCAGGCCAAGGATGAGCTATATACGCTATGTAGACAGAACAGCCCCCATAACAAAGAATTATCCAACCCAAAATGTCACTGGTGCCAAGGTCGAGAAACTCAGGTATAATCCAGGGTAGGAATACACAAAGCTAGTTTCTGTAGCCAGAGGCTAATCTGGAGAGGCTGAATTTGGGCCCCAGGCCTGTTTGCTTTGGCCAGCACTATGGGTTCAAGGGAGGAATTGTTTCCTTTTGTGACTGTTGTTTCTAAATTCCTTCCCCTTTAAAAAAAAAAAAAAAAAAAAAAAAAAAAAGTCTTATTGAGATCTCATTCATCTACCAATGGACCCATTTACAGTGCACAAATCCATGGCCTTTAATAGATTCACAGTTGTACATCCATCCCCACAGTCCATTACCCCAAAAAGAACTCGGATACCCCTTAGCTTTCACCCCCCCAAAGGTCCCCATCGCCCCCCACCCCCGACAACCACTGATCTGCTTTCTACACGGATGGATGTGCTTCATCTAGATATTTTCTATCTATGGAGTCACACAACACATGGTCTTTGATGACCGCCTTCTTCCACTTAGTGCAGAGGTTTCGCGATCTGTTTGGGTCACAGACTGGGTCAGTCCTTCGTTTTTATGGACGAATTAACCCAGCCCACTGTGTGGCGATAGCTGGTTCGGTATTTGAAGGACTTTGGTCAGGGCTCCCTCCCATTGCCTGTCCAGTGTGCCATCTTCCTTTTCTTTAACTCTCTGAGCCCTGAAGGCATCAGCAAGTTGGTGACACCAGCTCAGGTCCACGTGGCAGGCACCTAGTTCCCTGCTGACTGAATGTGTCTGCAGGATGATTTTTCTCCTGCCTACCACTTGCTGGCTGATTCCCCGCCCCTCCCCCCGGTCACAGGACAAAGAGGAGAGGACAGGAGACCAAAGTAGGCCTCGGGGCCTGGCCTGGCTGCAGCAAAGTCTCCACTGTGTTTTGCAATTTGCTCCAATCCAACAAGAAGGCATGACAAAAACCACCCTCGTATCTGATGCCCGAGATCTCTTCCCACCATCACCCACTCTCTGAGCCTCAGTTCCCCCATGTAGAAAACAAGGGTAAAGACAGTGGGCCCGTGTAGGGTGTACACAAAGATTAGGTGAAAAACCCATGTGGAGACAATGGTTCAGTATCTGCCACAAGGCAGGTATTCAGAAAGAAATACCTGTTCATCTTATTTTTACAGGGAAAAAAAAAAAAAATCCACATGTGCTGTAATTAATAAACTGCCAAACCCCAAAATGATAACCCCCAATTCACCCCAAAATGGGAGGAAAACAAATACAATCACCGTTGGGATTTCTACTCCTCACTTGTTTTGGGGGCCACACATGGACACGGCCAGGAAAAACACTTCGCGCTCCCCAGTCGTCCTGTATGGGCCTCCCCGCCCCGCTGCACCAACCATGTCAATTTAAAATATTAAGGCTAAATTGCTTTACAAGAAAACTTTAGAAAGTGGATGAAATTCAATACATTCCTAATGCAATGGTTACATTCCATTTGAAAGAAATCATGGATCTGTGGACGGATTTTCACTCTTTCTTCCAAATATAGCAAAGGACTCAGCATTAATAAAAGAGCATCCTTCTGCCAACACACACAGATCTGGGTGTTCAACTCTGGGTCACCTCGGAGGCAGGAAAGTTCATCAGCTCCAAAAATATGTCACCGTGCTCGTTTTCTTAACTGCGAAGAAAATGTCTATCACAAAGTTCATTCCTCGATATTGTGGTAAGAGCAAAGGGGAAGCCCAAGAAATAAAGACAGCTGCAGGAGCTCAGAAAACCAGCTCAGTGCAAACCACTCGCCAGGTCCACTCGGCAGGCCTCAGTTTCCTCATCTGTCAATTAGGCAAGTTGGACCCAATCAATGGAAGGTGCTGGTAAGGCTAAACTTAGCAGAACAAGAGACCATTTAGGCACACCAGACACCTTTTGAAATCAGGAATGAAAAAGATCACTCCTTTTCCATTCCTCCGTAAACCTGCATACCACATGAGGAAAAAGTCTCAGTATGGTGCCACTGTGCACCAAACACTTTCGTGACACTCTCTCCTTTTAACCAAAGGAAAACAAACTTGGGCTTCAAGCCTTGACAAGGAATGGTTATCCGAGAATGGTATACCCAATTTTAGTTTCACTCTTTCGGTCAATTTAAAGAAAACTATATTAAATTTAAATAAAAATATTAAATCAATATCTACCAGTAGGTGGACAGGGAAGACTAAAATCTTAAGAATGGCAATAGATCATCACCCCTTGAATCCTTCCTCTTCTGACACTTAGGGACTCTATAACAATTCATGCATTTAATTCAAAAGGAGGACAAACATACTAAATTAGAGCCAAAGTTGGGGCGCCTGGGTGGTTCAGTCGGTTAAGCGTCCGACTTCGGCTCAGGTCATGATCTCACAGTTCATGGGTTCGAGCCCCGTGTCGGGCTCTGTGCCGACCACTCAGAGCCTGGAGCCTGTTTCAGATTCTGTGTCTCCCTCTCTCTCTGACCCTCCCCCATTCATGCTCTGTCTCCCTGTCTCAAAAATAAATAAATGTTTAAAAAAAAAAAAAAATTTAAATAAGAGACAAAGTTATCCCCAAGACTGGTACTGATTCTCTCCGTAGACAGGGGGGTTGGGGGGAGGGTCAGATAGGGTTGTTGAAAAAGGCACGTGCAAGAACAATCAGTTCATGGACACTGGACATCTGTGGTCAGTAGGCTTCCCAGGTATTCACAAACTGGCTCAAAGCCACTCTTTAAGATCCTGGCTGCTACTATTCAAATCCCAGCTCAACCATTCAGACTGTGCAACCCCACTGAGCCTCAGTTTTCTCATCTATAAAACAACGATGATACCAGTATCTACCTCATCAATTTATTATGAAAGCTAAGTAAATACCATATAAGCATAACACTTATAGCAGGTTTCGAGCCAGAGCAACACCATGCAAACACTATCCAGTACTTGGACCATCTTGCCTAGCGTGAAAGACAGATGGCTCTCAATGATCCCAGGTGCTCTGGCGTTTGTGACCCTGTGTAACCCCCTCCCTTCCAGTGTGAGCTGGCCTAGTGACCTTCTAACCGATGCAATATGACAAAGGTAACAGGCTGTCACTTCTGAGATCAGGTTACAGAAGACTGACTTCCATCCTGCTAACGGGTTTTTTCTATCACTGGCTTTGAGGAAGCAAACTGCCAAGTATGAAGGCCCCCATGGCACGAACTGACGACGGCCTCTGGCCAAGAGCCAGCCTGGACCTGAGACCCTCAGCCCAACGGCCCTTGAGGAAGTAAATCCTGCTCACAACCACCTAAGTCAATCTGGAAATGGGTCCTTTCCTGGTCGAGCCTTCGGATGAAACCTCAACCCTAGCAAACACCTTGAGAGGAATCTGCCAGAGGCCCTAAAGCAGAGGACCTAGTTGAGCCCTGCCCAGACTCCTGACCCCAGAAACTGTGAGGAGAAATGGGAACTGGTTTGAGTTGCTATGTTTTGTGCTCATTTGTTGGGTAATGATACCGGACACATCTCAATGGAAGGAATAGGAAGAAAATGACCAACAAAAACACACTGGTAGAAAATTATAAATGTCACTGGTCATCCAGAACTAAAGGAGAGTCCACCTTTAACACAATATAATAAAGCAAGTCTTGGGGCGCCTGGGTGGCTCAGTCGGTTGAGCGGCCGACTTCAGCTCAGGTCACGATCTCACGGTTCGTGAGTTCGAGCCCCGCATCGGGCTCTGGGCTGATGGCTCAGGGCCTGGAGCCTGCTTCTGATTCTGTGTCTCCCTCTCTCTCTCTGCCCCTCCCCCATTCATGCTCTGTCTCTCTGTCTCAGAAATAAATAAACATTAAAAAAAAAAAAATTAAAAAAAAAAAAAAGCAAGTCTTTATCATGGCACTTCAAGAATTCTAGAAACAGCGATCCTCCGTAATGGTCACCCATGCTCTCTATAAACCTGAATAGTGTACTCATTAGTAACTAACTAATCATTTACTCCTTAGTGAAGAGTAAATTATTATTACTGCCTACTTAGTGATATACTAAACACTCTGCCTAGATTATTCCTCATTAACTACTATTAATAGCCCTTCACGGTAGTAAGCCCAACACAGAGAAGTTAGGCACCAGCATGCATTCATTTAACGACCCTGCAGCAACACCTACTGTGAGCCAGGCACCGTTCTAGGCCCTGGAGGTAAGCAAAACAGACAAAACCCTGGCCTCGTGGTTATTCCGCTATCGAGCGGTCTGTGGCTATGGACCCACGTATCACTCCAGAGCAACCTCATGTGACCTTGAGAACAGCTCCTGGTTGTATTTGCCTGAATTCAACGAGCAAAAAAGCACCTGGCAAATGAAGAGGAAGAGTCTGCACTGAGCGAACAACCAGCAGTGAACTCAGGGGGTGGGTGAGTCGGGAGGGAATCCACCCCTCCCTAGTCCATCTTGGTGTGGGTTTCATACCTTACATACCTCCTGCCTAAGACTCGTGTCACTTCATTCCACATGGCTTTTGAATCATAAACCAACTCCATGGTCTGTTATCAACTGACGGAACAGTAACCTGTCCCAGAGCTTAAGGAAACTGTCTTCACGAGTGGCGTGACTTCCGCAGGGTAATTCTGCCGCTGTGTCATTTTCCTGCTCTGTACTAACTTTAGAATCTAAGCACTCAGAACAAGATGCAGCCCATTCTAGATTTCTCTGCTTAGATCCAACTTTAGAGCCAAGTGGAAGAATCTGGGCTTGGAGATCTTCACTTCAAACAGGGTCTTCCCTCCAAAACATCCCATAAAGCCTGCAAGGTCGTGATTCTCCAGGCTCCCATCCGGAAGCTGGTCCTCTGACACGCCCCCCCCCCCCCCCCATCCCCCAGGTGCCATGGGCACTCACTTTGCTAGTGTACTTGGCAATGTCCGCAGCAACATCAGCGGAGGCAGTGGCGATGGGCAGGTCTGCGCTGACTGAGGACGCAAGGGTGCTCGTGGCCCCCGAGCTGGTGACCAGAGGCGACGACTGGGTGCTGGTCACCAGGGTGATGGTGGAGGTGGATGGGCTCTGTGTGATCTCCTTCTGCTGCACAGCTAGGAAAGGAAAGGGTCCTGGTCACCCCACCGCCACGGGAAGAGCCCGACCCAGCACGAAGCTGCACAGAGGGAGTGAAGTCCCCGATGTGTGCCCCTTGAGCTTTTGTACTTTCAAATGACAAACATCCTCCCCTTGACCAGACTCTAACTAGGATCCTCTAAGCCATTTCTGGGACCAAGCCTCAGGCAAACACAAACAACTTTTCTAACAGCTCAAGGCCACATCCCTAGGATGACCCCAGGCCCCATTAAAGTGCCTGCCTGAGAAAGTTCAAGGCTGCCATATAAATTTACTGTTTGTTACAGCAAACCCCCTGTGGCCCATCTCCCAGGGAGGGTAGGAGCCTAACTTTGAGAAGCAGCAGTTAGCAGCCCCACATGGGTTTCACATGGACCAACCCCCATTTCCCATTTTTTGTAAAATTCCACTTCCCTGACTCTATTGGAGGTCCTCACTCGGCCCCTTCCCTACCCCCGTCCGTTTTCCCTTTAAAATGCCTCATCACCTCTGTACAAAGTAGGGTTGACTTCAGTTTAGGCTGGACTTTTTCTCCCTATCGTAACAGTACATACTGATTAAAACCCATCCTTACCACTTTAACTAGTATCCAGCTTTGTTCACCTTTGACACAAGACAACCTGGAAATTGAGAACCATACCATCAATGGGCCTCTCAACTCCAGCACCTCAATTCCCCTGGGGAAGCTCGTAATGCTGACGGGGTGCGAAGACAGAAAACACTGGAACTAGTCATCCCGACCTCAAATATCCTAGATTTAGTTCTGCCCCACTAGCTCTTTAAAATAGCAGGAGCAGGGGCGCCTGGGTGGCTCAACTGGTTAAGCGTCCAACTTCGGCTCAGATCACGATCTCGCGGTTCATGGGTTCGAGCCCCGCGTCGGGCTCTGTGCTGACAGCTCGGAGCCAGGAGCCTGCTTCGGATTCTGTCTCCCTCGCTCTCTGCCCCTCCCCCACTCGGGCTTTCTCGCTCTCTCTCTCTCTCAAAAATGAATAAATGTTAAAAAAAATAAAATAAAAAATAAACAGCAAGAGCAATCTAGCTGCATTCCCACTGGACCTGTCCAATCTGTTACTCTTACCTCCAACCACCCCTCCCCGCCCCGTCTTCGAAGGGATTCTTTGGGGCTCTTCAAGACCTGGCCACCTTTCAACCCACATCCTGCTGCTACTCTTCACAGCTCTACTCGCGAGGCTGCGCTCGGTACGTGAGGGTTTCAACCAAAGACCCCAATCTCCAAGGATCTAGATGCGGGCTTCCCTAGGAAACATGATCTGCATCAGTGCTCAAAAAAACGAGGCAACCTGGTACTCCTGTGCACGGCACCAGATGGAGCCTCCTGCATGGCTTGGCCGTGGCGGCGGGGGGAGGGGGTGTCGGGCGGCTTTGATTACCCAACTTCGGCAACTGCTTCTTGACTGATGCCGGCTCTTCTCCACGGGGCTAATCCCTAGTTCTCTGCTACTAGGGTCTCACACTGAAAGCACTCTTCCCAAGGTAACGCCAAGAGGCTGACGGACGTGCACGAGAAAACTTACGCAAAGATATTCATTGCAGCACTGCTCACAACAGAAAAAAAAACCTGGGAGCAATCTAGATGCCCATCCGTAGGGGAATACTTGATTTACATCCACTGTGGAATACTATGCAGCAGTCCAAAAGAATAACGAAGAGCTCTGTGCACTAACATGGATGAACCTCCAAAACATGCTGATGGGTTAAAAAAAAAAAAAAAAAAGAAAAGAAAAAGAAAAAGAAAAAGAAAAAGAGGGGGGGAAAAAAAAGCAAGTATGGTACCATTTTTATGTTTTAAAAAAAAGAAAAAAAAAGTCCTATTTTTCATGAAGATTCATATATATGTAAATATATATGCGTACATGCATAAAAAAGGGCTTTACAGTGAACAGTGGCCGCTGAGAAAGGGTGCAGGATGAAATGGGAAGTTCAATCAAGACAACAGATCTGGGGGTAAGTATTTTACCCTTTCCTAAGAAGCCTATACGCACGTATTGTTCAGAAACGAAAAATAAATAAATAGGAGGGGAAAAAACGAGCTGCGAGACAATTTTTAAAAACGATGCCAGATGGAACGCGTGAGGCCTTCAAGGTGCAACGGCCGGGAAACAAAAAGGAACGGAAAAAACAAAACCACTCTCTCTCTCCTGTCGATGTGGCGAACAGGGAGCGGGCGCCACGAGAACAGAAGGGGGCGTGCGTGGTACCTTTCACAGCCTGTCTGGTCTGATATCTCGTCCCCTGGGAGCACTGTGGCTGCTGCTGGCTCTCCTGTTGGCTCTCCTGTTGGCGCTGTATCTTCTGCATGTGCCACTTTTGGGAAGACGTTTGAAACTTACTTGACGAGTTCCACACGACCCGCTGCACGGCCGGGGCAGTCTCCTTCGGTAAAAGCGGCCTCTGCTTTTTCACCGGGCTTCCCGTGGCGGCGGCGGCCGGGGCCGTGACGGTGGACGTGGTGCTGGTGGTGGCCGGGACACCAGCCGTGGGAGTTTGGGAGGAGGAGCGGGTGAGGAGCGGAGTTTCGGGCGGGGACTGGCCGCCCGCCGTAGTGGATGGTGGAGCTTTACCTACGACTAAAGCCAATGCGTGAAAACACAAACAACACACAAACAAAAGAACGGTGGATTGGACTCAGGTTCACGTGCAGGGCCTCTAGGCCAGCAGGCTCTGGGTAAGACAAGCCGAGGCCAGCCAGGAATGCCCGACAAATTCAGCGTGGCGGGGACACGCCGATGGAGGTGCCCGTCTCACCGTACCCGCTTAGGCCACTTCTGCACGTCTGTCTCAGAGGGTCAGCCCCTTCTCGTGAGCACATGCCCACCTCTGAGACTCTCATCTGGGCCTCTGGGGTAAATGGGAACGAGGCACAGCTCCTGCCCTCAAGTTGCCCAACGACAAGTGGATGAGCAGAGTCACCGCACGAGGCTCGTTTTACAGACAGAACCGGGTAAGCACTTTGTGAGAGAACCAACCAAAGTCAATCTGGAGATGAAGAGAATCCCTTTGGCTAGGGAACCTCTAAAGCATGCACCCCAAAGGATCGGATGGCTTCCCGTAGGTCAAAGCACTGAACAACACGAAGTCACCCAGAGAGAAAAGTATCCCTTAACCTCCGACTCCCTCCAGGACTAAGTCCCAGGAAGCTGCTAATGGCCTCGACACCTAACCCTAAAGGTAACTCCAACCCGAAACCAGAACCTCCCCAACACAATGGTATTTATCGTGAAGTTAGGAGACTTGCCTTCTTTGTTGTTGCTGTTGTTTCATTAAGTGTTTTGTTTTGTTTTTTTAATCGTGATGCCAGTACAGGTAACATACACAGCGTTAGGTTGGCTGCAGGTGCACAATATAGCGATTCAACAACTGTACACAGTGCTCAGTGCTCGTCAGGGTGAGTAGATGCCTTACGTGTGTGCTGGTCAAATCTACATCTAAGATGAGTTTCATTTTTGTATTAAGAGTAAGTGGCTTTAAATAAAAATATAAAGTCAATGATTATACACAAGCAGGACTTGGGAAGGGCCAAAACAGTGAATGTGAATGAGAAGTTTGGAAAAAGCTGCTTCGTGGAGTCTGTCTTAGGGTGGGGGTGGGGGAGGGGAGGCCTGCAGGGAGGGGGTAGGATGTCCAACAGGCGGAAGTGAGAACTGGGAAGGTGACAGCATCAGCCAAGGCGTGTTTGGGAACAGGCAGCACTTGGGTCAGTGAGGGCAGGCAGTGAGGAGTGGCAGGAAGGCAGGTTAGAGCCGGAAGCACTGAGCAGCGTAGAAGGAGGGGCCACGTGGTGCTCATTTGTAAAAGGGTTGTCACTACAGAGACGCCAGCCACCAGGGAGGTGGGTTTGCCCCCCAGAGAGGATGCCTGGGGATCACACACAGAACACAGGCAATAAGTCACCACCCCGATCTTAGACAATGTGCCTCGACATGAACGCCTCTTCAGGAACCTGTCTGTCTTTTTAGATTTCTAGAACCTGGGAAAGACACGACCTTGACTGTTCTAGGGAGGCTTTTCAGTACACTGGGTTTTAGGAAGTCCATCTCCTAAAGGAGAGGGAGAGGAAAAACAAAAACAAAAACAAAAGCCAAGCTGACTTTCCGGACCTGGAGGTGGGGGTCATCACGTCTGGCTGGCCCTCCGTCCTCCTGCTCCTCCGGAGAGGAGAGCCTAGCCAAGTTCACAGGCAAGTACACAGGAACAGCCAGAGGGGGAGCTCTGGGATGACCCTTCCCTGGGATGACATGATGTGGCAGATACTGGACACAGTCCCTGCACTCTCCAGGCGGAGAGGTGGCTTTGAACCCAGTTTCTCTATGACCCCTGCACCGGGGCAGTACCCTGGTGGGGTTTCTCACCCACATGCCTCCCTTTGCTTCCGGGTGACCAGAAAAGCAATACCGTTGTTGACGACAAGCTAGCCTAGTCCCCTTTCCTCAGACACAGGGCAACCACAAAAAGGTCCTTTTCTTTCTACCACTTTTCGGAAGCAAACAGCTGGCCTCACAGGTGGCTTGGCGGCCCCTCTGTTCCAAATGAAACACTGGAGTGTGCAATCTGAAAAGATGCTGGGCTCGAAGCACTCAGACACTCAACTATTTTGATTCCTAACAGATTCTGATGGTTTGGGGCAGGGGGACAGGCCATAAGAAATTCCATTTGTCCTAGAAATTTGAAGCGTATAATCAAATGACCTATAGCCCAAAAAAGGGTGAGTCTCTTAAGGGCCAATACTCCAGAAGCTGTCCCTACTTATTAAACTACTTCTTCTAGACTTTGGTCGCTGTCTAGTCCCTAAAGGGCAGGCTTTTAAAGAGAAGAATGGAAATTACTGATGTTTTACGGGAACCACAGCAAGGTCTCGAAGTAAGCTCTCTCTTTGCCTCTATTCTGACATCACCAGCCACAAAGCTGTTTTGCTAGCTACGTCTCCAGATTCTATACGTGAGCTTCATTCCCAGCTGAAGGGGAGCTGGAGGTCACCACGGCTCACTCCAAAATACCCTTCGGCTAAACACACGGTTGAAAACATGCTCTACTGCACAGTCTGGTACAAAGTCGATCCTTCAAGACCCAAACTACCATCGAGAGGCTCTAGATTTTAAGACTGGTAGGTCTTGGGGCGCCTGGGTGGCTCAGTCGGTTAAGCGTCCGACTTCGGTTCAGGTCATGATCTCACACTCCGTGGGTTCGAGACCCACGTCGGGCTCTGGGCTGGCAGCTCAGAGCCCGGAGCCTGCTTCGGATTCTGTGTCTCCCTCTCTCTCTGCCCCTCCCCTCATGCTCTGTCCCTCTCTGTCTCAAAAATAAAATAAAACATTAAAAAAAATTTAAAAAAAAAGACTGGTAGGTCTTTGTCCCAACCCCCAGGATAATGCACGAACTGAATTAAGTTTCAGAATCATCTTCAGCTTAATTACAACCACTATATACTTGGGGCCTCTTGAAGGTATTTCCCTCAGACATCAGTGCAAGAACAGCTGTATTTCGCTTAATCGACTGGGATGTTTATTTTTTTTGGGGGGGGGGGGGGAAGGGTGGGAGGGGAATATGAGATCTTTTAAGGGGCTGTATTTCCCTTTTTGCCTTGACTGCTCTATTTCCCTTTTTGCTTTGACTGCTAGGAAGCTCACAGCCAAAATGAATGCTCAACTTCGCTAACACTGAAGACCGAAACAGTACATGGTTATGTGCATAAACCTTCCCGGACCTCTTACTATTCTACCTTCCTCTTTTACAGACTTCTGTATCTTCGTTTTGTTTCATGGTTAAATATTCTTGTCAATCTGTTACAGATCCTTTCTGGAAGAGGAAGAGGCATAAAACCAATCAATCAAAAGACAGGTTCCGGACATTAAGGAACAGTACCCAAATATTCCCCCCAAACCACGTGGAATATGGAAAAGATGCTACTCTCCTACTGTTTTCTGCCACATCTGCCTCAAACCCCAATCCACAACAAAGTCGGATTTTTTGGAGGCCACCCCCAAATCCACGGGGACTCAGGACGGTGTGCTGTTCTAGCCTCCCTGCCCCTTTCAATCACTTCTCTTTCTCCCTCCACCGCACCATTCAGACACGGTTCATCAGTGAACTGCAGAAATTCTCTCTCCCCAACAACTGAGGCTCCGTGGCACAGAAGAAAGATTCTCAAGGCCCACTCCCGACATGCTTTATGCAGCCAGCCTCCGAAATGCTCAGGGGGTGTAGAATCACCTCTGACTCAAGAGTTTGGTTGGGAAGTTAGCTCCTGTCAAAAGTTGGCCCAGGTCAGAAATTAAACCTGACTAGCCCTTCAGGTGCTCACAAAGTCCAGAAGGTTTTATGGCTACGATTTCCAGTGTGTCCGTAGGCAATGTTTTTCCTGGGCCCTAAATTAATTCTTCTTTCCCTTTCTTGGGCACGTTGGAATCCCCTTACACCCACTTGCCAAACCAGCTAAAAAAACATGCTGACTGCCTTGTCCACGGGAAGGACACCCTTCACATCATTCACACGCTCTTCCTGGAGGGCTTGTCAACATGCCTGGGCTGCGCCAGGGGAGGGTGGCCACTGCGGGTTCGGTCTGTGGCAGCGGCAATGGGGAGCACCCCTGAGACCAGGTGATGGTTTTCAGCCAGAGATCTGTGCCGCCCAGGGGGCAAATGGCAATATCAAGACATCTTTGACTGCCACCAGTAGGCAGAGGCTATTGGCATCCAGCGGGCAGAGGCCCGGGAGGCTGCCAAACATTCTCCAACACACAGGACAAAGAACTACACGGCACAAGATGCCAACAATGCCAGGGCTCAAAGACCCTGGACTCAGGTCGGATAAACACATATATGGTGGCACCTCAATTCAGGTGCCCACCATCCAGTGCCCTCTCCCTGTCTAGGGTCCCAAGAAGCACTCGGTATTCGGGTACCATCTCCCCAGATGGTCTCAGATTCCAGTAAGAAAATGCACCATGAGGCACCTGGGCAGCATGAAGGGAAGAACAGGAGCTGAACTCATCAAGATCTCTGAATTAAACACTTCTAACAGGGGCACCTGGGTGGCTCAGTTGGTCATACTTCGGCTCAGGTCATGATCTCATGGTTCATGAGTTCAAGCCCTGCGTCAGCCTCTGTGCTGACAGCTCAGACTCTGGAACCTGTTTCGGACTCTGTGTGTGTGTCTCTCTCCCTGCCCCTCCCCAACTCATGCTCGCTCTCTCTCTCTCTCTCTCTCTCTCTCTCTCTGTCTCTCAAAAATAAACATTAAAAAACATTTTTAACAAAAAAATGAAAAATAAACACTTCTAACAATTCCAACCTTGTCAAATGTCTATATGTTGACAAACATTTTAGGGAAACAAGTGAGCTTGGGCAAAAAAATGGCCCGACTGCTAGAAACACCTACCGTTTTTTATTTTTCTGAGCTCAAAATCAACCACATTGGGCGAAAGGCGGGCAGGCCTGGAGTCAGTCCTGGACCTGATCACTGACTTAGCCAGGTGACCTCGAGCCAATCGAAGGTCTGCTCTGGTGCCCCCCTTTGTGATGTCGGAGAGCCACGTAACTTCTGGAAATACCAACACAAGGGGGTACTCTAAGCCAAATCAAGAAACCGAAACTGGTGGGGGTTCACTTACCATCCTGCTTGGGAGATGTTTCTTTGGGTTCCTTCTTATTTTTTCGACCCTCCCGCCCAGTATGGTCTTCTCCTAAATCTATGACAAGTTCACTTTCTGAATCGGAGTCCAGGCCCAAATGTACTGTTGGGGAATCCGTCTCATCTTTCCCCTTCAGTTTATCCTTTGCAGGGTGAGGGGAGGCTTTTGCTTTTTCGGAGAAGTCCTTCTCAGGCTGGGGGCTGGCCTTTTCCTTGACCGAGCCGGGATCTGCTTTCTCGCTGGCCGGTGATGTGCTTTTCAGCTCCTCCTTAGTCTCCACTGGGTTTGCCGGTTTGGGTTTTTTTTTGACAGCCGATGGCTCTTTGTCCACCCGACTACCCTCTTTGTCTTCTGTGCCTTCTGGCTCATTCTTGGACTTCTGTTCATCATCACTGATATACTCACTATCACTGCTATCGGACTTCTCTGAATCTTCCGAATCGCTGTGCTCCACAGCCGTGTAAACGTCTTCTGAGATTTCATTTATGCCTGAATTCAAAGAGAAAACCCAGCATGTGGCGTAGTCACAAAAAGAGAAGAGCAGGACCCCAAACGCAAACATTTTCCACGCCAAATGCTGGAATAAAATGCAACATTTCCAATTGCATCCCCCTGGCCTGGTGGGGTTAGCAGCGAACGGCATCTAACAAATGCCAACTGGGGTTTGCAGAGGGTTTCGGTTACTGACACTCGAAGATGACAAGGGACCAGACAACATAAATTTTACATTTATCCGGAGCTGCGTCCTTGCGACACCGATAACTAACTGGGCCCTGGAGACTGGGAGGGGTGGGGAACAAAGGAGATGAGCTTTTAAAATGGATCCACTTTACAGATTAGAAAACAGAGGCCCAGAGAAATCACTTACCCTAAGGCCCAAAGAAAACCAAGACAGAGGCAAGGCCGGAACCCTGGGCACTCCTGACGGACCACCAGCACTGTCGCCACCAGTTCCCAAAGCGTTCAAGTCCTCGTCGCTTTGAGTCCAGAGCTCAAAGAAGTAAACCAAAGCCTTGAGGCAGAGGTCGCCAGCTCACAGCCTACAAACCGGATCTGCATCTGGCCGGCACACGTTTTACTCAGGGGGCCACGGTCTGGCCCAGCGGCTATTTTGTCGTTTGTCTGTTTCTCACTTAGAACGTGTTGCCCGATTCACAAAGCAGGAACCCTCACACCGAAATCAAGGCAGCAGGCTTGTGTGGAAGAAAACGCAAGATCTGGCCGCTCTGGGTCACAGGCCTGCAAGGCAGCAGCCGGCTGGAGCCACGAAGCCACTGGCCCCTTCCGGCAGGGACACACCATCTCCAGGTGACCGGGCTGCCCCACCCTCCCTCCAACGCCCGGTGCTGACGCAGAGTCCCTGCCGCCTTGTCTATCCTGGTCCTTCACGGACGGCGGAGTCAAGACCAAAGTCACACGCTTCCACGTCTCTATCAAAATGCAAAATGACAGACCAGCGGGGTGTTTCACAGACACAAACAAAAGTGGGCGAAAGCACGTTCCATTCAACCCACTGACGTGTCTTGCTCCCAGTAAGGAGCGTCGTCCGGCCACAGGTTAATGATACCGTATCTTAAAATTTTGAAAAGAGGGAAACTCAAATCTGTACCGCCTTCCTTCTGGGGCAACGGTCACCGTGAGTGGGGTCACCATTGAGACCCAGACACAGAAAGGAAACTTGCAAACAGACAAAAGCCACGAGCAGCCCAGGGCACCAGATACCAGCAGACTCCTCTCAGAAGTAGACCAGCCTCCGTCAGGGCTCCCTCAAAAACAGGAGAAGCCAAAAGCCAAAAACCCAGACCTGGTCTTAACTTCTGGGTCCTGAGGCTTATGCTACCGTAGCCAGATACGAGGTCAGATACGGTCAGATACGAGGACAAGTGTGACCACAAGTGTGATAAGGAAAGCTTGCATACCGGAGCTCAAAAGACACGAATTCAAACCCTGATCTTGCGCCTTTATTCACCTGGTGACCCTGAACTAGGGACCTACCACTCTGAGCCTCAGTTTCTCCATCTGCAAAATGGGATTGAAAATGGTATCGACCTTGGGGCGCCTGGGTGGCGCAGTCGGTTAAGCGTCCGACTTCAGCCAGGTCACGATCTCGCGGTCCGTGAGTTCGAGCCCCGCGTCAGGCTCTGGGCTGATGGCTCGGAGCCTGGAGCCTGTTTCCGATTCTGCGTCTCCCTCTCTCTCTGCCCCTCCCCCGTTCATGCTCTGTCTCTCTCTGTCCCAAAAATAAATAAAAAACGTTGAAAAAAAAAAATTTAAAAAAAAAAAAAAAAAAAAAGAAAATGGTATCGACCTGTCAGGGCAATCTGTGCACCGTGCGTGCTACAGTGCGAGGTATGCAGGAAACAGTCAGTAAACAGAAATATTAAAATTCTTATTAACGTTAATAATAAATTAAGGAGCCGGCCCAGCTGCATGCAAGGACCCAAGGCAGATACTTAAATGGCCAGCAAAATTACAACCATTCCTCCTCTGGCCCTTCTGGATGACTCCTAACCACAGCTTAGTCCTTCTAAGGTCCAGAGCACCCACAGACACTCTCAACCTCACCCTAGCGGGGCTCTCTCTCCTGAGGCCAGCCATCCCCTGCTTCTTCACAAACACCCTCCTGCTTTTGTTTACTTAGTCCACAAACATTCCGGAGCACCTACTATGTACACAAGACCAAGTACCTTGGAGAACGTCAATGCTTATGAGACAACCTCCCTGCCCTCAAGGAGCTTCCAGTCTAGCTTCCGGTGGAGAGGGACACCCCCCACACAAAGTGACCACTGATGTTCCCCAGCAATAAAGTGCCACAGGAGGGGGCAGATAGGGAGGGAGGGCAGTCAGAGGAGACTTCCTGGAGGAGGGGATGCCTGAGCTCAGCCTTAGGGAAAGAATTCAGGTAGGCGGTGTGAAGGCAGGCAGCACGGGGAAGAGGAAGGCAGGCAACAGGTACAGAAGCAGGATGCGTGTGCCAGGTGGGGAGGGCCCGGTCTGAGGCAGAAGGCTTTGTGTCGGTTGTTTGTGGGACGAACTGGACTTGACGGTGAGCCACTGACGTGTGCAGACGGCGAGCGTGGGGGCAAACTCAGGAAGACCCTTCCGCTTTCAAATTTCCCTACCACCTGCACCTCGAGGCTGCAGGCTACCACAACCAGAGAATAAACTGGGTGGATTTCAAAGAACCCTTGTGAACAAGTCACGAGCCGACCCGAGAGGCTCCGCCGTTGGGGAAACTGGCTTCATCCGGGCGGCGACCCTACAAAGAGTTAACGGTGACGATGCGAGAGCAAACCAAAGGACGTACCTAACTGTGCTTTGCAGCTCTCTATGGTCTTGTCGAGATTCAGCTGGAATCTGCTGCGGATCTGCCGCTTGGGCGAGAGGAGGGGGACGGGCGCGGTCTGCTGCTGGACCGACTCGCTCAGCTCCTTTAGGTCCATCTCGGCCTTGCTCCGATCTGGAAGACAGGGTCGCACCCTCATCAGACACGCGCTGGACGGAAGAACACGCAGCACTCCTCACTCAGCTTCCTTCTCGCACACACACGTTGGGAGAGCACGGCGGGGAGACAAACCCCAAAAACCTTGCCCCCACATCATCTGCTCAACGGTGGGCTGGTAATAGCCCGCCAACACGCGTGTCTGCTGAACGGTCGCTGGGTGGCTTTCAATATTTACAACACACAGCCCCAGCCAGACGGTTGTCTGTCGAACTCCGCGTCATTAGGGATCCCGAAAGCCAAAGGTTACAGTAATATGGTCAATCTCCGTGTCAACAGATAAAGTCACACTGCATCTGGCCAGAGTGTGCTTTTAACTCCAGGTCCAGACCCGAGAGGACCCGTAACCAACAGACGCTGAGTGCTGCCTCCCTGCCCCCGTCCCCCCAGAGCACACATACACATAACTGGGGGTCCGGCTTTTTTACCACGGAGACTTTGCTGCTCACTCCTGCCCACCTAGACTGGAGTTCAAGTCAGAGAAGTGGGGTAAATGTCAGACAGGCAGACCTTACAGCCAAGCTGCTGTGCTCCTTTGTGGCTCAGACACCCATCTGAAGACAGGTGAACAGATCGGCCCTGGATACTAAACCTCTGTCTTCTGGCTCAGATACGGCCCAAGTTCCTCACCCTAATCCCAGGCAAAGGTCTCTGATGGAGGACTCAAGGCCAAGGGTCTGGCCACCCTCCCCGCTTCCGCCATGGGCTCCTTACATGACCAACTGGACCAGATTCCAAGGGTCTGTAAGCTTGCATTGCTGACATTCCTTTCGCCCCACCTCCTCCAGCGTCCCCCAAAACAGAAGAAAGGGACAAAATGAAGGCAGCTGCACAGGCCCAGGAAGCAAGGAGACTTCACAGGCAGGGATCAGTAGCTGCCACCTGCCTGCCACCCCTGGCATCCCCCTGCCTCTCCAACTGACCCTAGGCACAGAACGCAGAGCATATGCCCTGCCCTGGCCAATCCCAGAAAACCAACGTAACATCTATCAAGGACAAAGATGAGAGGCCACCTCCGAGCCCATTGCCACCACCTATGAGCTCACTCTCAGGCTTCCTCCACCCCCTGCTGTCCCCACCCCGACACATCTATGCCCACCAGGCTGTGAAAGAAGCCCAGTGTATACAGTCTGAGGGCTGGGCCACAAGGGCTGCTCAAAACCTTCACTCACTGCTCGTATCCATTTTCCAACATGACCCACACACCTTCCCCGTCACGCAGGAACGGGGCAGTCCCTCGACCCTGCACACCCAGAGATCCGTTCAAGTCAGCAGAGGTAGGCAGCCTGCCCTGAACCCCTCGCGACCCTCTCACAGCTGACGAGAGCAACAGACTGCTCTGACTTAATTTTACCACCGTAATGAGGTCACTACCAAGGGGAGATTAGGATTAGTTAGGGCCCTTTCCCCATAACACACTCGGGGCAGCCCTCAGGAAAATGTCAGAAGTGAGTTGCTCAAAACAAGCAGATACTATCCTTGTCCTACGAGAAAAGGCTCTAAGGCTCTAAAAACATATCCACCTGTGAGCGTGTGTGTACACGTGTGTGAGCATCCGTGTGCATTTCTTTGTACGGGACTGGAGATGCGCACGGAGAAGATAGGGTGAAGGCACGGGGTATTTCGGAGCAAGGGAAGAATATTCCTGCAAATTTACTGGAGATGCACCTTACAAAGAGAACAGAGACTAATAATGACAACAATAAAACGGCAAGGGGGAAAAGGAGGACGACCAAGGAAACAGAGAAAGAAAAAAGATCCAATTCAAGAACAAGCACTATGAGAACGACTTAGGGATTTCAACAGTTAAGTGGTGAATGTGACCGGGAAGGGAAAGGATAGGAAGCCGGTCTCATAACTTCCACTCTCAGAAATGAGAAAGGATACTGGGTGCCTAAGGGAAAAGGCAGCTTTTCAAGTATGAAGTTGTAAAAGAAATTAACTCACAAAAATACTTTCCATCAGTGTCCTCAATGAACACTCGACACCGCAGTTACCAAAAAAAAAACAAAAACAAAGAAACAAAAAAACGAAAAAACAAAAACAAAAAACACCATCTACTACACCAGGAGTCAGCAAACTTTTGCTGTCAGAGAGCAAATTGGGCTCTGCAGGCCATACAGCCTCTGCTACCAAAGTCACCATAAACAATATGTGCACAAATTGATGACACTGTGTTCTAATAACACTTTATTTACAAAAACAAGTAGGGGGCCAGATTTGGTCCAAGGCCTGAACGTTTGCCATTTCCATCTGTAGTGCACTAACTGATAATCTTGGCTGCAAACTGAAATCAACAGAGCTTTAAACAAAAAAATCCTAACGTCTCGGTCCCCCTCCCCGAAAATGTGAATTAACTAGCCTGGGGGAAGGCCTGGACACTGGCCGTTTAAAAATAACCCAGAGAGGGGCACCTGGATGGTTCACTCCACTAAGCGATTGATTTCAGCCCAGGTCATGATCTCGTGCAGATCGTGGGGTCCGAGCCCCATATCCGGCTGGTTGCTGTCAGCACAGAGCTCACTTCTGATCCTCTGTCCCCCTTTCTCTCTGCACCTCTCCTGCTCATGAGCTCTTTCTTTTAAAAATAAATAAACATTACAAAAAAAAAAAAAAAAAAAATACCCCAGATGGGGCGCCTTGGCTGGCTCAGTCAGTAGAGCATGTAGCTCTTGATCTCAGGGTCATGAGTTCAAGCCCCACATTGGGCATAGAGCCTACTTAAAAAAATATTAAGATTTTATTGTTTTGGTTTTTTTGTTTGTTTGTTTTAAATATTAAGATTTTTTAAATGGGGGGGAGCACCTGGGTGGCTCAGTCGGTTAAGCATCCAACTTTGGCTCAGGTCATGATCTCACAGTTCATGGGTTCAAGCCCCACCCCACGTTGGGCTCAGTGCTGATGGCTAGGAGCCTGCTTTGGACTCTGTGCCTCTCTCTCTGCCCCTCCTCTACTCGTGCTCCGTCTCTCAAAAATAAACATTAAACAAAAATTTTTTTGTAATTAAAAAAAAAAGATGAGGGGCGCCTGGGTGGCGCAGTCGGTTAAGCGTCCGACTTCAGCCAGGTCACGATCTCGCGGCCCGTGAGTTCGAGCCCCGCGTCAGGCTCTGGGCTGATGGCTCGGAGCCTGGAGCCTGTTTCTGATTCTGTGTCTCCCTCTCTCTCTGCCCCTCCCCCGTTCATGTTCTGTCTCTCTCTGTCCCAAAAATAAATAAAAAGCGTTGAAAAAAAAAAATTTTTTTTAAAAAAAAGATGATTCTAACTGGCCGCTAATACTGAGAACTGCTGCCATCAGTCTTCTTTTTAATATTCATTTATTTTGAGAGACAGAGAGAGAGAGAACTCAAGACCATGTAAGAGGGGCAGAGAGAGAATCCCCAAGTAGGCTCCACGCTGATAAGAGGGAGCCTGACACATGGGATCTGAGCCAAAATCAAGAATCCGACACTCAACCGACTGAGCCACCAGGCGCCCCAGACCAATCTTCTCTGTGAGTAAAGAAAATGCCTCCTGATTTGCCTTAACCTTTGTGTTAACAGTATCACTTTTCTAAACCTTAGGATTCATAGAGACCTACAAACTCATCAGAATAATCGTGTGTGTGTGTGGCTGTGTCTACAGTAAATGCAATCTCTTAACTTTAGCCTTTAAAAGACTGGACTCGGAAATTCTCATAATTAAGAGGAATGAAGAAACAGTACCAGCACGTTATTTTACAGTTCAGGTTTCTCCAGTCAATAAGCTGAGGTAATGTGGCTCCTAACGAGAAACCACCCGAAGCCGGGGTTGGGGGGTGGGTCCTGGGATCAGACCTTCAGGAGTTGAGCCACATCCAATTCTCGTTCTCGAATTTTCAACCGCATTTTGACTTTCTTCTCCTCCACAGGGAGAAGACGAGAGCTTCTCTTTCTCATTTAGCGGACAGTCGCTTATCAGGATTTCTTCCACCCCTGCCCTTCTATATCGGGAATATCTTCAGAATCCACCTTTGCTGCCAACATTTTGAACTTTCCGGCTGATACGAAGACAGCTTCGGCTATAAATGGAAACCAGGAAGAAGAAACACCAACGCTGGAGAAAGGCACGATCTTACATTTCTGGAGGAAGCATAAATCAGAACCACCTCTTTGCAGGGCAATTTGGCAACATCTCTCAAAATGTCAACTGCACATGGCCTCTGACCCAAGATTCTGCGTCTAGGAATTCATCCTATGGCTCTACTCCCACATGGGTAAAAAAGGGTCTTCGTTTCAGCTGTTTGCAACAACAAAACAACCTAGAGTCGATAAATAAGGTGCCTGGGTAAATAAATTAACAGTTCACCTTGAAATAGAATGAAATACAACCACTAAAAAACAACTAGAGATCTTTATGTGCTGATATGGAAAAGCCAGCCTGTTTAATGACAAAGAAGGTGACAACCAGTAAAAGATATCCGCATTGGTGTGGGAAGAAAAGACGGAAAGGGAACACAGATACGAACATATGTGTTCTTGGGGGTTCTCAATGTTGGCGCTAGTGATATTTGGGGCTGGATAAGCCTTTGTTGTGGGGGGTGGAGGTGGGGGGCTGGGGGCTGTCCTGCACCTTGTAGGACGTTTAGTACATCCCTGGCCTCCATTGCCAGTAGCACCCACATCCCCGTTGTGACAATAAAAATGTTTCTAGGGGCGTCTGGCTGGCTCAGCTGGTGGAGCGTGGGACTCTTGATCTCAGGGCCGTGGGTTCGAGCCCCACATTGGGCATAGAGATTACTTAAAGATAAAAGCTTAAAAAGAAAAAGTCTCCAGGGGTCCCTGGGTGGTTCAGTTGGTTAAGCGTCCAACTCTTGAGTTTCAAGTCAGATCATGATCTCATTGTTTGCAAGCTCGAGCCCCGCATCCAGCTCTGTGCTGACAGTGCAGAGCCTGCTTGGGATTCTCTCTCCCTCTCTCTCTGCCCCTCCCCAGTTCCCGCACGCTCACCCTCAAAATAAGTAAATGTAAAAACAAAAAAAAAAATGTGTCTCCAGGCAGTGCCACATGTCCCCTTGGGGAACAGAAATCACCCAGGTTGAAAATCCCTGGTATATAACGTAGAAGAACTCCCCAAGAAGACTAAAATGAGGTAACCGTGGTCACCTGTCAGAAGGGACAGACAGGTGGTTACAGACAGGTTGGCTTTTCATTGAACATCCTTTGGGCTTTTGAGACTTCTCACCATGTGCATGCACTACTTATAACCACAAAATTAACTCTGTACAAGCAAAACACAGTTTCATTTTCAATGAAAAAGAACTCGATTTTCTCTGTTCAAAAGCTGGAGTTCCAGGAGCCACAAAATGGCGGCTCCTTCAAGGGAACAATACCATCCGGACCAGAGACCCTGGCAAAAGTTCTCTCATCCATCAAAAGCCAAGAAGAGACATTCTTCATCTCATCCACTGTTTTAGAAAGAAAAAAAAAACGGCCACAAGAGGGAAGCCTCAGCCCCCAGCTCTGTATCCATACTCTCAAAGGATGCCTGACTTCAAGGTATCATTTGACACAGGGAAAGAAAGGAGGCCTCCCATCAGCGACAGCGGAGGAATAAACAAGCAGAAATGCCCCGGGTCTGACAAGTTCTCATTGCTCTGTCAGCGTCTCTGACAGAGCATCCAGGCACATTTGTGTCGCAAACAGGACTGCTGAACTGCTGGGTTTGTTCAGCCCAGAGCAAACACCCTGTGCGACAGGAGGAGACGCGATTCCCAGAGAAGCAAACAGGAGTCTAGAAGAAGAAAAGAATCAGGCCTTCCTTCCTCCTCTTGTGCTTATTTATGACTTATGTCTCATACGGTCAAAGAAAGGGACTATTAACAATCCACCAGGCTTCAGCTCCTTGCTTTACAGCAGAGAGAAGGCCCGAGACAGCAAACGAGACAGCAAACGAGGGGCCTGTGCATTAGCAAGTCAGGTGAGAAGTCTCTGAGGGAAGCCTTCCCCTCTGTCATGCACCAAAATTAATTTTTTTTTAAATTTTTTTTTTTCAACGTTTTTTATTTATTTTTGGGACAGAGAGAGACAGAGCATGCACGGGGGAGGGGCAGAGAGAGAGGGAGGCACAGAAGCGGAAACAGGCTCCAGGCTCCGAGCCGTCAGCCCAGAGCCCGACGCGGGGCTCGAACTCACGGACCGCGAGATCGTGACCTGGCTGAAGTCGGACGCTTAACCGACTGCGCCACCCAGGCGCCCCTACACCAAAATTAATTTGAATAGTTAAGTATCCAACTGATGACCGATGGCTGGTTTTTGTACTTTGGGTTGGATTTATGTGTTTTGGCCAACTAGAGTTATTTTTATTTTTATCATTATTTTACATTTTTTAACACTTATTTATATTTGAAAGAGAGAGAGACAGAGCCTGAGCAGGGGAGAGGCAGAGAGGGAGGGAGACACAGAATCTGAAGCAGGCTCCAGGCTCTGAGCTGTCAGCACAGAGCCTGACGCAGGACTCGAACCCATGAACTGCAATATCATGACCTGAGATGAAGTCGGACACTTAACCAACTGAGCCACCCAGGCACCCCAGAGTTTTTATTTTTTTTTTAATTTTTTTTTCAACGTTTTTTATTTATTTTTGGGACAGAGAGAGACAGAGCATGAACGGGGGAGGGGCAGAGAGAAAAGGAGACACAGAATCGGAAACAGGCTCCAGGTGCCGAGCCATCAGCCCAGAGCCTGACGCGGGGCTCAAACTCACGGACCGCGAGATCGTGACCTGGCTGAAGTCGGACGCTTAACCGACTGCGCCACCCAGGCGCCCCAAGAGTTTTTATTTTTAATGCAATTGATTGGCAACTTCCAAAAATGAGGAGAGTTCATATACAAAAGTGGATTTGCATTTTTCTTGGAACTTGAGAGTCTGACAACCCAGGTTCAACTTGTGGGAGCTGCATCCGTCAGAAAGGCACTCTGTCCTCCACGGCGCTGCCCATTCGAAATCTTCACCTTACCCCCTCGCCCCTACAGCTAGGCCAATTTATCAAACAGCGTGACAAGCGCAGTGTCGAGGGTCCCTCCAACATCAAAACACGGCTCCGTCTTGCAGCGCGTCCGCTCACATATTTTGGCTCAAGGCACAAACTACGAGGCAGACAGGCCTGAGCCCACAGGCCAACCCTGACCACGAATCTTATGCGATGCTAGGTAGAGGACTTTGCTTCTCTGTGCCCCAGTGTCCACTATCTTTGAAATGGGGCTATCATCTACCTTGAAAGTTGCTGTCAGGGGCGCCTGGGTGGCTCAGTCGGTTGGGCGTCCGACTTCGGCTCAGGTCATGATCTCACGGTTTGTGGGTTCGAGCCCCACGTCAGGCTCTGTGCTGACAGCTCAGAGCCTGGAGCCTGTTTCGGATTCTGTCTCCCCCTCTCTGTGCCCCTCCCCTGCTCCTGCTCTGTCTCTGTCTCTCTCAAAAAAATAAACATTGGGGCGCCTGGGTGGCGCAGTCGGTTAAGCGTCCGACTTCAGCCAGGTCACGATCTCGCGGTCCGTGAGTTCGAGCCCCGCGTCGGGCTCTGGGCTGATGGCTCGGAGCCTGGAGCCTGTTTCCGATTCTGTGTCTCCCTCTCTCTCTGCCCCTCCCCCGTTCATGCTCTGTCTCTCTCTGTCCCAAAAATAAATAAAAAACGTTGAAAAAAAAAAATTTTTTTAAAAAAAATAAAATAAACATTAAAAAAAAAAATTAAAAAAAAAAAAAGAAAGTTGCTGTCGTTTTTTTTAATAGTTTTTAGATTTCAGAGAGTAAAACTTGGGGAGGGGCGGGCGATAACAGTTCTGGGTGTTTTAACACCTGCCAGATAGGTGGCAGAGCATCAGAATGGAGAGCCACGTCCTCTGCCAAAGAATCCCTCTGTGATTTAGAATCAAGCCCTCCCCCACCCCAAACCCCACAATCACTCACTCACCTGTTTGCCATTTCTCTAATTTTGCTCTCTTTTTTTTTAATTTTTTAACGTTTTATTTTTGAGACAGAGAGAGACAGAGCATGAATGGGGGAGGGTCAGAGAGAGGGAGACACAGAATCTGAAACAGGCTCCAGGCTCTGAGCGGTCAGCACAGAGCCCGACGCGGGGCTCGAACCCACAGACCGCGAGATCATGACCTGAGCCCAAGTCGGGTGCTCAACCGACTGAGCCGCCCAGGAGGCCCTGCTTTTTTTTTGTTTGTTTGTTTTAAACGAAATTCCCTTTGGTTAGATATCATAATGTCATCATCCTCCCAGACCCAAAAAGCCCCATAGAAAGCACCTGCCCCATCCCTGGACAACCTCTTGAGGATTATTTAGAATTTCCCTCCACCCTCTGACTTTTTCCCTCTACCATCTGATTTCACACTTCACCAGTCCCTCTCTGATCCTCTCCCGGTTAGGTAATTGAACCCGAAGCCCAAAAAACGCCCACATCCCCAATGCCTTGGTTCCCACTGACAAAACAAGTGTCCCAGCACAGGAGGAGATGGGGGACATGGGGGGGGGGGGGGGGGGAGGGGGCGGGGTCTTCTGTACAGGGCAGCCTCTCAGGCTCCACCATGCCCACCCGCCAGAACGCACGACAGGGAGAAATCTCTCACTGCCGCCGTGGGTAAGCCAAGCGGAAAGACCCACGGCGTCATGAGAACACTCAAGACCACTTGGTTCAGGGAAGGAGCTATTCTCGCCACTCACGACGGGCAGAGAGGACACAGTGAGAACGCCCCAGCACAGTGTTCCTTTTCGGGGTGTGGAGGCGGAAGGAGGGCGTGAGGAAGCAAGCCGCAACGCTGAGCTCCACGAACGTTCCAAAGTAGCAAATGGGTCCCCTTTCATTCGAGCGAGGAGTCCCCACCAGCCACGGCCCTGACCGCTGTACCACACGCAGTCCGTGCTAATAGGTGAGCCAGGGTGGGCCAGGCTCTGGCCTCCCTGCAGACACGGGCTTGCTCCAGTCCCGCCACCTGCCTGGCACCTGGAACTCTGCAGTCCTGGGCACCTGGAACCTCCTCTCCAGACCTTAGTTTCTCCGCCTGAAATGGCATTGCAGGACAAGACAAACCTGGAGGGTCCTGGCCACCAGGGGCTAGGGGTTCACGTGCGAGCATCGCTCTGCACAGGTGGCTGTCCCCCTCTTCCCAAAACCCTGTATACTCGAGCCCCACCCCCAGCTGTGACAACCAGACATTGCCCAGTGTACCCCGGATGGGAGTGAGGGAACCATCTCTGGAGAGGACCACCTGACATAGGCTATTCTCCACACAGCACCCAGAGAGGTCCTTCTAAAGTGCTCAGTTCACATCCCTCCTCTGCTCAAAGGGCTCCACACCAGGGTCCGTGGGGTCCACAGGGTCCCAGTGCTCCGGGACCTCATCTCCTCACCTTCTTCCCCTCACCCACTGGGACAGGCTACCTGGGCCTCCCTGCCATTCCTACCACATCCCTGACCCCTAAGGCCCTAATTTTTTGTTCCTCCTCCCAGTATGGGCAAGGCTGGTTTTTCTTGTCATGCAAATCGAGGCTTAAATACCACCTCTCCTAGGTAACTCAGTGTCTCTTAGTGTCTGACTCTTGGTTTCGGCTCAGGTCAGGATCTCATGACTCCTGAGCTGTGCAGGGATTCTCTGTCTCCCTCTCTTTCTGCCCCTCCCCTGCTCACACTGTCTCAAAAATAATTAACATTTCTAAATAAATAAATAACGGCACACACACATAAATACATACCACCTCTTAAGAGGCCTTCCCCCAACGCTGCCTTTTCCAGACCAACACCATTCTAGGCATCTCTCTCCTTACCATTTATTGTCTCTCACTTTCTAGAACCAAGCTCGGTACAAGAGCAGGGCCCTTGCTCACCACCCTCTGCCCTGGGTCTAAAACAGCACACAGCATGTAATAGATGCTCAATAAAAATCAAGAATCCTGACGCAACGAATCAATGAAATGACTTCGTGGTTGGGTATTTAGCATTTCTGGTGCCAATTTTTGCTAAAGGCTTTGCCCGAAGGCAGTGCTCTTGAAACAACTGACAGAACTGCGATGGGGGGAGGGGGACCCTACTAAGTCAGGGATAAAGATGGGCATTTTCTTTTTTTTAATTAGAAAAGGAAAACTAAGGAAACAATGTATCAGAATATATTGCACATAGGAAAGGTAAATATTGATTCATAAAGCTCGACTTGCATCAAGTGTGCGCATGTATAAAACTTTAAATGTATATACATACACACACACACACACCTGCATCAGAATTGGGTTACTTTTGTAAAAAACAAGAAAACGTTGTAAACACTGGCCTAAGGTCTGTCAGGATAAAACAACTCTGCATATCAACAAGCCCCAGGAAATCCCTTACTTGCTCCTTTTACCGATCTCCCTTCATCTTTGTCCACTATATTGCACAGAGAGAGGTTTTGTTCAGAGCTCAAGAACCACACCCAAAAGAGGACATCACAACTTGCAAAAATATGCACAGGTGCCACAGAGAGAGGCTCCCAAAACCCCCCACTGACCCAAGTTAAGATTCAGGATGCTTCCAGTGGTAGACGTTTTGTCCGTTTTCGTCGTGATGGGCGTGGACGCTTGAGGAGAGAAGGTTTTCGGGCTGCCGGACAAACTCCCTGCTTGTCCCGTCTTGGCAGAGGCTGGTGAAGCTGAAAAAGGATGTTCATTGTTAAAAGACAGATCTACAAATGAATAAACAAATAAAACTTGTGTTTGTCGGGGGAGAGGGGAGAAATCGTATTTGATTTCAACAAGGCCCCCAGAAGTGCCCAGATGGGGCGCAGCAGGAAGGGTCGGCCATTTATGTCAAGCACAGGCTTTAACCCAATGTTAAGCCGTGAAGGAAGAAGGCCTCCCCAGTCATTCTATTAAGCACAAAGCTCTAAGACAAATCGGCTAAGCTGCCACTGAAATTGGTTTGGCCCATTCACGGGTGTAAATCTCAAAATAAATAGCGATTAAAGCGGCCCCCAGCACGGTCCAGATGCAGAGACGGGAGCCAGGCTTACAAATGGCATGCCATCCGTTTATAGGAGATGTGGGAGCTGGCTCGCACAGCCAATGCACCTGCCGTGGGCCAAGTCGACCCCTTGGGAGATCTCTGGCTTCCCATTTCAAAGGTTCCGTGATGCAGAATGAAGCCAAACTCAGCACCAGATGGAGCGAGGGCGTCACTGGTCAATGATCTCCCTCCTTACTATGTTCCAAACTTTTACAGGAGGATAGAAAATCATACCTAAGCCCGAGTCTTTTAAAAATACCATAGGGCGCCTGGGTGGCTCAGTCGGTTAAGCATCTGACTTCGGCTCAGGTCATGATCTCACATATCATGGGTTGGAGCCCCGCGTCAGGCTCTGTGCTGACAGCTCTAAGCCTGAAGCCTGCTTTGGATTCTGTGTCTCCCTCTCCCTCTCCCTCTGCCCCTCCCCCACTCGCTATCGATCTCTCTCTCTTCTCAAAAAACATTAAAACAAATTTTTTAAAAATAAACTTTTTTTTTTATTTTAAATACCTTAAAGCTACCTCCATACTGCTCTCCTAAGCCTCATCCACTGAATGTGGGCAGGACAGAAAGCAAACCACGTAACAACACAAGGGTGTTCAGATGGGCCATGCGTCCTGGAGATCCTGCCCCTTTGCCTACACAGCCTGCCGTTATGGGGACTGTCCTGTTACAGAGCTCCTAGAGACAACATAATGGCCAGCCCTGCTCCGATGCACAGGAAAACACGGACTCCGCCGTGATCTGATCCTTAAGGGAAAGTTGTTGATGGCAATGGCGTTACAAATCAGGACGTCCCGGGGACTTCAAACAGTGCTCACGCTGGCAGATGGTCACCTCAGTTTCCTCACCTGCCAAATGGGGGTAGAGTCAAAGTGAGGACCCAATGGGTGAAACTCAGCCAGTCAGTATGCAGGGCTCCCTCGGCTCTAGTGCAAGGACCTACCAAAGCTACCTTTAATGGATAGAGGGGGAAAGACTAGACACAGGGAGGATGGAGGCAGGCACGCAGCGAGAGCCAGACCCCAGGTGTGAAGTCCACCTTGGCAGCTGACTTGATGGGCGTCCTTGGGCACAGTCCCTGAGCTCCGTGAATCTCCTTTCCTGGTAGCCTCAAAGAGAGACACTGATAATAAAATACAAAAGGAATGGTAAAAAGCACCCACCTCATCAAGTTGTAAGGATCTAGTACGTTAATCATCAAAACAGCGGCTGGCATCAGAGAAGCACTGTATTATTATTTGCTATTAGTATAATATCACTTCCTATTTCCCCGTTAACCTCGAGGGCGTTGGGTTCAACCACCTAAACCAGCAGTTGTCAGCCAGGAGTGATTTTTTTTTTTTTAATTAGGTAGGCTTCACGGCCAGCGTGGAGCCCAACATGGGGCTTGAACTCACAACCTTGAGACCAAGACCTGAGCTAAGATCAAGAGTCAGACGGCTAACTGACTGAGCCCACCCAGACGCCTGGCAGCCAGGACACGCTGGGCAATGTCTGCAGACAATTTTGGCTGTCACAACTAGGGCAGGGGAGGGTGCTACCAATATCTAATAGGTGTAGACCAAGGATGCTGCTCGCCCCTGCCCCACCACCAAGACAAATAATCTTTGGTTCCAAACACCTATAGAGCAGAGGTGGATCAACTCACAAAGGGATGAAACAGGTGTGTCTGTGGGGAACCTCATCTGCAGACGAGATGGGGAGCTGGCAAGGAGATTAGCTAATCCACGTCAAGTGGTCCTTAGCAAATGCTCACTCAATGCTCCACATTATTTTGAGAATCAAGTTTTGTTGGTGGTGGTTTTTTTTAATACTAATTAACTTAGTTTCACTGTAAGAATGAGCAAATGCCCGGCCCTGGGCACACAACACTCTCTCAAAGGAGAGCTTCAAGGGGCACCTGGGTGGCGCAGTCGGTTAAGCGTCCGACTTCAGCCAGGTCACGATCTCGCGGTCCGTGAGTTCGAGCCCCGCGTCAGGCTCTGGGCTGATGGCTCGGAGCCTGGAGCCTGTTTCCGATTCTGTGTCTCCCTCTCTCTCTGCCCCTCCCCCGTTCATGCTCTGTCTCTCTCTGTCCCAAAAATAAATAAAAAATGTTGAAAAAAAAAATTTAAAAAAAAAAAAAAAGGAGAGCTTCAATTTACTGTCACTACCACTGTTCCTGTAACCAGGTACCATAACAACCAGCAGAATTAGAGTGCTTGGTACACACACACACACACACACACACACACACACCCCACACAAAATAAGAATCATCAAAGATAAAGGCATTTCCAAAGATTTAAGTATTACCAATAAAATCTTTAGTATTCGGATTTTATTTTTCGTTCATTCGTATTCTATCTGCTTCCTTCCAAAAGAGATTTGCAGGGGCTGAAAACATCAGTGTCATACATTCTCTGCGAGGACTAAAAACCAGTGCCTCTCTAACTGTATTCTCTCACGTGACCAGCAAACAGGGGTAGCAGGAAGGGTCTTACACCAGTCAAGGTACTGCGTAGACTGCGAGGAACTTTGTCAAGAAAGTCTGACCCAAAAGGGTAGGCAGAAGTAAAAACACACACAAAGGTGCTGTCACACACAGAACTCAAGCACGTGGGTCCGCATTTCCCTGCTTCATAACAGCTCATGTTAAAAAAGGAAGGAAGGATGGGCGCCTGGGGGGCTCAATCGGTTAAGCGTCCAACTCCTGATTCCAGGTCAGGCCGTGATCTCGAGGGTCGTGAGTTCGAGCTTCGCATCAGGCTCTGTGCTGACAGTGCAGAGCCTGCTTGGGATTTTCTCTTTCTCTCTGTCCCTCCCCTGCTCATGCAGGCTCCCTCGCACCTGCTATCAAATCAATATTTTAAATCTAAAAAAAAAAAAAAAAGGAGGAAAGGGAAGCCAGCAGGCAGTCTCACAGAGCCCTGCCCCCTTGTGGTCCCTACAGGGAAACTTAGCAACAACACAGGCAAAGTCGTTATTTTTGCAATTCTGTAGTTAAAACATAACGGGAAAAACAAGTCTTTAATTTCACAGGCACATAAAGTTTCCTCTGTTAATAAAATGTAAGTATTGAAGGTTTAAGAACTATGTTCTAAATTTTTTAATTTAAACATAGCACCTGGATATGGCAAGAATAAAGGTGTTTGGAGAACACTGGCTCCCCAGGGAGACGAATCTGGTTCACTCTCCATGCAGCCACCAAAGGGCAGGGACCCCCTCACGGACATCTGGGACTAAAATGCTTCCTTCCTGTAAACAGGGAAGGGACAGCATGGGGTCACCTAGCAACCCTGGGTTCCAATACGCAGAACTCTCCTTGGGGAACACGATGGCCCCTGTCCACCCCGGAGTGCCACACGTCCCCCCTCCCCAATTTGTGAAACACTATGTACCTGCCTCGACCTCCCCATATCAGTTAACGCTATGACCACTCACCTAGATGTTCAAGGCCAAACACGTCTAAACTGCCCTAATTCCTCCCTTGTTCTCCTGCCCCAATTTACCCCACTCTTCAGCCAGGCCCCTCCCTGCACACCGCTTCCAAAATATACCCCCAAACTCCCCCTGGTCTCCATCCCCGCTGCTATCAGCCTAATGCACACATTCTCAAAGGGGGTTCTGGAGAACAGGGGGGTGAAAAACTCTCTTACTCTTTTTATGTATAAAACAGACACATGCAGTACATAAAAAGAAATCAGTACTTTGAAATTTCATGAGGGTCCCTTCCTAGGTATAAACCCAAAAGAACTGAAAAGCAGTACTCAAATCTTGGTACACCAACGTTCATCGCAGCACTATTCACCACGGTTCAAAGGTGGAAACAATCTGAATGTCCATCGACGGATAGACAAACTCTGGAGTCCTCGGTGGAACGTTTACTGAGCCATAAAAAGGAATGAAGGTCTGATGCATGCTGCATCATTCACTGAAAACATACGCTCTGTGAAAGGAGCCGACACGAAAGCCACATTTTGTATGATTTGGCTTAAATGTAATACCCAGAGCAGGCAAATCCATACAAGTCGTGTGCAGACTGACGGTCACGAGGGGTCGGTGGCCAGGGAGTAGAGGAGTGCTTAATTACTCCACGGGATTTTATTTTGGAGTAATGGAGATGTTCACTTTCAAATGGTTAATTTTAGGTCATGTGAATTTCATCTCCATTAAGGAAAAAATTCACAGGAGACTGTTGGGGGGGGGGGGGGGGGGTTAGGGAATGTCTAAAATGGCTCCTTATGGGATGAGAAAGAAAAAAATGGCTGCTAAATACTGCCCGTGCCTATCATTTCCCACCAAGACCCTGTAAGAGCTCCCATGGGCCCCCCACCTCCTGCCACTGCACCCCTATCCTGGGGCACCCTCCACACCACAGCCAGGTACACAAACCACAGCTCCATCTAAAACCATCCAGAGGCAGGGTAACTGGCTGGCTCAGTCAGTAGAGCACATACCTCTTGATCTCAGGCTTGTAAGCTCAAGCCCCCACATTTGGGTGTAGATACTTAAAATTAAAACCTTAAAAATAAATAAATAAATAGATAGATAGATAGATAGATAGATAAATAAATAAATAAATAAATAAAACTATCCTAGAGGTGTCCTATCCCCCAGAATAAAATCCAACCACACATGCGACCTTTCCTTTCCTCATTCAGGAATCTCCAGCCACACGACCTTTGTGCTGTTCCTCTAAGATCAAATCTGCTCCTAACTCAAGCCTTGACACTCCAAGAATTCCCCAGGAAAGGCCCCCACCCCCACCCCGATCATACTGGCTGGTAACCCTCCAACACCACCCTCAAAGCCTTTCCCCTGCTGGCCTCATCCAAGGGGGCCAAGTGCCTCTTTTTACCATCTCCCCTTTGCCGTGAGCAGTAAGCTCCAGGACAGCAGGGTCCCTGCCAGGCACCTGGGATGCGGCCCGGTGTCCGAGAAATTTACAGAATGAGCAAATACATCAGATCATTAACTGAAGAATGAGGTTTCCATTTCTCTTCTCACCACAGAGGTCAGGATAAGCAATAAAGAAGCAATAAGAGCAACCAAAGAAAACCTTCTTCATAAAAAGACAGCCGTTTCTGTTTAAATACTCTCGATATTATGCAGCGACTACAAACAAGGTATGCTAAAAGAATGATTAACAATCCAAAAGAAACACATAAATGAGCATCTGGCGGGGGGGGGGGGGGGGGGGGGAGACAAATGGTCAATAAACATGTGAGATACAGATACAGATGAATAAAGATAGATGTGGATACATTTATCTCCACCCTACATCTTTTTCGCATACGTGATTACCTTGTTTCAAAAAATAACACCTAGTGTTGAGGGAAAGGGAATACTCACTGGAATCGTAAAACCTTTTTAGCACAGCAATTAGGTGATGCTGAAATTACCCAAAATTAAATTTATAAATCACACGGACGGTAAGGTCCAATGCTGAGTTCACCCCCTACATATACGTGTCATGTGCCCCAGACACAATATGCACACCAGAAGGTTCACTGCAACAGTATTTATGACAGCAAAAAGGAGATGGCGTATAAATGTCTGTTAACTGAAGACTAGATAAGTGAATTAATTAATACCATACACCCCTAAAAAAGAATGACACAGATCTGCACAATCTGACAAGGACTGGTCCCCGAAGGTATGTGTGTGGGAAAGAGAGAGGTAAAAATCAAGTGTGTACAGAAGTGCCCACAATATGTGTAAATGTTTATCGAAAACACACGCATAGCTTCAAATGAGTGTATACATATTTTTGGTAGTAGCATACTCCACAGAGTATAAGAGAGGCACAATGAGGAGAAAGTTTCGGGATGTAGGAGAAAACAAATGACCTTTTTTACATCCGTTTATACTGCTTTAATACTGCTAGATTGTGTTTTATCTTAATTTTAACCATGTAGGGTCACCAACGTTAAAAAAAAAAAAAAGTCAAATAGAGTTATTTAGATGATGGGTCATCTTGCCCGTTTAAAACTACCTCTACTGTGGTTTCTGTTGTGGGGGAAAATCTTTAAAACAGGTGTAAAAATATATTTCTTAATACAGATACATGTAAATGAAGGGGGCGGGGATTTTGGAATTCTCAGACTCCAGTGAGTTTCAACGGGTATGTTCTCGAAAACATGAACTCTGGCTTTGTATATGGCCACCGGGACAAAAATGTGGAACAGCAGGCTAGCCAAAAACACCTACAACTTTGGGAATTAGAAAGCTAGAAGAGATGTCCATACATAAAATGTGCATTAAGAAAACAAATCAAAACCTACCCGTTCACACGACTTCATAAAACCAAGTTTCTTCCCCTAAGAAATGTTTCCCAAATGCCTTCATTCACATGCCCCCAATCATTTCTGTCATCTGCACGTGCTGTTTACACACTACTGACAACTACAACTATATGGATAAGCAGAAAGGTGTCAAGGAAAGAATCCTCCCTCGAAAGGAGCAGAAGGCTTAGTGTGATCCATTCGACCACAGAACATTACGATGGCAATTATCAATGGGATTTATACATTTAAAAACCTTGACTTGAATTTAAGTCATGGTCCCAGGTTTGTGGGTTCGAGCCCTGACACAGGATTCCTCACTGAGTGTGGAGACTGCTTGGGATTCTGTCTCTCGGCCTCTCTCTGCCCCTCCCCTGCGCGCGCGCGCACACACACACACACACACACACACACACACACTCTCTCTCTCTCTCTCTCTCTCTCTCTCTCTCTCTCTCTAAAATTGAAAAAAAAGGAGGGGGCACATGGGTGGCTCAGTAGGTTGAGTGTCAGACTCCTGATTTTGGCTCACATCATGATCCCAGGGTCATGGGATCGAGCCCCATGTCTGGCTCCACACTGACCATGGAGCCTGCTTAAGATTCTTCTCTCTCTCCGTTTGCCTCTCTCCCCTGCTCACGTGTGCATGCACGTGCGTGCGCGCGCGCGCGCACACACACACACACACTCCCCCTCTCTCTCTCTCTCTCTCTCTCAAAATAAATAAATAAATGTTAAAAAACTAAAAGTTTTAAAAAAACCTGAAGGAACACCCAATTGGTCTGTGGGTTGTTTTTTTTCTGAGAGAGACAGAGAGTGAGCAAGTGACCATGAACAGGGGATGGGCAGAAGAGAGAGAGGGAGACAGAGAATCTGAAACAGGCTCCAGGCCCCGAGCTGCCAGCACAGAGCCCAATGCGGGGCTCAAACTCACGAGCCACAAAATCATGACCTGAGCCGAAGTCAGACGCTTGACCGACTGAGCCCCCCAGGCGCCCCAGGAACACCCAATTCGTAGCCCTTGTTACCTCTCGGGGTATGATTATGTGCTATGCTATTCATTACACAATATTAAAATTTGAAAGCAATAGTTTACATTCAGGGAAAAAAAGGACACAAAATGCGATGTAACATATTGAAGAGCTTCAAACCTGAACATGAAGCATCAGAACTTTGCTCTCAGTGCTAAAAGTCCAAAGCACGGCACGTCAACATCAGGGTTCTCAACAGAAACTGCAGGGGCAACTACGCCCCCAGGGGCAACGTGGCGGTGCCTGAAGACACTTTCAGCTGCCCTCACTGTGGGCAGGGGCGTGCTAAGGGCATGAAGCGAGTGGAGGCTGGAGTGATGCTATATACCCTGAAGTGAGTGCACAGGGAGGCCCAACCAGGCCATCGTCCAGCCCAAGCCAGCAGGGCAGAGATCGAGAAACTCGATTTTAAATCATGCTCGACATTTTCAAAAGCAAAAAGACATTTGGAAATGCTCGTTTCGATTAAGCTTTGACACGGATGCAAATCCTTTTGTAAAGCCGTAAATCTTGCTCAAAGGAAGAACTAATCGCCTTTGAAGTCACAAATAATTGAATCAGATTTTATACTTTGATGTACAATTCACAAGTGCGGACCAAAACCCATCATTTATTACCTACGTTTATAGGATCCTGGCCTGTGCTAAGTGCTATTCTGACTCCATGAAACAGGAGTCTTAGAATTAAATTAGCAAAAAATGCCCCTTCCCTCCCACGCACCCCGGCACTCTGGAGGGGCAGGGGCAGAGGAGCTAGTGATTCTGCGCCAAACTTCGTCTACTTATAAAGCTTCGGAAACAACCTCCATCTTCAAAGGGCAGTAGCTTGCACAACTCTTGGTGGCTTGCACAGATGAGCCACACAGCAGAGCATCACTGGACAGTCTACGACAGGACAGAAACTCCTATTTTGAAGGACTATGTACCATGAAAAATATTCAGAACACAAGGTTAAGCTTAAAAAACAAAAAACAAAAAACAAAAAACAAAACCTCAGGTGCCCGGATGGCACTATTGGCGGAACATGAGACGCTTGATCTTGGGGTTGTAGGTTCAAGGCCCACAGTGGGCGCAGAGCTGACTTAAAAGGGGGGGGGGGGGGGGGGTGCGTGCCCAGGTGGCTCAGTCAGTTGAGCATCTGACTTCAGCTGAGGTCATGATCTCATGGTCCGTGAGTCCAACCCACATCGGGCTCGCTGCTGTCGGCACAGAGCCTGCTTCGGATCCTCTGTCTCCTCTCTCTCTGCCGCTCCCCTGCTCGTGCTCTCTCAAAAATAAACAAAACATGGGGCGCCTGGGTGGCTCCGTCGGTTGAGCGCCCGACTTCGGCTCAGGTCATGATCTCGCGGTCTGTGAGTTCGAGCCCCGCGTCGGGCTCTGTGCTGACCACTCAGGACCCTGTTTCGGATTCTGTGTCTCCCTCTCTCCCTGACCCTCCCCCGTTCATGCTCTGTCGCTCTCTGTCTCAAAAATAAATAAACGTTAAAAAAAAAATTTTTTTTTTAAATAAAACATCGAAAAAGAAGAAGAAGGAGAAAAAGAAAGAAAAAAAATCTCAAAACTGTCTACAACAGATACTGCAAACCAGGCAGTCTGTGGAGGCACTTGGTGCAGCCCACAGATATTTTAAATTTGAGCCAATATGTAAAAGTTGGGGCAGTCCACATTTAAAAAAGTATCTGAGGCTTCTCTTGAACCATGAGAATAAGGCAACAGAGCCCACATTCCCACTTGGCAAGAACCAGCAGGAAGGCCCCCACGGCCCTTCAGAAAAGGCATTCCTCAAGAGCATTCTGACAGGTCAGGTGGTGGTCTGTTAGTGGGGTGTAAGGAGTTCGCATCAGAAGAGTAAGGACCGCTGGGGTGGGTACATACAAGCACCCACCCGCGTGTCATCAGGAAGAGTGTTATTATTTCTGCTCTGTGTTGTTCAGCCCAGTGACCACACTTCTCAGTCTTGCTCATCTCCATACCTGCCTGACCCCCAGAAATGTCTGTTTTCAACTTAATAGTATGACTCCTAAACCAACACAGAAAAACGTCCTGGAAAGCAGCTCTTCCTGCCCGCGCGTCCTGTCCCCATGCTTTAATAAAATCACCTTTTTTGCACCAAGAAAAAAGAAAAGTATAAGTCCTGGAAACAAGTATCTAAGGGCTGACTGGGAGGTGGAATGATCTGTGACTTCAGTTCTATAAATAACAAGTATTGTATGACAAGGATGTACTGTTATGACAAAAGGAGTATACAAAGACGTTTTCCCTTCTCCCTAAACAGTAACCCCCAGTACAGCTACAAGACCGAAGGACTGTTAGTTCAGAGGGTGCTGACAACCCCCGGCGTTGTAACTCGTAGCCGAATACATATTCATGGCTGAAGTCGAGGTCCTGCAAGCAGATATCGCCAAAGGCATTGATTTAGGCCAGGACGTCTAGATCAAGGGGGAGGCAGGACAATCACTGAGAATATAAACCGCTTTGATCCATATCCAGGACACCATGAGCAAAAGGCTTCTGGCTGAGCAAAGTACTCCTGAGAAAACTAAATCAAGTTCTATAGATTACAGACACCTGACTGAGTTCCTCCACACGCCTGCGAAACAAAAGGAAGGTTTCTAAACTCTCATAAAAGTTTTAGTTAATAACTGATTTCAGTGTGTAGCTTTTATGTTGCTGGCTACAAAATTTTTATTGCTAAAACTAATACTTTTCTATCCTATGACGATTTTTTTTTTTTAAACGCTATTTTGGATAAATCAAAATCTCATCTCAATGATACCCTCCCTGTGGGGCATTTCAGTAAATATTCCACTTCTCCTTGTACCAAACGCTATTGTCGCTGCTGACAGCAGAGGGCAGTAGAGTGCAATGAAAAGAAAATGGATGTAGCATCAGGATCTAGCTGTGGGCACAGGCGCCTCCCTCCACTCTCCAGAGACCTCAATTTTGCCCCCTGTAAAACGGGGAAACGGACTCAAGAGTTTCTTCTAACTTGGTCTATAACAGAAGTTAGCAAAAGGACCCATGGGCCAAATCTAGCGTACCGCCTAGTCTTATGTTGCCTACAAGGGTTACTTGCCATTTGCAAATGGTGGAAAAATCCCGAAGGGTTACTAGAGTTCATGAAACACACAAATCATATGAAATTCAAATTTCTGGGTCACAGCCACATATTGCCTATGGCTATTTCATTAATACAACAGTGCTGAATAGCTGTATAGTTGTGAGGGACAAAGAGCCACAAAGCCCAAAATATTTACTATCTGGCTCCTTACAGAAAAGGGAACATTGGGGAATCACCTTCTCTACACATAGTACTCACTGGCTGCCTAACTCATAATCCCCAAATGATCCAAGCACATACTGGCAACAGGATCATATTTTGGAAAAAAGGACTTTAAGGGGCGCATGGGTGGCTAAGTCAGTTAACGGTCCGACTCTTGAGTTTGGCTCAGGTCGTGTGATCTCACAGTTCACGAGATCCAGTCCTGTGTCTGCCTGGGATTCCCTCTCTCTCTCTGTCTCTCTCTCTCTCTGCCACTCCCCCGCTCACACTCTCTCAAAAATAAATAAACACTTATAAATACATGTTAAAAAAATAATAGGGGCACCTGGGTGGCTCAGTCGGTTGAGTGTCCGACTTCAGCTCAGGTCATGATCTCACAGTTCGTGAGTTCGAGCCCCGCATGGCGCTCTGTGCTGACAGCTCACAGCCTGGAGCCTGCTTCCAATCCTGTGTCTCCCTCTCTCTCAGTCCCTCCCCCATTTGCACTGTGTGTGTGTGTGTGTGTGTGTGTGTGTGTGTCTCAAAAATAAACATAAAAAAAAGAAAAATGAGAGTAAACCCATTTCCTTGTGGAAGTAATAAATCTCCTAAGTATTTAACAGACAACCAAATAATATTTGGGTACAAAGAATCCAATTTAAGTCACCATTCCTTTCCTCACACTGGACCAGCACCCCCTCGCATCAGCTCTCCCAATCCGAATCTGAATCTGAATCCATGTAGGCATTTGCTGAGCAACCACCAGTAAGAAATAAGGTAGCAGCCAACATCTTTGCAACACTTACTATTTCTGGCCCTGTTCCGACCCTCTGTGGACACGTCTTCATTTAACCCTTAACAAGAACCTATGGGTCAGGTCTGTTATTATGTCACATCACAGGTGAGGAAACTCAAGCACCATTAAGTACCTGGCCTAAAGCCACGCGGCTAGTGAGTGGGAGAGTTGGGATTTGAGACCAGCAGCCTTATTCTTAACCACTCGCCATTCTACAGCCAAGTGTCAATCAGGGCAACCAACCTGTAAGGAGCGCTCTGGGGAGAGCACACGTTGTTATTGCCGACCTTACCTGTCGCGCTAACACTGGACCGCTAAGTATCGTGAAGGTATAGTTCGGATAGAAAAACAGTCTTTCGATTGAAGTAACATTCCTGAGAAACAAACTCTTACGGGAAGTTTTGCTGTGATAGCCCAAGAGGCGTCTGCTCTCAACTCTCAAGGATTTCTGGCCACCTCTGCCCCACTGTGAGGAAGGACCTCCATCTGGCCTTTGGGGACCGATTTTCTCCGTTCTTGATTCCTAACAGCAAAAATCCCTCTGGGTCACCCATTTAAAATTTTAAATGTCCTCCACTGGAGCAAAACCCCATAGAGGTCCCTTTGATTCTGAGACGCTGGCCAGCCAGAACCCGACAGGTGTGGTCCCGATGGAAGCCCTCCGTGGCAGGGGACCACCCCCCCCCCGCCCCCCGCCCGCCCCCGCCTCTTCCTCTTCCTCTTCTTCCGCGGCTGACCTGTGCTCTTGTCCAGGAAGTCCATGGACTCCTCACTGGCGCTGAAGTGGCTCGACGTGGCCTTCTTCTCGGCGTCCTGCTCCACGTCGGAGCCCGTGTGCACGGAAGAGTTTGTGCTCATGGGGGAGCGTGGTATATCGGACAAGGAGATCCGACGGCCCGTGCCCCCGCTCAGCATGGGCTTGCTCATCAAGATCTTGGGGGACGCCGTCATGTCGAAGTTGAGCTTGACCTTCTCCTGCTTGTCTATCTTGGCGGCACCTGCGCTGGGATTGCTGGGATCGAGCAGCATTTGGTACTGGCTGTTGGGCGTGTACGGTGTCCTGAAGGGAGAGTAGTTAAAAACCCCGAACTTCCTGCGGATGTTCTCCACATACACCTCCATCTCTTGCATTGCACTGTTGAAGATGCTTTTCGTCTTTTTCACAGAAAAAGGAATTTCTTTGGACATGAGGTAGCAATTATTTATTGGAACCCAGGCCCTAGGAAGTGCAGAAGAGAGAGTTGAAGTCAACTTTGGTCCTTACAGAGATCCTTTTATTTATTTATATATATTTTTTTTTGAGGTTTTTTAAAAATTGGTTTTATTGCGGTAAGTTTAAGAGTACCACACGCCCCATTAACGTAGGCACGGCTTTATTCATCGTAACGGAAATTTTATGCCCGATGAGTCTACCCCCATTCTACACTCTGATTCTATAAATCTGACTATTTTATTAAATACCTCCTCTAAGCGGAATTCATGCAGTTATTTTGTCTTACTGTGCCTGGCTGATCTCCCTTAGCGTCGTGTCCTCCAGGCTCAGCTATGTTGTCACATCATTTTTAAGGCCGAATACTATCCCATGAGATCTATCTACCACGATTTCTTTATCTGTTCATCTGTCGATGGACATTTAGGGTGTTTCCAGAATTTTTTTCCTTAACGCAAACCAAATTAGCCTGGTATATCTGTCGACATTCTTAACTACATACTCCATTCTTTAAAAATGACTTGGGGGGCACGTGGAGGGCTGAGTCAGTTAAGTGTCCGACTTGGGCTCAGGTCATGATCTCGTACTTTGTGGGTTTGGGCCCCGCTTTGGGCTCTGTGCTGACAGTTCAGAGCCTGGAGCCTGCTTTGGATTGTGTGTCTCCCTCTTTCTCCCTCTGCCCCTGCCCTGCTCATGCTCTGTGTGTGTCTGTCTCTGTCTCTCTCTCTCTCTCTCTCCCTCTCTCAAATAAACATACGTACATACATACATACATAAGACTTGGTTTGGGGGCTCCTGGGTGGCTCAATCGGCTGAGCATCTGACTCTTGATTTCAACTCAGGTCATGATTCCAAGGTCATAGGATCGAGCCCCATGTTGAGGTCCATGCTGACTGTGGAGCCTGCTTATGATTCTCTCTCTCCCTCTCCCTTTGCCCCTCCCCCGCTCATCCACTTGTTCTCTCTCAAAACAGAATTTTTTTTTTTTTAATTTCTCTCTTTTGAGATAGAAAGAGCACAAGAAGAGGAGGGAGAGGCAAAGAGAGAGGCAGAGGCAGAATCCCAAGCAGGCCCCACAATCGCAGCACGGGGCCCAATGCAGAGCTCCAACGTATGAACCGTGAGATCATGACCTAGGCTGAAATGAAGAGTCAGAGGCTTAACCAACTGAGCCACCCAGGTGCCCCCCCCCAAAAAACGTTTTAAATGACTTGGTTTGAATGGTTAACACATGATTAGCCGTTCACACTTAACACACATGTTCTTACGACATGTTCTTATGACAGAATGTGAACAGCGATCTTCACTAAAACATTAAAAAGCTCATAGACTTAGTCATTTTAATCCAGTAAAAGAATAATAAATCCCCTCTTGGCTCTGGGTGAGTAGAGAGTAAGGAAACATCACTGCTTCCAGGACAGCACCTCCAAAGAAAGAACTGGTCCCGAAGCCCACTCCTCTGCGTTCACACACAGTTTTCGTATCTCTCGTAAAACTGGGGTTCTACGAGGCACTAGACGGAAACACCGGAAAACCGTAAACCTGAAAGGAGGTGCAGGGCTTCGATGTGAGAGAATTCATGTGGAAACTAACCAAAGGACGGCCTCCACCCCCCATTCTCGGCTGGTTCTGCCTGCCTGCCTCCAACCGCCCACATCCCAGCATGCTCTGCAGAGACCTCACGAAGCCATGAGCTGTTTTTCTGGGATTAGTGACCGAGCGGACGCAGGCAGGAGAGGGCAGTATAGCCTACCACTGCTCCGGGGTTTGGACAGGAGGCGGACCATATGACATTCGATTCCCCAGCCTCCATCCCGTATGTATAGCTGGGAATCCGGCGGGAATGAACATTCCCAAGGAGGCCTTTTGGATTTCAAAGACCATAAAGTCAAGCCAGACACAAAGTGATGGGAGCAAAGTGGGCTGTGGGGAGGTAGAAATGCCACAGCCAGTCCAACGCAAGCACCGTCTACATGGGAGCGTCACAAGTGCCCGTGCAGGAATCTGACCCCCACACTGCCGAGTCTTCCAGCATTTGAAAGAGAAGCAAAAAATATGGACTACTTAGATTACATTCTACCCACGTTTTAACAGCTGGAATCTCGTTCCTATTTTGAAGAGAAAACGGCCCGGAGAAATAAAAGCGTGTGCGTGGGGTGAAATTCAGGGCACAGGATGGAGGTTTGCAACTCATGGTGATAACTAGGTCGTGACACAAACTAAAACCAAACACCCCAAAAATATCTAACTGCTCTCTCAGCGTGCTGTAAATTACCAGCTTCTCATCACCCCAACTAGCTGCTGTCATCCTGCAGAGACCTGAGGAACCACAAGAACGAGGCAGGGCAGGAGACAGATGCCCTCTGGGTGAGAGTCCGCGGCCATTACAACTGGGGGAGCAGGAGTCTGGACGAGACAGGACGGCTCTGAGGAACAGCCGGGGTCCCCCCGCCGCTCCTGGACAAATGACTTCCCTTTCCCTGAGCTGGCCTCCGCTCTGTCATCGATAAAATGGAGGCTGAGCCCTTCCCGGGACGGGGTCAAGGGGAGCACATGAAATGCACCTAGACCAGTCCCCGCAGCACCAGGAGATCACCAGCCAGCTGGCCGCGGGCCACTGTCACTGTGTCCCCTCCCGCCCGCCTTCTATCTGGGGTCAGGGCCTTAACTGTCTCCTGCCAAGGTCTCAAGCACCTTCAATGAAGGTACCTGCCAGTGATTTCAGGACCTGGTTTCTCTTCCTTAAAGCAGGCCCAGGGCACAGTTGAAGGGAAACTTGATCTGCTTCACAAAAGAAAGCCTCTGGGGTCAATGTCCTGAGAGGCCACAGAGTCGCAGGGCTGAGCTACACCCTACTTGGGGCCTCAAGGTTTCTTCTCAGTCAAATGGGAATAAATCCACAGCTGCAAAAAGAACTTGAAACAGTGCCTGGTGCATAGAAGGCACTCAATTCGTGCCAGCTCGCTCTTGTGCGTTTAATAAGATATCTCCTGGATTTTTGTAGAGTATCGTGAGTGTGAGTGTGTGTGTGTGTGTGTGTGTGTGTGTGTCTGTGAAATCAAATCCCAAGAAGGCAAACATTCTTAAGGGACAAAAAAGCACGCCAGGAGACTATTCCGAACATGCCTTGATCTGGACAAAAGCCTCCCGGGACCTGCTCCAGTATTTATTAACTTAACGATGAACACGTGACGGGCTGTGACATTTCTTACTCTGTTCTCCTGACCTACTTTGCTTGCACAGGACCAGGCTGCTGTTTTGCTCCACAGCCCCAGAGCTGCTCCCGGAGAAAGAGCCTATCCATTCTCTTTAGCCTCCGCGCTGGGCTGCTGGGCGTGGCCAGTTCTGCTTTGAGAACGTCTTCTAGGGGCACCCGGGCGGCTCAGTCGGTTGAGCGTCTGACTTTGGCTCAGGCTATGATCTCACGGCTTGTGAGTTCGAGCCCCGAGCCCCGTGTCGGGCTCTGTGCTGACAGCTCAGAGCCTGGAGCCTGCCTCGGATTCTGTGTCTCCCTCTCTCTCTGCCCCTCCCCTGCTCGTGCTCTGTCCCTCTCTGTCTCAAAAATAAATAAAACATTGGGGCGCCTGGGTGGCGCAGTCGGTTAAGCGTCCGGCTTCAGCCAGGTCACGATCTCGCGGTCCGTGAGTTCGAGCCCCGCGTCGGGCTCTGGGCTGATGGCTCGGAGCCTGGAGCCTGTTTCCGATTCTGTGTCTCCCTCTCTCTCTGCCCCTCCCCCGTTCATGCTCTGTCTCTCTCTGTCCCAAAAAATAAAAAAATTTAAAAAAAAAAAAATAATAAAAATAAATAAATAAATAAAACATTAAAAAATAAATAAATAAATAAATAAATAAAAATAAAAAGAACATCTCCTGGGAGGAAGGGATGCTCCTCCTTTCAGGTTTCCCCCAAGCTCTCAGTGACTTCATTCCTGCACCCCCTAACCCATCCCCATGGAGTGCCCTTAATCGCTCCCCGTAAGGGGCTCCCCTCACCCAAAACGAGCCAACAGCTGGGCACATTCCCTCTGAGGGAACAAAAGACAGAGGGGGTTAGACAAACGTCATGGGCATCAGACATGGGCCGCTGGCTTTTTTCACCAATGCAGGGGCCCAGCTTCCACGACAGCTCCCACCCAGAACCAACCTACACCGTCCAGTTCTGGGGAAATGGTCTCTGGAACAGGGCTGGCAGAGCTCATGCCCCCCAAGACCGTCCAGAACTGACAGGCAGGAGTAAGATGTCCATGCAGAGTGGGCTCAGCTAAGAACAGAATCCAAGACTCTTAAGAGTCTGGGACGTATCTGGTACATGGCGGCAGGCACGGATCTCCCCCACCCACCTATATCCCCAGTATATCCACACTGGGTTATATTACAGAACGAGAATAATCCCGAAGCATCAAGATGGTTAACTCTTGGCATGTACAGCCTGACACGAATTCTTCTTGCCCTTCAAAGCAAAGGCAGAATCTGACCACAGCCCGTGTGATCCAGACCCTGCCCCCTTCCCCACCCATCACTTACCATCCTCTCCTCCCCTCTCCTGTCCAAACCACACTGTGTCCCAGCTCTCCCCAAGAAACAGCAGGCTGGCTCTGTCCCTCCACCCAGATCTTCTCTAAGCCCCCGCCCTGAGATCACCTTGCCTGTGTGTTTACTTGGGTATTTACTTGGGTGTCTTTCCCACTAGGATGCCAGCCTTCGGGTGGGCAGGGACGATGTCCTGCTCACTCCCGTATCCCCAGCATCCAGCACGTGGCCTGACCCACGGCAGCACCAAAAGGTTTCCAGCAAAGTGTCCAAAATCAAATAGAGCAAAAGACTTCCTATCAAACCCAGGACCATCCCAGCTAATTTCCACTTTGCCTCCAGACAAAGGATTCCTAGTAAATGATTTCACAGATTACCAATCACTCTTCTGTCTTTATTTGCAAGGCAACAAGCAAAGTGAACAGAGCAACAGCTCTGACTCGGGTGTTTGATATTATACACCGTACTTTCTGTATATTCTATCGGTGTGTATAATTTTTAGGATACATCTTTTTTCAGGTTATTTATTTATTTTGAGAGAGACCGCGAGCTGGGGAAGGGCAAAGAGAGGGAGACAGAGATCACAAGCAGGCTCCAGGCTGGCAGCACAGAGCCAATGCAAGACTCGAACTCACGGACTATGAGATCATGACCTGAGCTGAAATCAAGAGTCAGACGCTTGAACGACTGAGCCACCCAGGCGCCCCCAGAGTTTTAAGTCTTCTCCCCCAACACACTCAAACACTTTTTCAAACCGCTTGGTAGCCGCCTGGAAAGGGTTTTGCCTCATCTGATCCTCACATAACTTGCTAAAAGAGAACATGACTGCTGCTCATCTGGGTCCACCTGCTGTTCTCAAGCCCACAGGATAGGAGACTGCTAAGAGCTAGAACAATTCACTTCCCTCCGAGCGAGGGAGAGGGGAGGGCAGAAAACGCTGGGTGGGGGGAGGGCTACCACCTGTTAAAACAGCCACCTCTTATAATGTCCTATTTGGCTTAAGAGAAAAAGGCAACAGGAGAGAGAACCACCCAGCACAATGATAAGAGATTCATTTACTGGCAATCTGTGGAAATACTTCTGATCCCTGAAAGCATTATTTTGAAAAGCAATTTGTGCGGTGGTTCAATTTACTCCACGAAATTTAAAAAGAACAGCACCACTTAAAATAGCCACGGAAACTATTCTGGTGCCAGCTTCATCAACGCAACTACGAAAGCATGATTGTTCTCTTCACATACCTGAAAAAAACGAAGCCCACACACATTATCAGCCAGAACGCAGCACAGGGCAGTATTTTTAACTACAAGATCACTGGTTGGTGTCGCGACAATAAACGACGCGATAATACCTCCGCCCCCTGCTTGCGTCACAGTTATCGAAGGTTCAGTTAAAGCTGTACATTTGCAGCCAGTTTTGACTCCCACCTGTCATGTTGTCCAAAGAAACGAGCATCAACCTGTCCGTCTTTATCCCTCAGAGCTTTTGCAGGCCAGAACGGAAACCCCTTCAGTTTTGCCCAGACCAAAGGATGTGGATTGCTCTGGGAAAAGAAAAACAAAATCCAGAGTTTGTACGTATTGGACAGCAAGACGCGCCATATACAAAGCTTGCCGTATGTGCAGAGACAGCCAGGCCACCAGCTGAACAGGAGCAGTTCCACGCAGGGTCTCCCAAATGGGCTTCCCTGGGAGGGCATGAGGCCAGGAGGCCTGGGCGAAGCTGGTTCTGGGGTGAACGGAGAAAACAGGGAAGAACGAACCACAGACGAGATGAGGCTGGAACACTGGCTTGAACACACCGCCCTTAACCTAGGTGGCCGTGAGCAAGAGTGTCCACCTCTCCCTGCGACATGGAGACAACGATGCCTACACCCTCTGTTAAGCTGGAGGATTAAATGGGCATTGTATCCAGCATTTAATAAGGGCAGTATGAGCCGCCTTTGTTCTCTCTTGAGGGCTGCAACTCTTCAGGGGCTTCATCTCCAAAGGCAGGAAGAGACGTAAACTATGTTTCACTTTTCCACGTTACTTGCCCAATCTCGCCCCCCAGTAAACTCCAGCCCTACCTCCACTCACCCACCAGCCCACCCTGGGAACACCCTTCTCTCTGCAGAACACTGGTTTGGAAAATACAGATGGATGAAGAAAACAGGGTGATTTATCTCTTCCCATCTCCCCACCCCAAACCGCCCACTTGGGAAACACCATAGAGCCAATCCAGAGGCGTACTTCCAATTCTCTCAAAACAGGTTCATCAAAGAACACACTTCATTATGACTCTCACTACCTCACTGCCTTCTCCCTAATGAGCCCCATTTTGCTCTCTAGCCTGCAGTCTGCCCGCGGTTAATAAACCTAGGAAATCACAGTGCTCCCTCTGGCACATGGATTTTCAGCCCCAGATGTTTATTCCACCTGGATTACTTTCACTCTGCCATTACTTTACTGGTTTAAAAAAAAAAAAAAAAAAAGTTATTTAAAATCTTCTCCCAAAGTTTCATCAAATAAGCCACCCAGAAAAGGGGGCCTTGGGTAGTCCTCTAAGGCACGAGTTCTGAAAATGAAGTAAGGAAAGGAAATACAACTCACACAAGGCTCACAGAACCAGTTATCTCGTTTCTGGCAAGCAGCTAGGTAACACTCTGGACATACTTCAATTTCATTCATCTGTAAAACAAAAATATGTTAGGATATGTCACGCAAGGGGCCTCACATCTGGAGACGCTCAAGGAATGCGAGAGGATATTAGCAGTTAAGATTAGCTACACCAAGTCCCTCAGTGGGGAACACCTCGGAGAAGAATCCAATCACCTCTCACCAACCCCCGAGATCCCACCCAGCCCGAGCCACCACCACCCCTCTCTGGACCACATCTGGACCAGCTTCCCACTCTTGTTGCCACTGCAGTCCAGCCCCCAAGACACAGCGCCCAGACCCATCTTGCTCATCGTCCACACCTTGTACATCTGACGGTTGGCTGTTGCAAATGGAATCTAGGTGGTACAGGACGGTCCCCGGAACAAAGAATTCTCCAGAGTAAATGCCAGTAGTACAAGGCTGAGAAACTAACAAGGAAATAAATCTAAACTCCAGATCAGCTCCTTCAACACCAAGTGTGACCAGGCCTAGGCCGACCTGTCTGAGCTCCCCCAACACCTCCAGCTACCCCGGCTTCTGCTCGCTGTGCTCAATTCCCACCCAGCTCTGGTCACATCATCCAGGGCAGGTGGTATTTTGTCTAAGTGGACCACAATCTATAAATTATGTAATTTACCGACCGTCCTTCTCTGTGAAAAAATACATTCCTCTAGGGGACCTAAGTACGACTTAGAACCCACAAGCCCCTTTCTTGGATCTCAATTCAGCCTCCACCATTTACTAGCTCTATAACCTTAGGAACAGTTGCTTATCTTGTCTGTGCCTCCATTTTCTCATCTACAGAATGGGCATGTGAGCAATACCTACCAAATAGACAACGATTATAGGAGATAAATGTAAAACGTGTTAGGTGACACAGTGATCAATACACTGGTTAACATTTATCAGAGATCTACGCTGGGATCATCAAAGTGTTCTACAGGTACTAATTCATTCATTCTTTACATCCTCCAGAGGCAGGCCTGCTCTTTCCCCCATATTACGGATGGAAAAAATGAAATCCCAGAAAGTCAAGAAACCCGCCCAAGGTTCTCTGCAGCAAAGGGGCAGGACCAGGATTTGAACCCAGGCAGACGTGCTCCAGAGCTGACGTGTTACACCTGTCATTGCCCTGTTCGTTCCTATTCTCTTCCCATCATCAAAAGACTTGTTTTTCTCTTTATCTCTGCATCATGTAAGGTGTCAGATACTCAGCAGGTGCTCAATATACTACTAAATAATAATTTTATGAATATAATTGACTAACTCAAAGGTCAATGGATAAATGACTGAATAAAGGAGCAAAAGAATAAATAAGTAAGAAAGAAAGTGGTGGCATATATTTCCTGTTCCTACTCACTCTACTTATGGGCTATTCTGAAGGTACTGGCAAGAACAAAGTGGTAACATAAGGTCCAGGGCAGCCCTGGCATCGAAGCCCACACAGCGGCAATGTATCGCCAACAGGTAGATTTAGAAATGCCGACTCTTGATTTCAGATACTCAGCAGGTGCTCAATATACTACTAAATAATAATTTTATGAATATAATTGACTAACTCAAAGGTCAATGGATAAATGACTGAATAAAGGAGCAAAAGAATAAATAAGTAAGAAAGAAAGTGGTGGCATATATTTCCTGTTCCTACTCACTCTACTTATGGGCTATTCTGAAGGTACTGGCAAGAACAAAGTGGTAACATAAGGTCCAGGGCAGCCCTGGCATCGAAGCCCACACAGCGGCAATGTATCGCCAACAGGTAGATTTAGAAATGCCAGGCACAGAGTACCTGCGTCCAGTAAATTCCACCTGGGGGTAACCCGCTGATTAAACACGTAGGCTTTAGCTCCCAAATCCAGGAAAACAAAGGAATCCCCAAGGGGAAAGCAGCTGGACAACTCACTCATACAAAACTCTAAACCAACAATGAACATATCAGAAACAGTATATCATCACTTGTCATCAGAAACGTGCAAACCAAGGGCACCTGGGTGGCTCAATCAATTAAGTGTCTGACTTAGGCTCAGGTCATGATCTCGCAGTTTGTGAGTTCAAGCCCTGTGTCAGGCTCTGTGTTGACAGGTTAGAGCCCAGAGCCTGCTTCAGATTCTGTGTCTCCCGCTCTTTCTGCCCCTCCTCTATTCACACTCTGTCTCTCTCAAAAATAAATAAAATCTTTAAAAAAAAAAAAAAAAAAAAGGCGGGGGGGGGGGGGTGCGCCTGGGTGGCTCAGTCGGTTAAGTGTCCGACTTCAGTTCAGGTCATGATCTCACAGTTTGTGAGTTCAAGCCCCACGTCGGGCTCTGTGCTGACAGCTTGGAGCCTGGAGCCCGCTTCGGATTCTGTGTCTCCTTCTCTCACTGCCCCTCCCCCACTTGTGCTCTGTCTCTATCAAAAATAAATAAACGTGTAAAAAAAAAAACAACAACAACCATGCAAACCAAAATCACAGTGAGATGCCATCTTGCAGGGAAAACATAGATACACATATTTTTTGAATTATAACTTCCAAAACTGGAAAGGACACAGAAAAACTACCCAGGTTGTTATAAATGTTGCTACAACTTTTCTAGAAATCAATCAGGAAATACCTACATAAAGCCTTTGCTATGTGTATAGTCTCAGACCTCGTAGATGCCTTCCTAACAATTATACTAAGAAAATCATCGTAAAAGCCATGAAAAATTCTGTTCTTCCTGTGTATTTAACTATCTGGGAAAACACTCTTAAGTGAAAACATTGATTATAAAACTCTCTCTATAAAAACATTTAGAAAAAGGGGCGCCTGGGTGGCTCAGCCGATTAGACAACCGACTCTTGATTTCGGCTCAGATCATGACCTGGTGGTTCGTGAGTTCAAGCCGCACATCTGGTTCCACACCATGATGGTATGGAGCCCGCTTGGGATTCTCTACCTCCCTCTCTCTCTGCCCCTTCCGTGAACAATCACTCTCTCCCTCAAAATAAATAAATTTTTTTCTAATTAAAAAAAATATGTAGGGCACCTGGGTGGTTCAGTTGGTTAAGCATCCGACTTCAGCTCAGGTCATGATCCCGCAGTTCGTGAGTTCGAGCCCCACATCAGGCTCTGTGCTGACAGCTCAGAGCCTGGAGCTTGCTTTGAATTCTGTCTCCTTCTCTCTCTGCCCCTCCCCACGTGTGCTCTGTCTCGCGCTCTCTCTCTCTCTCTCTCTCCCTCAAAAATAAATCAACATTAAAAAAAAATTTTTTTTTTAATAAAAAAATATATATGTAGAAGGGTGCCTGGGTGGTTCAGCTGGTCAAGCCTCGACTTCAACTCAGGTTATAACTTCACTGTCCATTAGTTCAAGCCCCACATTGGGCTCTGTGTTCACAGCTCAGAGCCTGGAACAAATTCTGTGTCTCCCTCTTCCTCTGCCCCTCCCCCACTCATGCTTGCTTGCTCTCTCTCTCTCTCCCTCTCTCTCTCTCTCTCAAAAATACATTTTAAAAAATTTTAATAAGTAAGGGGCACCTGGATGACTCAGTTGGTTAAGTGTACAACTTCGGCTTGGGTCATGATCTCATAGCCTGTGGGTTCAAGCCCCACATCAGGCTCTGTGCCGACAGCTCAGAGCCTAGAGCCTGGAGCCTGCCTCAGATTCTGTGTCTCCCTCTCTTTCTCTCTGTGCCCCTCCCCAACTCATGCTTTGTCTCTATCTCTCAAAATTAAATAAACATTTAAAAATTTAATAAAGATATGCAAAAATGGCAGTATCCTAAGGTATCCAAATGTTTCCCTTACAAATGAATGAATGAGTGAAGTGCACAAGAGGCTGAAATCTGCTATAGCTCGGTTTCTCAACTCATGCACTGGGGTCTAATAAATTCTGCTCCCTGACTATCCCGCAACCACTGGGGCCTCAGGGTAGGCCCAGGAGGTTCACTTCTTCCACACCATCAAAACCATGGGTATTTCTTTTTTTTTTTTTTTTTTTAAATATATGAAATTTACTGTCAAATTGGTTTCCATACAACACCCAGTGCTCATCCCAAAAGGTGCCCTCCTCAATACCCAAAAACCATGGGTATTTCTAAGAGGAACTGACTTCTAGGACTCTGCAGGCCACTCCCTGAGAAACAGTCAAAACCTTTCCCCCAAATACCATTAAAACCCAAACATCTTCCACAAGAAGACTAAAAGGGGCCTGGCCCAACGCCTCGGACTATGGGGTGAAGAAATTAAGAGCCCCATCTACACAACCAAGAAAACTCAAGATGCCTGAATAATAAAAGGTCATTTGCACCTCTTGAAGATCACGGCTAAGATAGCGCTGATTTCTTCCGGCATATGGGGCGGGGGTGATCCCCTCTTTGTCACTTTTACGGGGGCACCGTCTATGCCTCAACAAATTCCAAAACAGCTACCATTACCCACTAAGAGATTCTGCAAATGGAAATCAGCCACGCCAGCCCCTCACTCTGGGTGCATTTAAAACAGGACAGTGAGAAACACATACCTCATGCTCACAGATTTTGATGACTACTTTCGCTATTTGGGTCAATTTGTGATTTCCTAAGGGAATAAGAAAATAATGATTAATTCAAATGGAAACACATTTGTAACACGCGGCTTTGGGAGTACACTTCCCCTAACAACCTTTCAACTTGCTTTTCCCCAGGATTAAGCTTTTAAAGGCTAAAACACAGGATTCTGGATCCTAATATCAGTTTAACTTATGTGACTTTTCCCAGAAACACTGACCAGTCTTTGGTGCCTCAATGTTCTCTCTGAAACTGAGCAATTTGTGTGGGATTCCTACAGTTCACAGATGAACATTTGGAAGATGCTTTTATATTCAGAAGGCTCCAATTAGTGGAAAGGAGCCTTATTCACCCATTGTTCCAGACTCCAGCCCATGAAGGGCAACAGAGGAGAGAAAATAATTAAATGAGTAGCTCTGCTACGTCTCGTGCCTCAAAATACATTTTCTTATTAACTCAAGAAGCCTTATCAGGAAGCAGGTATGAATGTTCCCATTTCATTAATAACTATGTCAAGGCTCAGGAGTCGTTGTTTACACGGGACTACTTGGCTAATGAGTTGAAAATCTGCCCCAGATCTAACTCTAAATCCCTCACCTTTGCTAAACCAGAAGACAGGATGGCAAAAAACAAACAAACAAACAAACTGTGCTTTCTTCAAACATTATGGTGTTTTCAGAAAGCATAAACTTGTTGACAAAAAGATGTCACACACACACACTCCTCGATTTCTGGCTTGCTTTAAAAACTCACAAGATCTGATAACTCTGTCCAGTGGTGACCCCCTCAGACCAGAAAGGAGTTCCCATTCTCTAGTCTCTACTCTCTGCTTGGCCAATGGCCAACCTGGCTTGTGCTTATTTTTCTGCCACCTAATCTCATCCACTTGTTTACACGATCTTACCCAGCCTTTCTATATATTTGACTTAATAATCTTTACACAGATTTTCAACCAAGTGCCCCTTTGCCTCTTTCTCCCCTCCCCACACGTCTGGCCCTGCTCCTGAGCTAATAATGTAAAACACGTGCTTTTAACAGACATCCACCCACTCATACATCTTCCCTTACACATGAGCTAACCATCTACACTAGGACTATACAGGAAGAAGGCAGGGCTTCTGCTCTTAAAGATCTTACATCCTTAAAAAAAAAAGAGAGAGAGAGATCTTACATCTTGGTGAGGAACTCAAACGAATAAAAATAGCACCATCCAGGAAGTGTGATAAATGCTACCATGGGGAAGCACAGGTCCTGTGAGATCTCCTAACAACAGCACCTTCTGGGTCACAAGGGAAGGCACCTCAGAGAACTGACAGGCTGACACTGAAGGACATGAGGAAGTCATCAAGGCAGTGTTCTAGCACAGAACAAGAGGAACAGAAAGGGGCAGGACACGGAGAGCTCTACGTGGCCAGAGGGTAGACAGAGAGGACTGTGGGAGAAGGTAGGGCAACATGAAGGGTGCCACGAGAGGAGATTTTAATGGAAATTCTCTTCCATTCTGTCCAGAAGATTCAATCCACAAAAACGCAACTGACACAACTTTATCCAGAATACAAAGACCTCCTAAAATGCAATAATAAAGACACAGACCACCCAGTTTTTGAAATTGGCCAAAGATCTGAATACGTATTTTCCCAAAAAAGATATACAGATGACTGATAAACACATGAAAAGGTACACGATACCGTTAGTCATAAGGGAAAGGCAAATGACCACCACCGTAACCGCTCATACCTTCAAGAATGGCTAAACTTAAAAAGACAGACAATACCAAGTGCTGGAAATGGGGAACAACTAAGACTCTCCCACAAGTGGCTAAAAGAGGGTAAAAGGATACAATCGCTCTGCAGAAAGTTTGCCAAAATGCCTCGTAAACAGAAATATAAACCTACGGAGCAGCCCTACCACACCTACATATTTACCCATGAGTAATGAAAATGTGTATCCACACAAAGACTTGTACAAGAATGTTCGCGGCGGTTTTATTCCTAACAGCCCAAAGCGGAAAACAACTCCAATATCCTTCAGTATCGACAAAGGGAATGGATCAATAAATTGTAGGTGGATACCACGAAAAACCACTCACAGCAATAAAAAGGAACAAAACCACTGAGACAAACATGCATTAGCCACCCCGCCCCCCCCCCCAAAAAAAGCTACACTGCATGAAATTATCCAGACACAGAAGAATGCACTAGGACTCCATTTACATAAAATTCTAGACTATGTAAAACTAATCTATGAGGACAGAAAACACAGAGGAAGGTGGATTTGCTGGTACAGGGGAAGTGGATTATCAACTCATTATCTTGAAATGCAGAGTCCCCACCATCCCCTACTGATAAACATTAGCAATCTGTACACAAACGTTCTCAGTGACTGGCCCTGGCACACGAGAAAAAAAAAAGCAAGATTTTTCTGGAAAGGTGGGAGAGCGGGCATGACACGCTCTTGTGTAGGAGCCGTCTGAGCCACTCACCTCCATTATAAATGATGCAGTTGTGCAAAATCCACTTTGCGTCGGCCAGGAAAGCTTCTGTACAGCCATACATTTTCTTTTTAGCATTCTGGGGAGAAAAAGCCAAGGAGTATAATAACCCACGGGTCTATACAAGCTGCAGCCAATTAACACCTGCGTCCCCACATCATTTTTTTTCCTTTCTCCTCTCCCCCGCGCATTATTTCCTTCGCAGTCATTTGCCAAATTAACGAATGCGTTTACCCATCTCCCAAGATGCTATCATATTTGAGATCTATAATCCTATAAAAAGGAAGTCACCGAATTCATCACAGTAACTTGAATTTTGGCCTCTTATATAAGCAACTGTCATTTATCCAGCAGCCCTTTCCAATGAACCAGGATATTTTATATATGTTTATATGTTTATGATTAATTGTAATAGTCTCACGTGAGCCTTGTGATGGGAGAACTTAATGACACATTTGATATCATCCCAATTTTACATACACGGATACTAAGGTATGGTGATATTAAGGAACTGATTCAAAGCTCCAAAGCTACTAATTTATGGAGCTAGGATTCCAGCCCTGTCTTTTTTTAATGCCTTCTTTTTCTAAATACCATAAGGGTGTGTGCAACTTTCCAAAACAGGTTTGACTCAGCATTTAGTGGTCAGCAATAAAAACAATACAATGTTTTCTCCGGATCCATGCTTTTCTTTATCCATATTTTGGGGCCAAAAATTTGAAAATCAGCACCAGAGTGATGTGCATAATCTAAAGTGTTCCGAGAACAATTTTCGGCATGGAACTCTAGCCTGAACTCTTAAAAAGCATCTTCAGGCATTAAAGACATATCCGTATCAGTAGAGTAAGTTCTAGGGAGTCACGTCTTTATCAGCAATCTGAAGGTTTTCCAAACACTTCATTTTCTCTTTTCTCCTTCCTTCTGCCCTCATTAGCACCTCTGAGGGAGAGAGGAGTAAGCAGGCCTCAAATCAAGCAAATCACTAATTCGTAGAAGTGTGACTTTTTCAGGTATAAAGCTGCAATCACCAGCAGAAGTAACATTTGGAGCTGATCAGTAGCATCCGGCACTCCACTGCAATCCTTGGAAGAATGTTACAGAAGTTATGGGATCAATGGTTCTTCCATCCAAATAAAAATGGCGCAGGGGAAAGGTAGAGAAACCATCTAACTTGAGATGGGGCACAGGAAGTGAGGAAGGGTCGTTAGGCATCTCGATAATTCAGGGCTACAACGGTGAGGTTCTTGGATGAAGGCCAACCTTTTCCAATGTACAAAGATCCATAGGATGGAAGATGTATTCCGCGTAGTCGGGATGCTGTTCCAATGGAACAGGCTTCTGGAATGCATCCGTCTATAAAAGAAAGAAAAGAGGTACACACACACACAAACCCATCATTACTGAAGAAGACAGAGTATTAATAGCAACAAAGTACTTTTCAAATGGAGACAACTTTTCAGAGGATACAGTTCTAGGCGTTTCCATACAGGAATGACCTTAGGGAGTACCAAGCTGGTTCAAGTTCTAGTTCTGAATGGTCATCAATCATCATGGGAGCTGTTCTGGTTTTGTGGTTTGTTTTGTTTTCAATATATACCCAAATTAACAGGTCCTGTCCTCTTCTATTAAGATCAACAAGAGAACACACACATCAGCTACTTTGAACGTGAATGGTGAATAAGGCTTATCAATGTCCTGCAAAAATCCTGCAAAACGGACTGTCAGTGAAATCTAGTCACACCTAGGGATGACACAGTAAATAAAGTCCCCCTAAAGTGGCAACAGATATTTTACACTTGGGGGGAAAATTCAGACACTGAGATTTTGCTCCCCTGTTAAGAAGCCAAATTACCCACAACACAGGGACCATGTCAACATTTTTCACATTGATCCATGTTCTCTTAAGCCCTACATGAATCAGCTCAAAATGCAAGGCCCGGTTTGTTGATGGGTGGTGTTACCAATATTTAAAAATCTAAAAGAGGGGTGCCTGGGTGGCTCCATCGGTTAAGCATCTGACATCAGCTCAGGTCATGATCTCACTGCTCATGAGCTTGAGCCTCGCATTGGGCTCTGTGCTGACGGCTCCGAGCCTGGAGCCTGCTTCGGATTCTGTGTCTCCCTCTCTCTCTCTGCCCCTCCCCCTCCTCCTGCTCTGTCTCTCTCATCTCTCAAAAATAAATAAACGTTTTAAAAAAAAATTTTTCTTTTGATAAAAAAAATTTTTTTTAATAAAAAAAATTTTTTTAATTAAAAAAAAAAATCCAAAAGATTTGAAATGCCTGCCTGGCTTGGTCAGTGGAGTATGTGACTCTTGATCTATGGGGTTATAAGTTCGAGCCCCACACTGGGTGTAGAAATTACTTAAAAGTAAAATCTTGGGGCGTCTGGATGGCTCAGTCAGTTGAGCATCGATTCTTAATTTTGGCTCAAGTCACGATCTCACTGGTTCATGAATTCAAACCCTCCATCGGGCTCTGTGCTGACAGTGCAGAGCCTGCTTGGGACTCCCTGCCTCTCCCCTGCTCATGCACGCATGTATGCACGTGCGTGCTCTCTCTCTCCCTCTCTCTCAAAAGTAAAATATATATATTTAAAATTAAAATCCAGGGCACCTGGGGGGCTCAGTCGGTTAAGCTTCCAACTTCGGCTCAGGTCATGATCTCACAGTTCACAAGGTCAAACCCCTCGTCGGGCTCTGTGCTGACAGCTCAGAGCCTGGAACCTGCTTTGAATCCTGTGTTTCCCTCTCTCTATGCCCCTCTCCTGCTCACTCTCTGTCTCTCTCCCTCTCAATAATAAAAATATTTTTTAAAAAATAAAAATAAAATCTTAAGCTCTTAAAAATCAATCTGTCAATATCTAAAAGATTTAATGAAACACCAAATGATACTCAAGCAAGGCATCTGAAAGGGCTACCATTTGCTGTCATGGGAGCCCTCTTTTGCCCAGAAGGAAAGTGTCTGGCCATTCCAAGTTAAAAAAGATGCTTCAATATCATCAGCAACTTTCTGCCCTGATTGATTTTACATCAAACAATTTATGTGAGAAATTAACGCCTTCTTCGATTTTTCTTTTTGGCTTATAATTCTACAGTGTTGAGAAGTCCACATGAATCTATTCTTTTTGTAAATAGTCCTCAGCAGATATCATTTAGCCTATGAAAAAGCAGGAAGTAATTCCTTGTCACTCAACATAAAAACGACTCTACAGTTAAAAAAAAAAAAAAAAAAAGAACTGTTTTTCTTTCCAAACTGAGGCCATCCAGGCTTTTGCTTCCATTGAGAGAGATTTTTGTTAAAGAGACAGATACCCAATTTAGCAACACCCAATTGGCACGCTCTGAATTCCTGTCATGGTATCGAATTTCAGAATCTAATCTCAAAACAAAAGCTTGGAGGTTTGTTGTTGTTTTTAAGAAATGAGGCCACAGGGGCTACACTCAATGCCCTGAGTTTCAACCTGGCCGTATATTCACTTGACTTAGAAAGCAGACTCTGGAGAGTTTAACAAAGGGTCACGACTAGCCCATACGGTGCCTTTGTGCAAATCAGAAAAGGAAAACCCTACCCTCAACTTTCTCTAGATTCGTCTGTTCGTAGAATGTCCTAACATGGTGATGATATGGGCACAACGTATTTTTAAGAACCAGGCATTTTACCACCGTCCTCCTGAAAAAGGTCACATGAAAAGTAACACCAGGGGCGCCTGAGTGGCTCAGTCAGTTAAGCGTCCAGCTTCAGCCCAGGTCATGATCTCAGGGTTCGTGAGTTGGGGCCCCGTGTCGGGCTCTGGGCTGACAGCTCAGAGCCTGGAGCCCGCTTCGGATTCTGTGTCTCTCTCCCTCTCTCTGCCCTTCCACTGCTTGCACTCCTGTCTCTCGCACGGTCTCAAAAACAAACATTAAAAAAAAATAAAAAATAAATAAAAAAAAGTAACACCACCGTGGGTGTGTATGATGTGACCAGGCCTCTGGGGAAGGGAAGCATTGGTAAACAGTGCGTGCCGGCTAAATGTGGCACCCCTGCTTTCCCATCTGGATTTTCTTTAAGGGGCACGGGTTGTACATCAAATCCCATTTCAAAACTGAAGGAATTTAACCAAATTCTCCACCTCTTGACAGGTTGCATTTTACTTGGAGGTTCCATCATCAGACCTTGACTCTAAATAAACCGGCTGTACTGCATGCTGTCGTTGAAATGGAATTTTACTAATTCCCGAGGGAAGAAACACAAAAGCTCCTTACCTGATGGGGTATGGGTATGAGGCTTCACTTCACAACCAATCAGAATTTTAAATTCCCCACCAACTTTCTACTGTATGCCATTTCCCGATTACACTCCCTGGGGACACAGAGTGCTCACCAGAGAGAATTAACCGAACGTCGTCATACCTCGTATTTAATTTACAGGTATTTGAACCGGGCACCTAAGAAGGCCCAGAGTTCGCACAGGTGGCTGGAAAGCAGAGACCACTCAGAATGTTAACAGAAAATAACAAAAGGCACTATTTCCCACTTATGCTTGTATCAAGAGGAACTTTCTTCTTACCCCTGGCTGTTTCATTTTCTGAATGGCAAATTTGAGCAGGTAGGAGAGCTGTTCAATGGTGAGCATTGTCATGGCTTTACTCTGAGTCTCGATGCATTCTGCTACTGTAATCTTCTACAAGTCAAAATCACACAAACGTCCGGTTAGAAAAAAGTTACTATCCCCATACATAGTTCCCTTTCCTCCCTTTTACGTGTTCCGATAGGCACATATAAAAAGAAAAACAATCCTTTCCATCCAAACCAAGATTGGTTGTTTCACTTGAGAAGGACCCCAATCTACCCGATCATACACTGAATCGGTAGATAAAAATTAAGAGGCACATCAATCCACTGATGACCTTATCTGGGAAGGGTTTTGCACTCTTCATGAAGAGGACCTAATCAGAGAAAGATGCAAGTAGGCAGGGACCTGAAAAATCACGATTACGGTTGTGAGTTCTCAAGAAGGGGATGTGAAAAGGAAAGACCACTGACGGTTCCAGGGTATCTCTGTACACAATGAAATCAGTCACTTAATTTGATCCCCTGAGGGTTCCAGGCTACCTTTCAGGAAACTGATGAGGCATTACACTCAATGACATCACTGATGGAAAAAGGACAGTCTTCTCCGTAGAAACAATCCAAGGGGTGGCAGTGAACTAAATATAAATATGGCTTCATTCTCTGTCACCACGGATGTGAACCCACTCAGGACATTCTAGGCAAACTACGCAAGGCGCACAGTCTCGTTGTCTGTCTCCATGGGAAATAAATGTCATCTTGAAAGGGAAATTCCCATCAAAGAAGAGGCCCAGAGAAATGTCTGAAACCAGACTCTGCTATGTAAATCTGGTACCATATCCCAGAGTCAGACTCCTTATGTAGCAGCAACAACAAAAATAGCAAATTCTGATGATGTCAGGAAACACTCTTTAACCATCTGTGTAGGGAGAGCTGAGAAAAGTTTTCTCCAATTAATCTTGATTTAGTTTTCATCCTTTATATCTCTGGATCCTCCAAAAGGAACTTTCAGATGTGTCTGGTTGGTTGTCGAGGAAAAGGGCAACAGAAGAGTTGCTCAGAAGCTGAAAACGGTATGTGACGCATGTATCTAACTGCTTAGCTCCCAGAGCCTGAAACAGCCAGTCTTTCCAGTTGACTGCACTGCCAATGCACCCCTGGAAGAAATGTGTGGCCCGAAATCTTAGACACAGAACACCTGTTTGTTTGAATTGCTGTGTGTTTCCAGGTAACTATCCATGGCGAACAAATTCACTTGTCCTCCATCCCCAATCCCTCTCTCCTGGCTGGCAGTGCCTGGTTCCCACAATATAGATTCCAAGTGGCAGAGAGGCATTTCCAAGATTTTTCTGCATGAGGACCGATCCGATCCTGACCAATGAGTGAGGCCAAGGGCAAGTCAGCTGGAGGCTGAAGGGCAAAGTCCTTCTGCTTGATTTTAAAAAGGGATGAAAAGAGAAAACACTCCTCCCCTTAGAGGGATTTTTGTCTAGACACAAGTGATTAAAAAAAAAAAAACCCCAGCAGCCATCCTATGGCCATGGGGGACATATCGCCTCAACAATGAAAACAGAAAGAGTCTGACTATGAACAAACCCTGGCCTGGCCCTGCCTCTGGGCTCTTTCTACGCAGGAAAATAAATCCCACATGTTCCAGTCCACAGTCATCAAGATCTATCTGCAGCAAAAGCCACTCTCATTTCTGGAAAATTATTAAACAATCGGGAAGGGTGGGTCAAGACACAAGGACGCGGATGAAGGCCCCGCTGCCCACCCTGAATGTACCAGAACCAGGTGGAGTCCCACAACAAGAGGGCCTCGCTGACCAAAGCACGTCCGACACGTCGCCCCGTCTTGAGGGACCCAACGGGAGCCTGCCGCCATCTTTCACAATCTTAGCCACAGAACACCATTAAAACGTCATCATCGTAGCGATCTGATGTCGAATTTCTTTTCAAGTATTTATTTTTCTCTTTTCCCAACACAAAAGCAGTATCACCACTATTGATAAAGCTTGCTTTTTCTCCTCCCTAAAGATCTCGTTGTTTGAGACCGAGCTCTAATATACCTTCGAACCGAAGTGACACTCTGCATGAAATGACTCTGCAGATGACATCACTTGCAGCATTTTGAAAAAGCATCGTAACTGCAAGTCGCCAAGAAAAGAAGCCACCTCAGATTTGAGGAGAACAGTAATAATGGTGTTAACGAAAAGCATTTCGGCTTTCCGACCCGGATGCATGTTCCTCACGGGGCTCCTACTCTGGTTCTGCGCCCACAGCACCCCCTGCCTGAAGGCAGCTCACTCTTCCCTCCCTGCGCGCCATTCTCAAATCTTAGGGAGACCTTCCCGGGCCTCTTCACTTGAAACAGAAAACGCCCTCCACCCTCCCTACTCCCCATTCCTCCTCTTTGATTCCTTTCATTGGGTTTTCGTCCTCTTCTCCTGAAAAGCTTGTAATGTGTGCCCCTTTTTGCTCCCTGCCGAATCCCTAGCACCCAATGGGCACTGCAGAAACAGCCGTGGCGTGCCTGGGAGCATCAGATGACAGCCATAAGCAGCATGCGACCCACAGTGGTCTTCTGGGCTCGGCTACCACCGATGATTCAATGAGGCAGCAGGAGACGCCATCCAAGATGAGGAGACCCCCGCGTGCGATCTTTTCAAGACGTGTGAACGGTTAACGGTTTAGGACTTAACTTCTGAAATGTTCGTTACGGGAGAATTCGGAGAAGGTTCCAGATCCCAGAGTGATCCAAAGACCCAGGAAGAATCAAAACCGATACTCAGTGCAATTGTTTTTCCAAAAAGCCGCACTGCTGAGACCCCTGCCAAAGCTGGTCCCCAAAGGGGGGTGACCAGGATAGAACAAGGGGAATGCAAGAAATTTCTTTTTTCTTTTTTTTTCCATATCTGGATGATTTGAAACTTTTAAAATCAAAGGAAGAAAGAAAAAGGAGAGGAAATGAGGCAGAGAATGCATTCGTTCGTCAGGAACTAACCTCACATTCAGGACAAAACCAGTCCCCCTCTGGTTCCGATGTCAGTCTCAGACACTTAGCGTGATAAACCCGGGGACAGAGCTCACAGCAAAGGACTTGGCCTTCCCGGTGACAAACCCAGCAGTAGAAATCATTCCGTCCATCCTGCGGTACAACATCAACAGGGTCTGTGGTGAGTGGCTGCTTCATATAGTAAAACGGACCATGTCTTAGTTCTGACTGAAATGTAGGCAAGAGAGACAGGTTCAGTTTCAAAACACATGCGCATTCGCAAAAGGAATTTGAACAAATACGTCAACAACAACAAAAGAAAATCACAGCATTTCCCACATTCATTACAAAGCTATCTTGGGTTACTCTACTAAATACACAGTTTGCAGCTCGTTAGATACTAAGATACTTTCCTTTTCTCCCTCTCTCCTCTATTGGCAGAAGCCATAGATTGAAAAGCTGGTGTCTGACCAGAGTTAGCCTACCCTAACAGAAGAGTTACAATGGCTACGACCTAGGCATACCCAGGTTGAAATCTGATCTCTACCAGCTGCATGACCCTGGGCAAATCTCTTCATCTCTCAGCTTCAATTTTCTCATCTGTAAAATGGGGATGATAATACCCAATTTCACGGAATTCTGGTTGGGATTAAACGAGACGATATAACAACATATGCATTTAACACACTGCTGCCTTTACTAATATTACTAACACAGGTATGGAAGTCTAAACAAAGCCAACAAATGTATGGCAATTCACCCTAGGATTCTTTGCACAGGCTTCTGGAGAACAGATCAACTGAATTTAAGTCACAGAAAAAAAGGGGAGGGGGGGGATTCATTTTTTATGTCTACCCCCCACAATGCATAAAGTATTAGAGCCAATCAGAGGCTTCCTGAAGCTATGATTCTTGAACATGGTTATGTCCTCAAAACACGAGAAATGTCTCCCTAATAATAAATTATAGAATCCAGCAAAGACATACTCCAAACATGTAAGATCACTCAGAAGAAACTTATCGGGAAAACGTCTATCGGAAATTAGTAACAAATACAGTATTTCAGAAGTACTATGAGAGAGTCTGGTGGTGACCCAGTAACTGCCTACGTGATCTTCTTAAAGATCCTCAACCCACTTGGAGCCTCGATTTCTATGGATAATAGCTAATCTCCACAACCACAGCACCTATCTCTGACAGTGAGCTTCTTTCTTTCCCTCCTTGTCAGCAAAACATTACCGTTTTCCTCCACAAAGATCTCATATGCTGATTAAAGCTGCCTAATTTCTGTTGATACTATGAATGGGATTTTTTCTACTCTCTTGTCTAAGTAGTTATTGTTGGTACATAGAAATGATGTTGGATTTTTCCAATCCTGACCTCACAAATAACTGGTTCTTAGTTTACTGATTAAAAGTAGTATCTTCTCGGGGCGCCTGGGTGGCTCAGTCGGTTGAGCCTCTGACTTCAGCTCAGGTCATGATCTTGCAGTCTGTGGGTTCGAGCCCTGCATCGGGCTGGGCTCTGTGAGGACAGCTCAGAGCCTAGAGCCTGCTTCGGATTCTGTGTCTCCCTCTCTCTATGACCCTCCCTTGCTCATACTCTGTCTCCATCTCTCTCTGAAAAGTAAATAAACATTAAAAAAAAATTTTTTTTAGTATCTTCTCTAAGCAACATCTGTTTTGTCTATTCATCTCTAATATTTTTATACTACTTTTCTTTTTTTCCTAATTTATATGAGGCCCTCATTTTATCCCGGGACCCTCCCCCCCACCCAGGATAATTCCCAGAACTGTCAAGATTACAAGCAGTTGTGTCTTGTTCCTGGTTTTTATTATGAGGTTTTAACGTTCTCAAAATGCCTGCTATTTCTATACTCCTTGATAAAGAGCCTCCCAGATGCTTCCTTAGCAGATCTTTTTTAATCCATCCTTCTAAGCCTCCCCACTCTCATTTCTACTAAGGAAACAACTAAGATTTTTAAGGATGATTGCATAATATTTGAGCCCCGTTCTTTCCCTAGTTCAGGTCTGGTGCACTGCTCTATACTTGGGTTTCCAGAGAATAACACCGTTACAATATTCTCTCCAGACCGCATACTCAACATACTATCATACACGCTATATTCATTTTGTCCTCACGACCACCCAGAGAGGGACGCAGGACACACACAGCTACTCTTACCGAAGAGCTGAAAAAACTAGGTTGAAACAACTCCTCTGGCCCCCAGGCCCAGATCAGGGGTCTCACAGCGCCCTCTCTCACCCTGATTCCCTGTATAAGACGATGCCGGGTGAGGAGAGACTCTAATGCCCAAGTGACCCCCTCACAGAACATTCTCTGTAGTTCAAAAATACCTTCTGTTTCATGCAAAGAGCTGGAATGGGGAGGGGGGGATCGGAAAACAGCTAGGAACTCCACAGAAGGGGACATACAAGCAGAACGCCACCTACAGCGGGGGCTCGCACCCTCACTGCTGTCGTTCGGGCCAGAAAACTCTTTGTGGGATGGAGCTGTCCTGTGCACCGTAGGATGTGTGGGAGCATCCGTGGCTGGATGCCAGGACCCCATCCACACAACTGTGAGGATCAAAAAGGTCTCCAGACATTGCCAAACGTCCCTCGGGGGTAAAACGGCCCTTGGTTGAGAACCACAATGTACAACGTTCGCTATCTGCCTAGGAAATGGTTGTGTGCATTTGGGGCAGGAAGACAGGGGTGGAGGGGGGTGGGGGACGGGGGAAGGGGAGGAGAAGCAGGACGACAAGAGAGAAGAGGTAGGTGGGGAGTGGGAAGAGGGGGAGAAGATCCTCGTACTGAAAGATAAGCCTCACATATCAAGCAAGCACAACTATTTCCAACCCGAGGTCTTTCAGAACGCCTTTGTGGCTTTTGCCACATAGCAGTAAGCCATAGCTCAGCGCCCGACTTCCTTTCAGCAAGTTAATAATAGGACAGGAAGAGTCAATCTACACAAAACTGGAAGGATCGAAAGGCCAGCTAATCTCCCTAACTGGTAGCCCAGGTCCTTCCTGTCTAGCAGAAGCCCGGGATGGCCACTGGTGAAGCGAAGCTTCCTCCCGCCCCAAGTCCTCACCCCCACCCCACAACTGGCTGGGAATGGATGTTCCTGGGGGGGAATCACGGGGCGGGGCGGGGTGCCAGGCTGCTCCAAACGCTCTGCAGGCTATTCCCTCGTTCCACAAGCAGCAGCTGTATTGCTGAGAACGGGCTGGCCACTAATCTCAATCAGATACCTGCCTCATCTGCTGTTTCCTGCTCCATACAAACAGGCTGATAACAAATATGGAACATTTGAAAGAGGAAAAGCGAACCATTCCAGGTGAAAGGAGTTATGATTTTCTCCCCCTATGTATAAGGTGTGTTACCAGCCTGCTAGTAAGGTTGCAACCTATGTTCTTATAGGATAGCTGCAGGCTGTGTGAGCAAATGTTATTTCCCTGCTTCTTCCACAGGCTGATTAACAAGAAAACAGACGGGCTCATGAACTCACTTCTAGAACACCTCAGTCTTATACCAGTGACCCAAAACTTCTACAAAGGGTTCTGTGAAGACAGTTCATAGCTGAGGCTCTGCAGGTCATGGGATCTCTCTCTAGCACAACTGCTCGAGCCGGCCACAGTAGCAGAAAAGCAACCGGAGACAGTATGTAAATGAATGAACGTGGCTGCGTGCCAATAAAACTTTATTTACAAGAACAGGCTCTGGGCCCACCCGGCTCACAGGCGGTAGTGAGCTGACACCTGGTCTGTGTAAACCGGAAAAGGGGTACGCCGGCTGTGTGGGAGCACAGAGTACATGTGGGACCATGGAGGGGCCTCAAACACGAAACCCCACCTGGAGCACAGAGGTAACATATGTAAGTGAAAAGAGTCCTTGTTCCAGCTTTTATTCTTCAGCATTTAAAGCACAAACAGTGCTCTAAGGAAAAACTGCCCGGCCCTGGAGTGTGAGGAATGTCACTGGCATTCAGCCTGGACGCTGGCGAGACAGCAGGGAGAGGCAGAACTTGGCCCCTCTTAAGCAGCAGCCCCAGGACAGCTCCAGTGATCGGGGCAGCGAGGCAGGTACACTCTCCCAGTGCTGCCTGGGCTGAGGGAGAAGCCAGCAAGCCTACAACCCCCTTCACAGTCCCAACTATTAATACACTGCCCCAGCCCAACAAGGGACTTCCGGAGTATGTTTAAGTTCTTAAGACAATGCGCGGGCCCGAGAAAGTTAAGTTCTAGCCCACCCATTTATGGTATGTATATACCCTGTGCTCGGGGCCAGTGAGGAGGAACCCCATCGTTTCTCCGCCATAGTTGATGAAAGATATACCCAATCTGTTAGCAGATTATTTCTCAATCCTTTAATGATGGGGGAAAAATAAAATAAAAATAAACCTCCCAAAAGGAGTCTTCAAAGTCAGATGTCCTGAGAACTGGAAGTTCGAATGGTATTTTTCAGTAAAGGCCCTAATGTCATTTGAGGGAAGATATTTCTTGGGCCATCTACTGCAGGACGCTTGGCAACCTAACCTTCTTCCACAAAACGCCAGAGCATCCTTCCAGGCTTTGGGATGGAGAAAAAACACCTACATGTTTTCAAACCGTTCCTACAGGGCAAAACCACTGGACCAAAGAGCCATAAAAAATGAACTGTAAGCCCTAAATACTTTCTTCCCTAAAACCAAAGGGTGTTTTAAAGTTCCTCTTGCAACTCCCTAAAAGTACTGAATTCCTAATACATGAAAAATGAGTGAAACAGGGTCCAACCTTAAAAACTCAACCCCCATCTCCACTTGGTAATAAAAGGTCTCTACCAAAAATGGAAAAATATGGGGGCAGGGAGGGTGTTTCTATAAGGCCAGAGAGGATTTATTTTTGGAACACAAAAAAGAAAGCAGAAGAAAAAGAGAGGAAGGGGAGAAGAATCTTGACATGTGCCAAAAACCAAACACACTTGAACACTTAAGAGAACTAGAGGCAGAAGGAATGAGCAAAGCAAGTCGGGTGTCACGCTGCGGGGAGGGGTGGGGAGTGTGGAAAACTACAGCCCACAGGCCCTGCGTCTAAAGGAGCAAGCTCTACTCCGCTCCAGCTGTTGCTGGATTTTTCTGAGTTTTTATAAGAACCCAAAAATACAAGTTGTTATTTGAAATCTCATGATCTTCAAATGTTGGTGACTAAGAAATTATATTATTGGTAAAACCCAGCACTCGTGGACCTACAATTTGCCTTTAATGCCATAATTCTGTAATGCTATAAAATTCTAAAATGAAGAAAGAGAAAAGGGAAAGTGCCCAGAAGAATTTTTTTTTAAGGAATTTAAGTTCCCCTTAAGGAAAAACAGACTGTGCGTGAGGGAGGCTGTTGCTACTATGCAAATACCAGATGCTAGAATGAATTATGGGGTCAAGGTTCAAGAATTTCATTTCTTTACAGTTAAGCCCGTTTCTCTTTCGCCAACTCCTGACGGTTGGGCCCCAGGGAGTTTTAGATCTGAAAAACCTACAATCAACCTTATAATGTTCCCAATCCAAACCCCTATTTCACAAGGTAACTGAAGCTCAAAGCTAGGAAAGCAACTGACGAGGTCCCAGAGTGAATTTCCCGGATGCAGTGAGGCTAGAGTCCGACCTCTGGGTCAGGACACTTCCTCTGTGCAACAGTCCTGTAAACTCTCCTATCAATACTGAAGATTACAGATTATTCAGGAGCGTCACCGTGTCCCGTGTCCAGCTACTCGGGGTCTCCTCTTTTCTACGTCTAGAATGCACTGTGCATATGCGAACCTCCACCCTGTGGCTATTTCTCAGGGAAACATGGACCGACAAACGTGTTAAGAGAAATGGTACACATGGATGGGGAAGGGAGAGAAGAAAACGTGTGGACTGCCCAAGCTGATCGGCTTCCAGAAAGAGAGTTACGAGCCAGTTCCTTAAAAGACAGGTAGGAATTCAAAAAGCATGATGCGTGTGTGCACACACAGAGACAGGCCGAAGGAGAAGGCTTTCTGCACAGAGGGGACAGTATCTTCCTTGAGGCGTCCTGGTATCCGATAAGGGAGGGTTTGCCCAGGAAGTTCAATTACTAGCTAAATTAAGGTTTGGGGATTATCTGTGGCCTTGGGGTTTCGTTTTCAGTCTTCATTCCCAGCAGCTATGGGATGGCTCCCGGGTGACAGAGATGGTCGCCACTGCTTTAAGCCAGACCGGCCGACCTGAGCTCGAATGCAACTTCTAATTTGCTCAGAGGCCTTGAGGAGACAACTTAACCTCTCTGAACCTCGATGTTTTCATCTGCAGAAGGGAGATAATTACAGCCCTTTCTCACAGGAGGATTATAAACATTAACACAGAAAAATGCTTACAACAGGGAGTGAGTCAACACTGTTTTTATGATTATTATTGCCAATACTGGCCTATCTTTCTCAATCCCCCTAAAAATGTATTTAGGACCCATCTGTTTCTTCTCTTTGAACAGGATTCCCAACTCATTAGATTTGCACTATCCAACCCAGGAAAAAAAAAAAAAAATCAGTCCCTGGGTCACATTTGCAGGTAGGTGCTCAGTGGCCACACATGGCTTGTGGCAATCATACCGAACAGCCCAGTTCTAGAACACTTCTACAGCTGTCGTTTCTCGATTTCACACATGGTTTGTGTGATTATTCCACTTCGTGTCGAGCCTGGCTTAATTTTTATTATTATGATTTGCATCAGTGGGCTCAGTTCATCCCAACAACCCTGTGCAATCAGGAGCAGGACCTTCATTCCCATCGGTAGATGAGAAAAGCAGGCACAAAGAGGTTAACTTGCCCACAGCCACACGGCAAAGGCAGAGCTGGCATTACGCTATGTAATTTTGAGAATGGAAATAGATTAGTGTGCAGAAATGTACCCCTCTCCCAGTTCTGGGCATTCAACCGTTGCTAGGTTTCTTTCCCATGAAAGTAACAACCTTGTCTTATTCAACCTCCAATCCCCAGGGCCCACGTCAGCACTCCATAATGCACAAGATGGATGAATACATCCCAAGGAATCCCTGCTGAAATGGTATCAGAACCCCTGGGACATCCTGTTTCTTCCGATACTAGGAGACTGGACCCCAGGGTCCACTAAAGCAGCTCTCATTTTTTTGTATCAGAAGAATATCTAGCTTGCATTCGAGAATTTTAAAACTAGGTTTCTTAAGCAAGATCCAAGATGGCTCATGGATATTCCTATCTCATTGATAGGTCCTGGCTGCAGAAGGAGGCTGGGGTCTAGAGAAGACTCGTGCCGCCTGGGGTCTACACGCAATGAGACCAACGGGTGACCAATCACCAAAGTGGAGAGTGGACAATGGGTAGAGACAGCAGCTGTCTTACCGCAGACCTAAACCCGTTATTTTACAGATGAGAAAGCTGAGACCAGGAGGGAGCCTGCCTTAGCCACACAACCACCTCGAGGCAGAGCTCAGAACCATCCTACCAGCCTGGCCTAGCAGGAAAAAAATCCTCAGGCCACGTGGGGAAACAGCCCTAGAGTGCAAAAACAAAATCCAAGGAAAATCCCCAAATCCTAAAGCACAGTATCCTTCATCTCATCTGGGTCACTGCCCTGTCCCCAAGACAGATCTGCAAAGCTAACAGAAACTGCTACACAGACCCATTTTGGGCTGTCCTTCTTGTCCTATGCAAGTGACAGCTGCAGCAAGGCAGCCTGCTAAATGCCAAGAACAGCGGCTGTCAGAAACCCCCGGAAAGCTGAAACGCTTCCCACTACAGCCTTTGTCCTGCTGGTGTGGACACCATTCCCAGCGGCCCTTTACCTGCTCCTTATTGTTATTGTTCAGTAAGCCGGGTTTCTTTTTCTTTTTAATGGGGCTTGTTGATGTGTCCTGTGGCGAGTGGCCATTGGAAGAATGCGGAGGGCTGGGGAACTTTCTTTTCTGGGCTGTTCTCTCTGTGGAGCCAGGATCTGAAAGAGACACACAGGACCACATATTTTAAAGCAGTCAGGGAGGCCCAGCCCCCACAGGGAGCGGGTGTGGGTGTGGGGGGGGGCACAGCGCATCTCGTCCCCGGGCCCAATGCCATTTTAGTGGTCCTCCTCCTAGAAGACACTTACCCCGGCTCTTCGGTTAACTGGCTCAAAGGTCAGACCGTCTTTCTTCGGCCTACATACCATTTGTTAACATTTTAATTCACTGCCAAAATATAAAAGCGAGAAACTTCACATAACAACCTAGGCTTCTGGCTTCTCTTAAAAAACAAAAACAGGGGCGCCTGGGTGGCGCAGTCGGTTAAGCGTCCGACTTCAGCCAGGTCACGATCTCGCGGTCCGTGAGTTCGAGCCCCGCGTCAGGCTCTGGGCTGATGGCTCGGAGCCTGGAGCCTGTTTCCGATTCTGTGTCTCCCTCTCTCTCTGCCCCTCCCCCGTTCATGCTGTGTCTCTCTCTGTCCCAAAAATAAATAAAAAACATTGAAAAAACAAAAACAAAAACAAAAACAAAAACCAGATCAGGGCCTGTAGGGCCTGATACCACCAGATGGATCTGCATCCCCGCAGGCCACTTTTGGGTGGAAACGTGCTCTCCCTTTGGCCAAAATCCCCATTGTGTCCCCACCGACCAGGCCACGACCCAGCCGCCAGGAGTTGTCGCACAGGCACGGGTGCCCTGTCCGCATCCCAAAGAAACACTTCTTCTCCTGATGGCAACAAGCAGAAAACCGTGAAAGATCGACCAACCAGCCCACACGCTTCAAGAAACTGAAGGCGCACACACTTCTTTGCGGAAGAGGCCAACATTTACGGTGTCGTGCTTGCTACTCTCCTCCGAAGAGATGGACATAAATGACACGTTCGCTGATTCGCATCTGAGCCGGGCCAGCCTCACCCTCGCCGATTCAGTCCTTTCCGTCTTTACTCTCCCAGCATCTCATTTAAACACAGACACGTCCACCACCACCCACTCTTCACCTGCAAGGCCTTGGATCCGTTCGTTCCATGCCCGACGGCTGTCTCATGAGCGTAGGGACGAAACGATGGCGCAGCGTGACGCGCCTTACGTTCTGAGAAAGATGTTACAGGCACGAGGAGAGACGGTGCGTGAGAGCAGAGGTGACGGGGTGGGGTGTGGAATCCAGAACGACGACTACCCCCAAAGGTAACCTGACGACGCTCCTCCTCCAGATCTAACTTGCGGGCGAGCCCCAGCACGCGGGCCGTGCCATGCGTCACCGACCTCCGAGTGTGGACAGGGGCCACTGGGGCAGATGAACATGGTCCAGGATGGATACAAGCAAGGCCTCCGGGGGCGGGGCGGGGGGGGCGGGGTCCTTTGAATGAAAGGCAGAGCATCTTCCAATAGGCTCGTTAAAGGAGACCGTGAACTGCTTTTGCAAAATCCAGTCCACAGGATGGAACTCTCCATTCTCACCGGGCAACTTCAGAAAAATCCTGAATAAGCGTTCAGCATTTGGGTGCTGCGCCGAGACACAGCCCCGCGAGGAAATTAAATGTTAACCACAGGCACCTTGAGGGAGAACAGACCCCAGAGCTTGGAGGACCATCCCACAGACATCAAAATGGAGGCCCAGAGAGAGCCAAACGGTTGGCCCAGAGGCACAGCATAGCTAGTTAGCGGGGAAAACTCACTGAAAAGGTGCCGCCTGGGACTGGCATTCCCCCAGAGGGAACCTCCTCTCTCTCAGGCCCACAGAGATCCGCACCCCACTCCACCCTCACAGTAAAGAGTCTCTCACCTTCCCCACCTAGTCTTTGGCTCAACAATGTCCTCCTAGAAACACATTCCACAGATACAGTCATAGGAAGCAGAGTACCCGCAAGAAAATTCAACTGAGAGGCACTGGGTGTTGTACCCAAGCCTGGAAATGACTTACACGTCCACAAATTAAGGACTAGTCTAATACCATACCACGGCCATATGGTGGGATATCCTTTTTTATTTCTTTTATTTATTTTTTTAAGTAACCTCTATATCCAACATGGGGCTTGAACTTACAACCCTGAGATCAGGAGTCACATACATGCTCTTGAGCCAGCCAGGCACCTCTCATACAGTGGAATATTCTGCAGCCCTTAAGAATAAGAAGGCACCTTGGGGCGCCTGGGTGGCTTAGTCGGTTGAGCGTCCAACTTTGGCTCAGGTCATGATCTCATCACAGTTGGTGGCTTTGAGCCCCACCTCAGGCTCTCTGCTGACAGCTCAGAGCCTGGAGCCTGCTTCCAATTCTGTGTCTCCCTGTCGCTCTCTGCCCCTCCCCCGCTCACGCTCCAGGTCTGTCTCAGAAATAAATAAAAATGTCAAAAAAAAAAAATTTTTTTTAAAGACACTTCTACACAAACGGATGCATGACCATCTCCAAGCTTCTGCATTAAGTTAAAAAAAATCAACACATCTCTAAGCACCGTTAATAGACAACACACCCCAAAAAAGATGTCATATATCTAAGTTCGCACAAGCCTAGAACATTCTGGATGAACACAAAAGTATTACAGAGCTCGAAACTGGAACTACTGGTTGCCTCGGGGGAAGAAAACATTCAGGGCATGGGGGAGGGATTATTTTTCACGGTGCACCCTTGTGTACTTTATGTATCATGAGTGTAGACTATCAAAATAAAACTTAAACTGAGGTATTCAGGAGATTTAGTTTCACATAAAAAGCAGCAGGTGCAAACCAAAGCCAGTAATGAGCAAATGACGACGGCCCGATTCAGGATTTTAAAAAGGTCACCAGATAGACACCGTTGGGACCAATCACCACAGGCTTGGAGGGACCGCAGGAAGGAGTTTTGGGGGTTGGTGAATGTGGACCTGATAAACCCAAATAACCTTGCTCAACTGTCAGAAAATGTGCGTTTAGAAAAGGTGTTTTGGGGGCCACAAGGAAATGCATCCCAAACAAAATGGCACCTGGGCCAGGCCAAAATTGAAAGCAATTAGGCAAAGCTTTGGGTATTTGGGATGTTTTTGTTTCATCTGTGGGTAGATTTTTTTTTCTTTAACGTTTATTTATCCTTGAGAGAATGCAAGCGGGGGAGGGGCAGAGACAGAGGGAGACACAGAACCTGAAGCAGGCTCCAGGCTCTGAGCCATCAGCTCAGAATGCAGTGCGGGGCTGGAACTCACGAAGTGCGAGATCATGACCTGAGCTGAAGTTGATGTTTAACCGACTGAGCCACCCAGGCGCCCGTTGGAGGGTAGACTTTTTTAAAGAAGAAAGTACATGAGCAAAGACACATCAGTGGAAAAGTTAGGGGCACATTCAGGAAAAACAAGTTGTGCGTTTCCATGTTTCTTAATGGAACGCACTAGATTTTTGGAAGGGAGAGCTCTTCCCCATCATAAGGACCACCTGGGCACCCTGCCGCTCGCTGCCAGTACTCCCACACACAGTGACAACTAAAAGCACCCCCACATACTTCCCAAACACCCCCAGAGGGGGTGGGACTGGCCTCCTGAAGAATCACCGAGCTAGAACACAGAAGGCAGCTAACAACAGTCAGCCTTTGACAGCCAGAAAGGGCACCAGCCCTTCCTTGGGCGTCTAAGTTACCCACCTGCGGCTGAGGCCCCCTGGGACGACAGATCCCAAAGAGTAGTCCCCATACTAGCAGCAGTGACATTACCTGGGAATTTGCAAGAAATGTACATTCTCAGGCCCCGCAGATCTGCAGAATCAGACACTCTAGCCTAGGGCCTGGTGGTCTGTGGGGTAGCAAGCCCTCCAGAGAACCCGGATGCACACCCCAGGGTGTGTGTGTAGGGGATGGAATCTAAGTTCTCAAGTCTAGAGAACCCTGTTCCACACCGGTAAGCCCAGCTCCTCTCCTGCCCCACCGCCACCTGTGGGCTTGGTCTGGGTCTGGGGAAACAGCAGCCAAGCAAGGAGGCGAGGCAAGACGAGGAGATGCCAGGCCGGTCTCTCTTCCACTCAGACTCCATCTGCAAAATGGCACAAGGGAGGAAGGGGCCAGACCAGAACTTCTCACCTGGAGCCTGGAAAGTGCTTCAGGGACCCATGATCCACAAGCCACAGTTCTGTACAAGGACACAACTTCCTGGCAAAGGGGGGGGGGGGGGGGTTGGAGGGCCACACCTACTTCACCTTCCTAAAGATATCACCAACACTAAAGATTAAAACTACAGGACTAGAGGACCTTAAAGTCCATTCTGAAGGGCGCCTGGGTGGCTCAGTTGGTTACGTGCTCGACTTCGGCCCAGGTCACGATCTTGCGGTTTGTGAGTTCGAGCCCCACGTCGGGCTCTGTGTCTTCCTCTCTCTCTGCCCTTTCCCCTGCGTACGCTCTCAAAAATACACATCAAGAAAAATTTTTAATAAAAAAAGTAAAGTCCCTTTTGAACTTTCCAATTCATTAATTCCATGAGAAAGAAGGGAGAAACACACACATAAGCAACTTAAGCCAGACTGAGTTTTGTCCCAGCCCAGCAGGAACCGAAAGGGGGAAACAAAGATCCTGCTCAGCGAGGCGGGGTCTGACCCAAGGCTGCCCCTACCTAAGAGCACCCCAACCTTCTAATCCCAGCAAACCATCAAAACCCCAATTCTGTTCCTGACTACAAACACACCGACTCCCTCCAGAGTTAACGAGAGATCAGCGGCTGTGTCCAAGGGGCAGGAGTTTAATAAGCTCTAAGCAATAGACACATCTGTCAAAGGCAGAGGCTGTCAGTGAGACTCGTAGGGAGAAAACTGCAAAACACCAACTGCATTCACGGTCCTTGGGAGGGAGGAGGCAGGTCAGCACTCTGACGTACAAACACGTACAAACACGTAGGCCTCAGGTGGTGAGCGAATGGGGGGTGTGGACTTCGCTGTAGTCATGGCAACAAAGCCTCTTAAGGACCTCTTCCAGAAAGCTGACTCAAGTTGTTTTTTTTTTTTCCTCCTTCTTTAATGATTTAATTCTGACAAGGACTTATTGCTAAACACATTTCATCTATAAACTTGGAAGGATGACAAAGAGCTACCACAGACTGAATCACCAGGGAAATGGTTCACCCTTGATCTGGAAGTCCTTTCTGTGAGTAGCACGGCCTGTGAGTCTTCTGCCTTGGCTCACCAGCCACCCTCCACGTCCTACCCCCTCCGCCAGCCCCAAAATAAGTCTGGTTCTGAAGGAGTTAACGTGGGCGAGGGAGAAGAGCTCCTCCAGGCAAAAGACGGAGCAGTGACTCAGGAGAACAGCTTGGCATGAAGCAGGAAACAGCAGAACTTTCCCCTCCTGTGACATCCGCTGAAATCTTAATAATAAGAGAAGGCCTACTGCGTATCGGGAACCAAGCCTGTGATTAGATCCTTCTCCAACCTGTGTCTGGTGAACCACCAGAAACAATCCTGCTCAGCCCTTCCCAGATGTCCCCTGACTTAAGGGACATGGTACTTCAAGATAACCCCGCCTCTTAGCTTTCCCGAGCCACGAGGATTAACAGCTAAGGCTTTCTCTTACTACACACAACGTAGGTGGCGCTGTTCAAAATGGCTGTGGGGTACTTCTCTAGAAGTCGCTTTTGCTCAAGATGACCCAAGTGGCAGGGCTGGGATTTGAACCCAGGCAGTGGTTCGACTCTGAGGCCCGCACACAGCCTCACACAGGGAGAGGCGGTCCTCAGCTCTGCAAGATGGACTCCTAACACAGGGTTGGATGATGGGATGGGGTTGTGTTCAACAAGGAGCACTCCAGGGGTGCCTGGGTGGCTCAGTCGGTTAAGCGTCCGACTTCGGCTCAGGTCATGATCTCGCGGTCCGTGAGTTCGAGCTCCGCATCGGGCTCTGTACTGACAGCTCAGAGCCTGGAGCCTGCTTCAGATTCTGTGTCTCCCTCTCTCTCTGACCCTCCCCTGTTCATGCTCTGTCTCTCCCTGTCTCAAAAATAAATAAAACGTTAAAAAAAAATTTTTTTTTTAAAAACAAAAAAAAAAAACAAGGAGCACTCCGGAACAAGGACAGCAGAAAACCGTGTTTGTCCGACTAACGATGCGCGCCTTCTCTCAAAGGCAGTCCCCAGGAAGCATATTCACCTCCCGGTATTCCAATGGTGGCACCAGAACGTGGCCCAGGCCACAAAATAGGCTGCGGGTGGGGAGCCTGTGTGGTCATCTCCCCTCCCCCGCAGTCCTTTCCAATCTCCATCCAGGCTGGCCAGACCCGGGCACACCAGGCACCCCCACCCCCACCCACATCCGGCACCTGAGTCACAGCCCTCAACATTCTCCAGAGCCTAGGAAATGACACACCATGACAGGGAATTGTGTCCTCTGGAGAGAGAAAAGGGCCCCAGCTGAAAGGCCAAACGCTTCCCCATGAGGATCAGCCTCATGGTGTGTTTTGGTGGGTGTTAAATTTCCGGAATGTGGACAGTGAGCCTGTGGGGCCTGAATGAGGAAAAACCCAACCAACAGGCAGAGATGGGCATCGTGGGCCACACAGGTAGGATGGCCACAAGTTGGCCACCGCACTCGGAAGCCGGGGCACGCATTCTGATAAAACGGGTTGCAGATCAGGGAGCCTGGGTGGCTCAGTCGGTTGACGGTCCAACTTCAGCTCAGGTCACGATCTCATGATTCGTGAGTTCGAGCCCCACGTCGGGCTCTGCGCTGACAGCTCGGAGCCTGGAGCCTGCTTCGGATTCTGTGTCTCCCTCTCTCTCTCTGCCCCTCCCCGACTCACACTCCGTCTCTCTCTGTCTCTCAAAAATGAATAAATGCTTAAAAAAAAAATTAAAAAACAACAAAACAGGCCGCAGATGGTGCAGGCAGGGTGCCACAGTGGTTAGGCCCAGAGGTGCAGCTTAAAGAAGCTACTTAACCTCTCTGTGCCTCTATCCTTCTGGAGGGTGGAGATCATGGTACCTTGAGGAGTTACAAAAGGATTAAAGAAGTTCAGGCCTGGCAGAGTAAGCACTCCATAAATGATAGCTGTTTTGTCAAACCGGCAATCATCCCTCCTCCTCCTCCTCCTCCTCCTCCTCCCCCTCTCCCTCCTCCATCCCCAACCCTCCTGCTGCAAAAACAGACCTTGTTTTCTCAGAGGAGCACATTAAGGTCAGAGTTATGGAAACGCCAGCCTATAGAACACGGACACGGAACGGGCCCAGGACAGGACTTCTCCACCTCCGGCTTGCCCACCTTAGCCACGAAGGCAGGGCCGAAAGCAGAGGCCTGCGCTGGCCGGGGCTCGGAGGGTACTCGCGGCCAGCGCTCTCGGTCACAGCCGGCCCTCTCCACAGGCCACTGCAAACATGGTCACTCGCTGCTCTCCCAGAAGACGGCAAAGCACAAACATGGTTAATCGTCTCCACGTGTTGCCCCGAGACCCAGAGCAGGTACCCAAACAGGCCTCCCTCCCCAGGAACCCGGGAACCCTAGGGCCTTTTCCTGCTGGTAGGTACATCATCATGAAACCAAAGCCTGGAAATGTCCCTCACCCAGAGCAGAAATGAAAATGGGGCGCAGTGGACGGGGATGAGAAGGGGGTAACATTTTCCTTACAGCAGACAATACCCAAGCCACGAGCGAAAACGACTAATCTGGTCACACGCTGAATGCCCAGAACCACAGAACCCTCGAGACAAGGCTGCAGCCTGCCTGAGGGGCCTCCTCCGGAAAGGCCACCGGGGTTCTACAAGTTCTCCCTGCCTGAGAATGTGAACTTCTCACCCAGACTGGGAAAAGGAAGACCGACTCGGAAATGAGGCCGTGGAACAAAAGGGTCATTCTCAACCTGGGGAAAAGGTCGTCCATCCCGAGTGCCTCGGGGGCAAAACAAACCAGGGCCGGGTAACCCCGGGAAGGGGCACTTACCTGCCATCGAGAGAGCTGGGCTGCTCTGAGGGCCTCCCTTCTCTTTGAAAGAGAACAGAGGCTCACACACGGCAGACATTCCTGCTTCCGGATCCTCAGCAGCCTCTCCCAGGGGGAGGAGGAAGAAGCAAAGAGGACAGGCTAAGAGTCACCACTTACCAGGCCAGCTCCTGTCTCGGACGCACTAGGTGGCCCAGCGCGGCAAGGACACCCTCACCTCTCTGCGGTCAGGCAGTCTGAGGCAGGGGCCGCGCCTGCTTGTCCCCGTGAGGCTTTCGGCTCTAATTTATCACCCTCGATAGCCAGCAGCCCGGCTAGGCTGGAAGCCTGCAGAGTGCACAGCATCGAAGGGCCATTGATTTCACCGGATGCGAATAAACACAACAAATTGCCGTTGTTCTGCTGGCTACATGAGACCACCGGGAGGGAACGTGGCGCTTTGCAACGGGAAGGTGTTTTTAGGCGTTTGTTTACTTTCAATAATTTTCATATTAATTAACTTTACTTCGGACGTGCCTCTCCCAGAAATGAGAAAGCCATCTTGCCAACACCCCGGGGCTCGGCTCTCTCTCTCCCGACATAATGCAGGGGTGCTGACGGAGCGGCACATTCATATGTAAAAGGTGAACCTCTAAACGCTGCCGGGCGGGCCAGAAATTGCTGCCATCTAGGGAAAAGAGGCTGATTTACAAATGAATTCACTGTTGTGCCCTCCACAACTGGAGGCAATCGCAACCACCCAGCCCTTTCCTCCCCCTCAGCCGGGAAGAGGACTTCTGGAAAAACGACAACATCGCAACAGGAATTTCCTGGTTCGAGAATGCCAAGCTCTTTCAAATTTCACAAAGCAGGAGGAGGCAGGGCCCAGCCCCGCGCAAGAAACCGCGGCACCCCACCCCACCCCCCTCCAGCGGGCCCAGGCCCAAAAGGCTGAGTGCGTCTGACGGGTGTACATATTTGAGGCCCTTAACTCTGCCAAGTCACCACAAAGAAAGTGTGGAGTTGAAAGTAACCAGTTGCCTTTGGCCTTTGCTACGTAGCTGGCCGCGGGGAAGGGCTCCCAGGAGGAGCAGTGCTGGCGCGGAAGCCGTCTGCATTATTTATCCAGGCTGAGCTGGGTCCCACCCCCTGGCCCAGCTCAGGTTCTAGAAAGCTCAGGTGCTGGTGGGTGGCTTTCAAACTGCAACTGGGGAATTACAGCCATCAGAAGCCAATTCAGGTAAAAAGGCGGCTCTGCCCGCAGCGGGCTGAGAGAAGAAAAGGGAAATAGAGAGGCTCGGGTGGGGCGGAGGGAAAAGGTGCCACTGGTAACCGGGCAGCGTTCCTCACACGCCCTGGGCGTGGGTCTGGCCTCTCGAAGGTCACTTTCGTGAAAACAGGAAAAGTCTCTAGAAGATGCTGGGGAAGAGGGGACAAGGCCCTGGACAGTCACCTCATCGTGGTCCTTTGAGGAAGCAGAGATTTCAGACCCAGAACGCCCCCCATACTGCGCTGGCTCTAAGCATGTATCCTGTGGCCTGGCCTCCCCTCGCCCCATCCCACCCCACCCCCGGCTCTCAGAAGGGCACAGGATGACACATCGGCACAGCCAAGGGAATGGGAAGCAACTTCGATGCCACCAGCAGGAGACTGAGATGCAAAAAATCATCGTGCAGCCAGAAAACGGAATGAAGAGGAGATCTCTTCATGTACTGACACGTAAGAAAATCGAAGTCAAAAAAGGCCAGAAAGAGACCGGAATGGAAGAAGTAGGGGCTGTGTAGGCTCTGGGTCTGCAAAGGCCCTGGGGGAACAACCAGGACAGAAGGGAAACACCGGGTTCATCTTTCAGTTCTTTCTGACCCTGTTCGGGTATTAAACTATTTAAGGTATTTTCAAGAGGCTATGCAATTATGGATGAAAATGGCACTTAGGGAGCTCTCACTCCATGCCACGTACTGCCCTGCTCAGGGGCCACATCTGCATCTCCAGGGCCCAGCATACAGGAGGACCTCAGAACATGCCCCCAGCACCTATCCGGTGCCATTTTTAGGGGGCTCAGGTGTTTAGAACAATGTGAAGCAGGAGTCCTCGACAGGTCTCCCCCGGAGACACTCAGCAGAGTCAGGAAACATTTTTGGTGGTCACAACTAGAAAAAGAAAGAAGTCACTAGAAGCATTTAGTGCACGGGCACCATGGATAGTGCTAATAACCGCCCTACAGCGCACAGCACAGACCCACAGCAGAATGATCAGGCCTAAAACGTCAACAGAGCCGTGGCTGAGAAATTCAGGGCTAAAGAAGCTTCCAGTGAGCTGCCAGGCAAGTCCAACCTTGTGTAAATACACCACCCACAGAGGCATCTGCACCCACTAGGAAGGAAAATGATGCCTAATGTTTCACCTGGTGGCCCTGACTGCACATTTCAAACAGAAGAAAACAAAGGAACCAGTCGGTCAACAGTCACTGAGGAACAAGACAACTAGGCTACCCGGGAGATGGTCAGCAGAAGGTCCCTGCCCTGGAGGGAAGACTGCCAGAGAAAATAATAATAGTAATGTGATTGTATTAAAAATGCCTTTCGTTGACCACTTATCTGGGAGGCACTGTTCTAAACACAAACAGCAATTTACTTACCCCTCACCATGGTTCTGTGAGAAGGTAGGTACTGAGTATCCCCCTTTTACTGATGAAGAAACTGAGGCCCGGAGAAAAACAGGCCCATGATGAAGGGGCTGGTAAACAAAGAATGAATATGGAATATATTCAGTAAGAACCGGGTTGATTACACACAGGCAAAAAGCTGCTGAGCAGGAGAAATACCAGGAGTTTGTGAATAATACACGTCAGGAGAGAGGGTGTAGCCAGGAAAATATTTCTCTAGTTTCTTCCCAAACAGGGCTCGTGTGATTCACACCTACCATTTATTGAGGCGCTACCTGATGGACCCCCTGGGGAATCCCCTGAGCGTAGGCATGGTGTTTCTGCACCCATTTGATAGACGCGGCACAGAAAAGCAAAGTCACTTATGTGCTCAAAGGCTCAAAGACATGCTGGGGACTCCCCTGCGGCTGACTCCCGCTCCAAAGTCCCGAACTACACCAGTCAAGGGTCTTTCTTCCCTGTGGTCGTCAGCACCACCTTGTAATTCTCTTATCACTGAGGGCATGCTGGGTGTGGGCGAGCGTCAAGCCAGCTCTATGGTTCGGTGTGTGGGCTCCACAGCCCTACCACGAGGTCTGATAGCAAGAGGTACCAGCTGTGTGTCCTCTGGCAAGCTCCTCGGCCTCTCTGTGCCTCAGTGGATTCAGCCAGGACAATGAGGATCTTTCTAAAAGGGTTCAGAATTACACGAGACAATATGTGCCAAGTGGAGGTGTCACATGTCACAGGCACCACCAGTTATGACTATTATCGTTCCCCAATGGGGGAAAGAGGAGCCAGGGCAGAGAGAAGACATTAGCCCAGAAAGCTCAAGCCAGTTTCCCCGAATCCTTCTGTACCTTCACCTCGAATTCGCACCAGACTAGCTCTTCCCAGAATGTTTCTGGGAAAAAGAAAAAAAAAAAAGTGTGCAATGAAGAGAGACCCCAACGTTCACGGGCTGGCACAGGTTCAACCAAGCCAGGCTCAAAATCCCTGCAGGGCTCAGGATTTCCTCCCGGAGAAAAGCAGAACAGTCCAGGTGGCCCTCGGAACTGCCCTGGAACTCCTCCTTCTCACCCCTACTCAAACAGGGCTCTTGAAGCCTGGGAGAGAGCCGGCCTCAGAGTCCTAGCTATCCGCGGAATGTATTAAGGATGCTCAACCGCACAGGTTAGTTAGAGCCTACATGGTGCCTGACACACAGCGAGCGCTCTGCAAAGAAAGGGTGTTCCCTGCCCGTCTTCTGCCCGTTCACGTTCAGTCCCACCGCCACAGCCGCCACCTTGATCCGAGCACCAGGGCTCCTGACTTGCCCTCTACGGCAGGCGGCCTTCTTCAAACCTAAATAAGACGAGGCAGCCCCCGAGTAAAACCCGCCGAGGCGGCTCGCTGGGCGCGCCCAACATCCCATCCAGACTTATTGCCGCATTTGGTCCCGCTCACTTGTCCTCTTCCGTCCACTGAACCCAACCACAATGGCCTCACACGAGCCAAGTTCACGTACACTCGCTGCCACTTCCCTCTAGAATGTTCTATGTGCAATCTTCCCGTACCTGGCAACTTCAGCTTTCGGCTCAAACATCACCCTCCAGCCCCCTTATCATTCTGAAACGTGGGTTCGGGTATGTGTGTGTGGGTGTGGGTGTGGGTGTGTGATCGCGATTGACTTCACTGAGATTACCTCTAGCTGAAAACTGTCGAAAATTATTTTCTTCTTTTGCTGTTTCACTTTTTTTTCTAATCTCCTCCAGAATGTGAGCTCCATCTGGGCAGTTCTTTGTCATAGCCCCGTGCATGGCACGGGGCCCGGCTCTGGGCTTGGCTCAAGAGGCATCACCACGGACACACATCTGACCAGGTAAATGAGCAACGGAACAGTGTTAACAAAGCCCCGAGGTGACTCACAAGAAACTCCCGTTTTTCTTCCCTGGTCTAAGAATTTCTCCCTGCAGTCCAAGAAGACGGGAGGGTTGTGAGGTCAATAGGGAAGATTGCTCAAAAGGGAACCTGGCCATCTCAGGGTGCGAAAGAGAAACACCAGAACACTAGGGGGGAAATTCCCTTCTCGACAGGTACTCAGCCATTCTTTTTTTTTTTAATGTTTATTTATTTTTGAGACAGAGAGAGACAGAGCACAAGCAGGAGAGGGGCAGAGAGAGAGGGAGACACGGAATCCGAAGCGGGTTCCAGGCTCTGAGCCGTCAGCGCAGAGCCCAACGCAGGGCTCCAACCCACAGACCGTGAGATCATGACCTGAGCCGAAGTCGGATGAGCAACCGACTGAGCCACCCAGGCGCCCCTCAGCCATTCTTGTTTCTTGCCTGAAGAGTCCATTTCTCCAAAAGTAGGGGATTAAGTAAGGATTTATATGCCAAACAGGATGGGGCCATGCAGCTAAACACAATTACTGAGAAACCAGAGGGGGGAAGAAACTCAGGAGGTTTTCACAAGCCACCTACTTCCCAACTCTGCATTCTTCTCAAGGAGAGACAGTCTCAGAATCATTTAGCGTTAAAAAGGAGGGATGACTTTCTCCAGGGAAAACACGCTCCCCACTGGGAGACCCCCCAGTGTGATGACCATTTAACCAAATTTTTTAGTCCAGATTCTTTGCCCTTTTTCTCATCAGACCCTTTTAAGTCTGAGGATCTCTTTTCAACGCCTCCCTTAATCCTCGCCAGGATGCACCGATTCTGTCCCTGCAATCGGATGCCAGGGCCCGCGGGGAGCACTTCCCTTAGTGAAGGCAGCAGTATGGGCCTGGCTGGCTCATCTTCCCTCCATCCCACTCCTGGGCCTGATTCAAGAGAAACCAAATCTGCTCTGTCTGGTTTCCATCTTCGTTCTCTCCGGCCGCTCAAAGCGTCAGCATCTCAACAGCCTGGAGAGGAGTCTAGATTTTAAAGATAACATATTTGTCAAGCAATCCCCACCGATTACTAGGGTGTCCGGTCCCAACTCAAGGAACAGCAACCTGGCTTGAAAGACAGTCCCCGGACTGCCGAGTGGGGATAGGGGGTTATTGAAGACGGTTAAAGAGGTCAAGGACAAACCCACATCAACCTTATTAGGAAGGGGGCTCTAGTGACAGCTGATGTAATTACCCAGTGACCCAGATGGGGAGGAATCGCCAGGACATCAGTCTAGGGGTGGCTACAGCCATGGCCTGGGCCAGTGGTAGCCCACTGAAGGACCATAGGGTGAATTCGATCCGCTCACAGCTGGCTGATACTTTTACAACTTTAGTTATCAGTATTTTTAAATTGGGTGAAACCACATCTAGAATAAATCCAGATGACTATCTTCTCTTAAAACAAAACAAGGGGCGCCTGGGTGGCTCAGTCAGTTTAGAATCTGACTTTGGCTCAGGTCATGATCTCATGGTTCCTGGGTTTGAGCCCTGCATCGGACTGCACGGACAGCTCAGAGCCTGGAGCCTGCTTCGGATTCTGTGTCTCCCTCCCACTCTGCACCCTCCCCTGCTTGTGCGATCTTGAGCACAGGCATTCCCTCTCTTTCTCTCTCTCTCATAGATAAATCAACATTAAAAAAAAAAAAAAAAGCAAACAAAAACAGAATATCTGGCCACACAGGGTCCCCGTTTCCACATGAAACAATCCTCCAGGCTGACCCCCCCCCACACACACACACACACCTTAGGATGGAACACAAGATTCCCCATATACCAAGGTCTCCATTATTCCTTAATTGTCAAGATAATTAAATAATCTAACCTTGAAAGTCTCTTCAAGGCAGAGTAGAGCAGCAAAAGGCAAGAAGGCAAATACTGGGGTAAGAGAGAAAGGGCGCCTTGCTGGGACAGCCAAGCTCTGGACCGTTCAACCCCGTCATGGTACCGTCTTGGCATTCCGTCAAGCAGGAATTGCCACCCCAAAATACGTCTCTTTGGCACAAGGATTAACTCAGGCTGGTTATTTTCAAGAAACTGCAAACTCGAGAGCAGCTCTGAAAACCAAATCAAAATCACCCTTTTGTAAGGAGACATTTACATGTGTAAGAAAAATCTCCATCTGTAAGAACGTCTTCCTAGCCGGACCAAGAAGATGAGAAAGACTAACTCTCTAGAAACTCTTATCAATGGAGAAGACAACAACTTAAATCTGCATAACGACCTGACCCTTGTTTGCTGTGCTTTTCCTGGTGACTCGCATAACGGATTCCCCGCCCCCAACCTCTTTTGTCTTTAGCCGAAGACGGTATTTAAGGTGATGGCTTTGGCCATTGTGGGGAGTTACTCTGTTTTTCTGGGTCTCCCTCATGTACACAGGAGATGTATGCATTGTTAAACTTCTCTTTGTTTTCATCCTGTTAATCTGTCCCGTATCAATTAAATTATTAGACTGGCCTAAGAATCTAGAAGAAAAAAAGAGAAGTTTTCTGCCCCTAGAATAGAAGTTTGTTTATATTTTTACAAGAGGGGTAAAGTGCAAATGAAAATATACCAAACCCTTAACACTGGTTACACCTGGCTACAGATTTTTTTAGCTTTTTCTTCGTATATTTTGGCTTGTTGGAAATAAGATAGGGAAGCTGAAGAGACGCCATTTTGGAAAGGCTCCACCCCTGCTGTGTCTCTGCCAGCCCCCCTTTCCTCCCGTTCCGTATTTCACATCTGAGTAAACCCAAGAAGCTATGTTTCCACTCCAGGGGGAAGCATGAAAACGAGTCATTCTGAGTTTCGTCCTAGGCCCCCACACACCTCATACCATCTAAGAAGAACCGAGCTCGAGGACGTTGGCTTCCAACAAATCTTGGTTGACACGGGCATCCCTACCCCTGCCTTCAGTGGCTTATGGAACACCACCTATTGTTCACCTGACTCTCTGATGGACTCCTACCCTGGATTCCTGAAGGAACATGGACCTTGGACCCCTTTCCAATGCAAACCCCTAACTCACCTCTCCCTTTCTGAGTCTCCCGGATACACCGCCTGCTATACTCTACCAGTCATGCTATTCAGTTAATTCTGCTCTTGCTTCCTCCTAGCTCATGTTTGATCTCTATCCTGCAGGAAGCCAAGGATCCTCTTGGCTTGTCCTGCGGGACCCTCTCCGGGTCCTGGAATGGCCTATGTCTCAAAGAGGCAGTGCCTTTATCGTTTGAAAGGAAAATCCAATAATCCATTTTCTTCCCTTAATTAGTCTGTAATCCTTGGAAGAGATTCTTTTTTCTAAAAACAGTTATTGAGCAGCTACTCTAAATCGCTAGCACCAGGTTGGTCAGAGTTGAGAGGGAGACCTGGTGCCCATATCCGTCTACTGACACACAGGTCAGTGAATTCTACGATGCAGGGTTGATTTGGGAGGCTGGGGAGAGGGTGGCCAGCATATCCTATGGTATTTGTCCCCAACCAGTATTCCAAGATGCCAAAGGGCCTGGCAAAAAGGCAGTTCAGTGGAGCGCGAATAAGAAATGCCCACCGGAAGGGCACCTCGGCTCAGTCGGTTACGTATCCTACTTCGGCTCAGATCAGGATCTCTTGGTTCGTGAGTTCGACCTGCGTGAATTCCTGGCTGTCAGGGCACAGCCCGCTTCAGATCCTAGGTCTCCTTCTCTCTCTGCCCCTCCCCCGCTCCCAAGGTGCAGGTGCTCGGTCTCTCTCAAACATTACAAAAAAAAAAAAAGAATGCTAACCTGAGAACACAGGGAGCCGGCCATGCTCTCTCTTTTCGAAAAATGGGAGGCCCCCAGGAGGTTTGATCAAGCAAAACTTCAGTTCTGATGTAATTGTTTATTCAGCATATTCTGGGCTGCGCCAATCCCTGACTGGGTTATTTTCACCAACAGCATCCAGCACGGCACCCGCCAATGTATGAAAGCTACACAGCAGCCCTGTCGGATAGAACTTTCTATAATGACAGCAATCGCCTCGGCTACACGTGGCTACCAGGTGACTGAAATGTGGCCAGTGCAACTATAGTTTTAATTAACGTAAATTTAAAGAGCCACATATAGCAAACAGCATAGCTGTAAGGCACTCTGTATTAAACAGACGAGAGCCGGCGTGGAGTCAGCAGAACACCTCAGAATCTTCCACCCATCCGTATTTGAGGAATTTGCCAGGTGTCTTCAAGGCGTAATGCCTGATGCCTAGAAACAGGTGCATGGCCTTGTCTTTGATTCCTCCCTTAGCCTGGCTTGGTAATTCTCAAGCCTTTAGTGTGTGTAAGAATGCCTGACCAGAGCTGATTAGTGTACTTTCATGGACAAATTTAAGGGACTTTCCAGGGTGATTTTGACGTTGGAAGCTAAAGGGCTCCAATGAAGGAGGACCAGAGTGAGGAGGGCTTTAGCTTAGTCTGGAAGGATCTGTAAAGGTGTGCCCCAGCAATGAGCAGGAGAGGAACTAGCATATCCCAAGACAGACACTCGGGCTGGAAGGCTGTATAGGGCAACAGGCAGGTTCCACAGGGACGCTGACCAGAGCCTGGAAAGGACAGGGAGGGAGTAGGGCCTTGAATCTCTGCTCAAGACTGTGGGCTTAAGGAGCCCTTGGAAACTTAAAGCAGGAGAGCAAGACAATCGGACTTGTGTTTTGGAAAGGGCCCTACCAGAAGTGGTATTAATGCATCGGGAAGGAAAGAAATCAGAGGGAAGGGGGGCATTTCAAAGAGTGCTGTATCCCTGGGGGGAAAGAAAGACAGGCCACCAATCGTTTCAGGGAGAGCAGACATCTGAGCTTGGGTAATTATTTCCAGGCACGGATTATGCTGGAAACAAAGCCACCCTCTCTAGCTGAAAGGCTGTTTTTACTTCGTTCTCCAGGATAAAAGTTCTATCCATCTGATAGACAAAGTCAAGCCATTCACTCATTCGTTCAAAATAAATATTTATTGCACAGCAACCAGCACAGGCACACTGGTAATAAAATAGGCAGAGGGCACAGCAGGATCAACAAAAACAAAAGGCAAGACCCACCCTCATTTGGAACGCTAGACTCAGGGGGGTTGGGAGGTTAGGAGAGAGGAGAGGGGAGGATCTCCCAGGTCTGAGCAAAGACCCCGTGGCTCTGGAACCTAGAAGGTAGGTGTGTCCCAAGTAAGACAGAAAAGGGGAACACAGGGAAAAGCTGAAACGGTAGGCAGGCGGTAACACATGCGGATTTTAGGGTTGTGATCTTCATCCGAAACTACGGAGAAGGCACTTTAAAGTAGGTTAAAAGAGAACAGGAAAAGAGTTTAAAGTAGGAAGTGGTAGTCAGAAGGGATGTTCCTTTCCGAAAGATTGGGGGGGGGGGGGGGCGCGGGACAGAGACAGTGGGACCAGTTAAGAGACCTACAGAATGGTATTTAGGATATAATATTGTAAGAAAATGACACCAAAAAAGGCAAAAGGACAGAAGAATTAGAATAAGTCCCCTATCTCTGGCCTAGCCAACTGGCAGAATACTAGCTTATCGGACAGGGTAGAGAAGCAGGTGTTTTGCTGGGGTGGAGCGGGGAGGGCAGGAGAGCAGGTTGAGATGGGACCTGCTGAGTTTGAGACACCCATGAACAACAGGTAGGGAGGTCAGGTAGGCAGCTGGCCCTCTCCGCCTCATGACTCAGGAAAAATCTAGGTTGGAAATAAAAAATGTGTGAGTCACAAAGCTACGGATGTGGGCGAGATCACTCAGGGAAAGAACATGCTGGGAGAGAGGACAGGGCCAAGCTTTCCACAACGCCAACATTTAATGGCTGAAGAGAAGCGAGGGTGCCAGGGAAACAGGAGGAGAACGAGGACAGCGGTGGCAAAAAAAAAAAAAAAAAAAAAAAAGCCAAGGAAGAGATGTTTCCAGGAGAAGAATGAACAGCAATGGCCCACACACCTGTCAGATCAAGGTAAATGAGTCCCGAAAACCTCCACCAGAAAAAGCAACATGGAGTCTGCAGGAAGCTCAGTGACAAAAGTGACAAATGGGCAGGTGAGGAAACCAAGACACAAATAAAGACGCTTCTCCTAAGAAACCTGGCGTGGAGGAAGAGGCCAGAAACAGGAAGAACTACTAATAGAAAACATGCAGGCTTGGGAGAGACTTTAACGTGTTGAGAAGTCGACGCGTCCATCAAAAGGTTAAACAGAAGTGCCCTAGGACCGCGGAACCCCACGCCTACCTAGGTCTATAACCAAGAGACATGAAAACATACACCCACACAAAAACTCACACAAAATCGTCACGTCGGCATCATGCAGGGGAGCCAAAACACAGAAACAAGTCGAATGTCTACTAACGGATGAGTGGACGATAAAAATGTGGTATATCCACGATACAGCATTATTCGGCCATAAAAAGGAACGTAGTGCTAATCTAGGCCACAATGTGGCTGGGTCTTGAAAGCATTATTCTAAGGAAAAGAAGTCAGACCCAAAAGGTCCTATGCTATTATGATTTCATTTAGATGAAAACAACCAAAATAAGTAAATCCACAAGGATAGAAGGTAGATTTGTGGTTGCCAGGACTGGGGTAAGGGACAATGGGGAGTGATTACTAATGGGGGGCGGGGGGGGATTTCTTATTGGGATGAGGAAAAGGTTAAAAATCGATTGCACCACACTCTAAACATATTAAAAACCACTGAAGTGTCTACCTTAAGATGGAGAATTGTACACTATGTGAATTATAGCTCAATAAAGTTTTTGTTTTTGTTCTTGTTTTTAAAGGTCTGTGAAATGCCGGGTTTCTAGGTTCCCAGGAAAGCTGGAGGTGGGTAGAACGAACTTGGGGTGGAGGTTTGGAGGGCCCTGTAATATTGCACTCAACTCCCACTGTGAGACGTGGGCTTTCCAAACTTGCTCTCCCCCAACCCCGAAGGTCGATGGTGAAGAACCAACCACCAAGGGAGCAAACCTATTTGAAAGTTTCAGGAGGAAAAAAAAAAAAGCCAGGATCTCTAAAAGGCCTCAGACCTGGAATGAGAGTTCTACAGGCATCTGGAGAAAGAAAAGGAGACAGTTCTTTATCAAAGTTGAAAACAGTCTATCTTATATCACAGTCTTATAGAATAACAAGAGTCACATAAACATAAAGCATGGGTCAGGCTTCAAAACGGGGCAAAAAAACCCACCTGGGTGGCTCAGTCGGTTAAGCACTGACTTCGGCTCAAGTCATGATCTCACGGTTTGTGAGTCTGAGTGAGCCCCATGTCAGGCTCTATGTTGACAGCTCTGAGCCTGGAGCCTGCTTCCCGATTCTGTGTCTCCCTCTCTCCCTGTCCCTTCCCCTGCTCATGCTCTGTCTCTCTCTCCCTCTCTCTCTCAAAAATAAATAAACGTTTAAAAAAAAAAAATTCAAAATGCCCCCCCAAAAAAGCGGGGGGGGGGGGGGGCCAACACAAAGTTTTCCACAAGTGAACCACAAAAACTAAATTGCACAGACGGGGAGACAGGATCCCATGAACAGATGCATGGCGGATGCTCCGCTGGCCGAGAGAAGGTAGATTTCTCATTTGGAAAGTCATTATCCAACATCTTCAGAGTTCTGGGACGTTTTAAGCCTTCTTGGGAGAGGAACAATCTGGTAGTTATCTACCTCACAAATAAATGTCTTCCGCTGCAGGCTATCCAAGAGCCAGAATAGAGTTAAAAATACTGATGCTCATTTTTTTTTTTTCAAAAGAAAATTCTCAGCATTTTCTGCATCCTACTGTGATTTAAGAATGTTTTTGGTTATATTTTCTCAAAGAGTTTCCTTGGGGGAAAAAAAAAATGACAGAAGGTCTCTATCTCATTGCCATCCTCATAAACAATCCCTTTGTGAAACAGTCTTAATTTACATACAACAGTGAGAACCAGGATCCTGTACTAATTCAGGTCTGGGGCTGGTTAGCAAATTGCTATAATTGTCTATTCTCTAACATCCTGTCTCAGAAAACATATCCCTAACCCAGGCAAATCTCAGCAAGAATGATACTGTCAAGATTTTAATATCTCGGGCTTCCGCTGAATCTGTGCACGGTTTCCAAGCGGCTCTTTCCCTCGTGCGGGTGACATTACACAGACATTTTTAAAAATGATTTCAGCTCCGGCAGCCTGGCACCCGCACACACCACAATCGTTACCGCAGAATCCACACACGGCAGAAGAAGAGGCGACGCGGCCCGAACAGGGGAGCCTTTGTACGGAGACGTGAACTCACGGAGACCATCATCTTTCAGACTTCAGATCCCTGGCCTCGGAGGGGTTTGCTCTGAGTCATGCACAGTGTGGCCAAAATCCTGCAAGGAGCTGTGCTGTGACCAGTCTCGTGCACAGAATGCAAACTGACAAGCCACTCCTGACCCAGAGATGTGTTGCCGGGTTCGTGCGTGGTCTTTGAGAAACTGGCCTGCACAAACCGCATTTCAAAGTCAGGCATTCTTACAGGGGGGTGGAAAAATCCTGGCAACACCGTTGAGCCAATATTCCTGCTGGTCAGCAGTCAGAGGGATGCATCCTCCCCTATTACTGAAGGAAGGCACTCTCCTGTTCAAAGGCCCTGGCACCCCTAGGTGCAGCCAGCTAATCTCACTCATCTACCTACAGACATCTGACCTGGCATCCTTGGGATGGAGCTCACGGCTATGGACACAGGTTTAAACCCAAAGATCAAACCCGACCCCGGTTCTCCACTTCGCGACTCCATGAATCCCGCCGCCCCTCAGTTTCCTTCACTGTAAAATGGGAGTAAAAGAACAACACAGCGTGATTAGAAAAGTCAAATGAAGTAATTTGCATAGAATACCAGGCACCTAATAAGTACTCAGAAAACATGAAACAGGTAAACACACCTGGTATCTTCTCAGCAGATCATTATCCTCGGACACAAATGTCAACCTGACATCCTGAGAGCTCGAAAGCTTGGTCTCCAGAGAACTAGAACACTCCGGTAAATGCCAAGGCTGGGGTAATGGCAATGACTGGCTTGGGAATTACTCAGTTAATAAATGAGTACGTGTCATGGGTGTACAAAGTGAAATTCAGTTAGAGAATCTGAAGAGACGTATGGACTAGATGTCGGGATAGAATTAAAGAACCGACGGCCAATTATTGGAGTTTCCAAGTTTCCCAAGCAGAGTGCAGTTCACGGCCTGCTCTCCACCTGCAAGTGGGAAAGAATGGTGTCGTTTCTCAAGATGCCCAAATGGCCATATCGGCTCCTGAGGAATTATCTCCTCGCTGGTGGGGGCAGGTGGTGGGTTCAGGGGTCCAGACACCAGCCCTTCCCTGGCCAAAGGGCAGATACATGACACAAGATGAGCGACTCTCCCAGAGGACTTTGCCCTCTCTTGACCCCGAGGAGACTGTGAACTGGCTCTGTCCCCAGAACAGCCCCGGACCTCCAGCCTTCCCGTCAACCCCATGAGCCAAGTGACCCCCTTCCAGTCCATCGTTTTCCTGCTCCAACCCACTAGAATCGACTTCCGCGGCTCACGACCAAAAAAGCCCAACCGAGTGACCGACCGAGTGATGTCGTTTGGGGACTGAAGAGAAGCGGGCTGGAGAACTAAGTACGTGTCCGATGGACTGAGAGATAATTAGGAGTGAAAGGAGAGACAAGCCTTTGTCCCAGTCAGCCCTTTCGAGCACGCCATTTTGACTACACTGACCTCAGCTCTCAGAATCTGAGCCGGACATCTGGGTGGCTCAGTCTATTGGGTGTCCAAGGACTCTTGATTTCAGTTCAAGTCATGATCTCATGGCTTGTGGGATCGAGCCCCATACTAGGCTCTGTGTTGACAGTGTGGCGCCTGCTAGGGATTCTCTCCCTCTCTCCCTCTCCCTCTCCCTCTCTCTCTCTCTCTCTCTGCCCCTCGCCCACTCACTCACGAGCTCTCTCAAAATAAATACATAAACATGAAAAAAAGGAAGAAAAAGAATGTGAGCAACCCAGTAGTGTAACTTCAGGCCTCTGTGAATGCGACTTATTCACCTGACCCAAGGCTCTAGACACAAGAGCAGCCAGTCACCTGGCCACCCAACCCTGGAAGACAGGAGCTCAGTTCCACACAAACAAAGCCATCCAAGGCAGTCCTGGGAGGGCAGAAAGGTCTCCCTCAAAACGAGGTGACCCCTTCCATTCCCGCTCATGGTTTCCTCACCACAGCAAGGGCCCCAAAGGCCCTGGGAAAATCAGGCCAAACCGGCTGCAGACGAGCTTTCTTCAAATGTCATAGAGGCCCAGAGGATGGCAACCCTATCCCAAGCCTGCCTGTCGGGAAGCCTACAATTCGTCACAGTCTGGGCTTGGTTTCCCCATCTGTCTCCACACCCCCTTCCCTAGAGGTTCTAACTGGGGGACGTCATAGAACGTGGTAAGTAGGGCTTTCACCTGACAGGCTTATCAATCCAAGCTCATCCCTCTCTTCCTGCTGGATGTAATCCTGGCTAACATTTCTGAGCACGTGCCATGCCCCAGTTCTGAGCGCCCCGTGTGCGTGAGCAAATTTAATCCTTCACCACAGCTCTCTGGCTTTACCCTCCCCATGGATAAGAGGAGACTGAGCCACAAAAAATAACCCAGCTAGGCAGGGGGCAGGCCAGAGTGTGAACCCAGGGAGTGTGGCTCCAGAAGAGGTTTTTTTTAAGCCTCTAAGCCACCCTTCCCAGCTTCTCAAACGGAAGGGGTGGTTGAGCATAGCGGTCTAGGACCTGGGGAGAGAAGGAGACTACATTTCAGCAGAGAAGACCATCAATGAACAAATAAATAAGGGGGCACCTTGATGGCTCAGTCGATCAAGCATCCAACTTCGGCTCAGGCCACGATCTCGCGGTTCGTGGGTTCAGGCCCTGCATAGAGCTCCCTACTGCCAGCACAGAGCCCACTTTGGATCCTCTGTTCCCCTGTCTCTCTGCCCCTCCCCTGCTCACACCCGATCTCTCTCTCAAAAATAGATAAACATTTAAAAAAAAAAAAAAAAAAGGTACAAGGTCATGAACAAGGATTATGAAAAAACTCTGGAATGAGCTTGAGGAACCTTCTGGAACACCATAAATGATCAAGTCTCTGGATCTGGGTTGTGGTCCCACAAGTGTTTAAGTTCACCAAGCTGTACATCAATGATAAGATTTAAAATGTACCAGAAAATAGTAACCAAATGGCAGATGGTGAGAGACAGCTTTCTCAGTACGGGAGTGAAAAAGTTATAGACAAGAGGGGAGAAGTCTGGAATGATCCACGTGGTCATGGCTCACAATTTGAGACAAGCGTACAAACTCATGTTTAGTTTAACATAGACACAGAGGAAAATCTTTCTAGATGTGTGTATACATACGGGTCAGTATACACGGTCTCCTTGCTCTGTCGGCCGAGAGGACCAAAAAAAGACAAAAAAAGACATCTCCATAGCAACAAGCACACTGAGGACCCAGAGCTTGGTTTCCAATGCTACTCTCCAATAAAAGGAACCAGAGTGCCCTGGGGAAATGGCTAACTCTAGGGACGAGGCGGAAAATATACAAGATGAGCCTAGCACATCTTGTAGTGGCCAAAAGTAATTAAGGGTTCGGTCAATCAAACAAACCCCACTGATGTCAAAGGGACACAGGAATCACCTGAAAGAGTGCTCAATGGCCAAAGCTGGAACCTTTTTTTTTTTTTTTTTTTTTAAGATTTTATTTTTAAATAATCTCTACACCCACGGTGGGGCTTGAACTCACAACCCCGAGATCAAGAGTTGCACGCTCCAACTGCACCAGCCAGACACCTCCTAAAGCTAGAACATCTTGATCAACAAAATAACTAAGAAGTATCAGACTACAACCCAAGGTTTAAAATAAACGAGTCCATGGACGTCTGGGTGGCTCAGTCCATTAAGCGTCCCACTCTGGATTTCGGCTGGGTCATGATCTCGTTATTTGTGAGATCAAGTCCCAAGTCCCAGTGCAGAACCTGCCTGGGATTCTCTCTCTCCCTCTCTGGCCCTCCCCGACTCACTGTCACATTCTCTCTCTCCCTCTCTCTCAAGATAAATAAACTTTTAGGAAAAATAATAAATAAGGAAATTTTTTTTTAAAACAGCAATAATAATTTGAGTCCATGCTGCGATAAATGACTGAGTAACAAAAAACTGGGAAGTAACAAATAACTCTCATACAGAATTCCAAATAATTTGTGTACATGCTCTGGCCTCAAGGAGGTAGAGTATACTCACCGCCCACTAGGTGTGGGTGGGCTTCATGATTTCATTAATAAAGAGCATAGCACAAGAGGGTGGTGAGCTAACAAACCTGACCTCAGCCAGGTGGTCAAGGTCAACGTCACCAGCCATAAACCACATCGGTAACATGTACCCTTGATGTGATGTGCTGAAAACAGTACTTCACTCTGTGGTCCTCCTCCCCCAAAGCTTGCAATCCCAGCCCACCAGAGTCTAGTTACAGGGGAAACATCAGATAAATCCCAGTCGAGGGGCAGTCCACAAAATACCTGAGCAGTACTCCTCAAAACTATCAAGGTCATCAAAAACAAGGAAAGTGTGAGAAACTGGGACAGCCAAGAGGAGACCAGGAGCCACGATAACTACACATAACCCGGTTTACTGGGTGGGATCTCAGAACAGGAAAGCGACGTCCGCAGAAAAACCAAGGGAAGCCAAACAAAGTACAAACTTACAGACTCATTAACTGTGCCAAATGCACCATGCTAACGTATGATGTTAATAATGGGGAAAAGCTATCTGGGTGCGTGTGCGGGTATGCGTGTGGGGAGTAGGAGGGGTGACACGGGAACACTTGTCGCTGTCTTCCCAACTTTCCGGAAATCTAAAACTGCTCTAAAATTAGAAACCACTTTTAAAAATATAACAGAAAACGATGGAATGGCTCCTCTGAACTGGATAAACCCCGAAGGCCTCCGGGAAAGGACGTCTGAGATCAATCTGAGAGATGAGAAATAGCCAGCAAGACCCAGAGTAGCATGTTCCCAGCGAAGGACACGGGACACACGGGGCCCCAAGAGGGACCGGAGGGGAAGGAGGCAGGGCTGCTCAGAGTCAGGGAGAGAAATGGTAGAGGGGAACAGAAGGTCACAGGATTCAAGAAGGCAGGTGGCCTGACCCAGGTAGGTAGGTCATGGCGACCTCCAACTGGAGCCTGGGAGCACTGGGAGGTCAGTGGAAGGAGTTAGCAAGATGAGCAAGATCTGACCTGTTTTCTAAGAGCGCCCTAGCTGCTGCAGGGGCAGGGACAGGGCCAGAGTGGGGCAACGAGAGCAAGGGACAGTGGTCACCCCAGAGTGACCACTTCAGGCGCCACAGTCATTGGAGACGCGACCTGGTGAAGATGTGGGAGCCCCCAGGAGGTCTGTGAAGAAGGTAAGGGGTGGGGAGGCCTGAGCAAAGTGAGCCTCCCACCCAGGCTGACGACCCCAAGTCTGACGCTTTTGGAAAAGTCTCCACAACGAGGCTATGGGACATTCCAGGCGTGGAGTGTCCAGGGAGAAAGAGCCTCCTTGGTGGCAGAGCCTCGCCTCGGTTCGACCACATCCTACATTTGCTCCCTGTGAGATGCTGTCATTCAGAGCCTCAGTGTCCTCATCTGCAAAGTGAGAACAACACTTCCCACCTCCTAAGGGGATTGGAAGAAAGCTCAACAAGAAAAGACTTCTGGTACAAACTGTCAGTAAGCATTATTTCTACAAGAAATGCCCAAGGTGGAAAGAATCTCAGAATCCTATCCAACATCCCATTTTAAAGATAAAAATGTGGGGGTGCCTGGGTAGCTCAGTCGGTTAAGCATCCGACTTTGGCTCAGGTCATGATCTCACGGTTCATGAGTTCAAGCCCCACGTCGGGCTCTGTGCTCACAGCTCACAGCCTGGAGCCTGCTTAGGATTCTGTGTCTCCCTCTCTCTCTCTGCTCCTCCCCCGCTCATGCTCTGTCTCTCTCTCTCTCTCTCTCTCAAATAAACATAAAAAAAATGTTTTTAATAAATAAAGATAAGAACGTGGAGGCACAAAGACTGAAACTGTGCAGGTGAAGAGCTTAGTGAGGACAAAGTCACCCCCACCCTGGCCCACCCCACCCCCCACCCTACCCGGACCCATTCTCTGGGCTTTCTCCACACGTTCCATTCTGACCACAAGGGAACTGGGAGAGGCTCCCTCATCAACAACCGTCTCAAAACACCTCTTCAGGAAAGTTCTGAAAACTTGCTCAAAACTCCCCCACAGTTCTCCATACCATTATAGGTGCTGCTAGCCCAGGACAGGGATGGCAGGGGGTGAGGGGGTTGATGAAGGGCCCCGCAGACTAGGCCCAACCTCCCGAAATCCTGGGTCTGCTCCAACCCCCAGGCACACTCAAGCAGCCTGGCCTCCTCACCATCCCCACCCCTGAACCATGCTGGGCCCCCCCCTATCTGTCAGGCATAGCCCCAACAACGGCCAGCTTCCACTTCCAGAGTCACTATCTGACCCTCATTTTGCCCAAAATGACAGGGGTATCTTATAAAAATAAGCTTTGATTTTCAGGTGCCTCTAGGGAGCCACTTCTTCTTATGCTCCCTAGCTGCAGTCTAGAAAGATCTAGAATCTTCCTGGCAGTCTGCAATAACCTCTCCAGCCTTTCTCACCTCCCCTATAACCCTCAGCTCAGAGCAGACATTCAATGACTTGTTGAAGGAATAACACCACCTTGGTACAACCATTAAGTTTGTAGATTAGCATTTTCATCAATCAAAGATGTGGAAAACATCACAGTAGCTCCTTCGTAAAAAACAGCCTGAAGGCAGAAGTGAATAACTACTTTCTTCTGGGAAGCCTCGTACAATCTCACACAGACCAAATGAAAAGCACCAATCTCACAATTAGAAGATTTTGAAGAGTCTGATGCAGGACTCTGAACTAAAACATAAACCCATGGTTGCTCTAATTTGCTAAATTTTGTCCTAAATGCAAAGGTTGGCCCCAGCATTCCAGAAAGTCCTACATTTCCTCTGTATCTCTAACCAAGACCACCGTTTTTCAATGAAGTGGGCCGACTCTTTCACTTCTGTGATTCCAAAGAGGCCTGTTATTAAAATCAGAAACCCAGCAGCAGCTGGATACTCCCATTGCTTCTAGAACACGCTCTATTTAAATTCTGAATTCCTGAAAGTCACCCTGCAGAGAGGAGCCAGCCCCTCCCCCTCAGTCATGACACACACATAAAACTTAGTTGGGACAGGTCGGTTTACCTATACAGACACACAAGGGAAAGGGAATCAAAAGGAGGGGAATTCTCCACAAATTAGGTCCATCCATCAAAGGTTCCTCCTCTCAAAATCAGAGGAGTGTTAACAGCCTCGGATCCGAAAGCCACACTTCGCTGCACTCCCAACAACTAGAAAAAGAAATTCCAATTTCCTCCTCTGCTCTGGAATAGATAATACAAGATTTTTACTCACCTTTGGAGCGAGTAGAGATGTCCATGCCCTCTACCACCTCCTGTTCTGTTTTTATTTCCTCTTCAGCCAAGCTGAAACAGAGCAAATTAGGTTCACGTTTAGGTAGACTGAGAACTTGCCCCATGGGGGCAGCTATTTAGAAGTTCTAACAACAAACCGGCATTTAAGCCAATCCCCCATCCTTATGCAGGGCTGGAGGGCGGGGGGGGGGGGGGGGGGGGGGCAAGAAACCCACGTTGGATTTCAAACAAAAGTGTTAAGACTCCTAAAGGGGTTTTTCAAACCACTAGGTTGTTCTTTTTTTAAGTCAAATTACTATTCCAGTTGTCATGCTGTTGAGGGATGCAAAAAAAAAAAAAAAAAAAAAAAAAAACCATTTTTTTTTTTAGACACACAATTACAATCTGCCCCTGAGGGCCAATGAGAACCCAGCCAACAAGTAAACAAGTGTCTTGTTGTTAACACTGGGTTCAGGTTAGAGGTGGTTCACAGGGTACCCTGAGTTCTGATCTCTGAATTCTGCAAGGCAGGGAGCATTACACAGACCTCTCGGCTAAATCTTAGGATTTCTCGATGAGGCAGGAACGTGAAAAAAATATATAGGTGAAATTGCAAAGTGAAAAAATATGCCCAGGTTAGAAGCAAAAAGCCTGGTCTCAGAACATTCATTCAAAACACTAGCACTTGTCCCAGGAATTGGGCTTGGGGTACCCACACTCCCATCCCCTGGATGTTTCCTCTCAGTAGCAGGCATGGCTCAGAGAAAGCATTCAGCACTCTTGAGCTGTGACTAATTATCCTCCACCACAAAAGTGGAATGAGGAAGGATTATTTAAAAGACAGGCTGAGTTGGGGGTTGGGGGGGAGCAGTCCCCTTGGCTGGGAAGGTCTAGCAGACTCTTCTCTCACTCTCTCGGCAGGAACTCCTGTTGAACAGAGTGCAGACCATTTCATGTGTTCCGGAACCACACACACATACACACACACACACACACACACACACACACACACACACACACCTCCCAGGCAAGCCAGTAGAGTTCTGCTTTAGCAGGTGCAAAATGTTCGAGGTGCTGGAACTTCCCAAGCACTCAGGGTGACCATGAAGTGATATGAATCCGAGGAAGTACTTTAGCTGCAATCCCATCAGCCTGTGGTTCACCATGAAGAAATGGGTGCATCACCAACTGACATGGCTGGAATTTTCCATTTGGAAGACTCAAAGCCAGGACTGGAGGGGAAGGCTGAGTGAGAGAGGAAGGATCAGAATGTCCCTTCTGTGCTCTGTGGCCTGAGACTGTGACAAAAGGGGAGTCCAAAATGGCCTGGAACTTCAGGATCCACAGAAATGGATTTAGGAGAGGGCCATGTCTGATAAGGGAAGAGGGTTCAGGATAAGAACCAGACAGAAAGGAAGAAATTATGGCCCAGAAGAAAATTAGAAGAACTTGCACACCTCAAACTTAACTAGTCCCAGCAGAGAGAATAAAGAGAGGTAGTTTGAAATTGGTTGGAATATTAACACACTTTGCTCACTGATATGGAACCTATTAACAATTTCACTTATAGCATCTGCAGAGAAAGCCCGCGACACAAATTCACCAAAGAAACAACGGGCATGTTGTCACAAACGGTTTCCATCAAAAACAGACTCTTCGATGTAAACACTTCACTAACATGCAATATTCCAGGGTGATTTGTGGAAGGTGATTTCAGCACGTTTACCTTTTTACTCCCAACTTCAGAGACAGACATTCTCAACAGGGAAACACAGACACTCTGCCTGCAACCACACACGTATTGTCCAAATGGATACTGCTGACAGTTTCTTGCTTGGGGTGCCTGGAAATACATTTGCGTAAAACACCCAGAGCAGCTCTCAGAGATGATCTGAGTTGAGCTGATCAACCCAAAGAGAACAAACAGCAACCTTGATCTTTCTAACAACTGGAATCTGTTTCCCTCTCTAGCATGAAGTAGGTGAAATCCTAAACTCACTGCCACTGATCCCCTATTTTGAGTGACAGAGAAAACACTCAGCTGGGATCCAACCAAAATGTACAGTGAGAAAACGATTATGCAGAATAGAGCCCCCAAAACCCACTTGAAGGATTTCTGCGGTGACAAAAACATTCAAAGGTGTATCGATCATGGAGGAGGGACTGCGTTGAAGAGAACAATTATTTGGCCTCCTACAGCCCAGAGGCGCAGAGTACTTCAGGCAGGGATGCTGTTGAGAAGCTAGGAAAATGCAAACTAGTTATGTGGTGGCTGTTTGCTGCTGCTGCGGGGGGGGGGGGGGGGGGGGGGGGGCGAGTGAAGTTGTTTTATCTTTATCTTTCCAGTATTACCAGTGGGCACCATATTCACCCCACTTTACCAGCAGCATCACCAGCTTCAGCCAAGGATTTTTAAGCATGATTTCAGAAAACCCATCTTTTTCGCAGACCAGCAAGCCGCCCTTTCAAAGGGAGCCCGTGCACGCACTTGCAACGCACACAGACATACAATAACTGGCGTTTGACTAAAGGAAATTGCAGTGTCTATGCATTAAAAGGGAAAAAACTTCATTTACAAGAGCAAAGACCAGAATGCAAAATGAGTCATTTTGAACAGCCACATCTAAAGGGACTTCCTTTTTTCTACACCACTGATCTCAGTTTTCTTGGTTGTTGTTCTGTTTTGTTTTGTTATTTTATTTATTTATTTATTTATTTATTTATTTATTTATTTTTTGGTTTAGTGTGAAGCACCAGTATGTTGTTAGGGGGAAAATTATGAATATTACATCAAAAGCTCTGTACCTGTCTGAATGCCCCCCCACAGACCGTGGTCAATTTAGGTTAAAAACTGTTCAGTCATTTGGAGGAGAAAAAAAAAAGTCAAATACTAATGGTTAAAAAGAAAAGCCAGCTGCACCCGGGGAAAAGACTTTGAACTCTTGTCATTAACACATGAAAGTCTTAAAAAATATACAGCATCTTTCCTATCTGCTAGCTTCCAGCAACCCCGATTATTTAAATCAAAAACAATGGAACAACAAGTCCTTGTTTAAAACTGACATTACTTTTTTTTTTTTTTTAAGGTCCACTGAGGAGGCAGGGGGCCAGCTAAAGAAAAGGGTAAAAAATGAGCTGAAAACCCAAACTACAGCCTTTCACCCCAACAGGAAAATACACCATCAACTAGTTGTATAGGATATATATGTTCCCACCGCTTTCACTCACGGTTACCCTAAGTCACTTGCCTGTGGATTTCACAAACTGATACATTTCAGGCAATTAAAGAAGAAACAGCAGCAGCTTCTGCAAATACAACCAAGACTTTCCCATCCGGTCCCAGAAAGAATAAAAGATTTCTCCCCCAGTGCCTGAGCAAGAAAACCTCGGCTGACTTCTTAACCTGCATGCACTGGAAAAGAGGAATTAAAAAGTTGAATATGAAGCGCTGAACCTCCAGGATGTTTTAAGCCTTCTGATTATTAATTCTGAGGACTCAAGGCTGGTCCGTAATTCCCAGGAATGCCATCCCCTCCACACTTCCAAAAGAGAGAGAGAAAGAAAAAGAGGAAAAAAAAAAAAAAAAAAAAGCCTGGATACACAATGCCCGGATCTTTCTTTTCCCTAAGTGCCCCTACTATTTGACTTTTAACCAAGAATATCTAACCCATCTAGAATATATAACCAGCATGCACAAGACTCTGGTTCTACAGATGAGGATCATCGCACAGCAATTCAAGAATCATGCATCATTCGGAAGGGCTTTTCCTTTAGGTTTTTACTTTCATTCAAAATCCCAAACTGGTCCAGGCTGTAAGGAAAATGTAATCCCCAAGACACAACATCTTCCTCTTCTAGATCGCCAAATGTGAATATCAAAATAAGAAAACCATGCTTCCCTAAGTCTGCAATTAATTTTTTTTTAAATTGGGGGGGGAGGGAATGGTTAGCAGAGCAGCTTTATTTATATAAGCACTCACCTAAAACAGGCAGAGTCATCGGTAGCTAAGCTATTTATGCAGGATTCTTAAAATGGCGTCTTGCAACACTGCCTCATTCCTGTATTGAGGCTAAAATGGTAGCAGTTTGTTCAATAGCTGTAGCTCCTGTTGAAGCAGCCCTGCTAGTTTCAAAGCCACCTTCCTAAATATCTGAACTAGGAAAAGCTCAACCAAAGGACACCAACAACCCAACGTTTAGCAGCTTAAAAAAAAAAATCTGCAATGACAGGGGGAGTTTGTGAAGTCACAGGCTCCTAAGGAAAACCCTTTCCTTTTAGAGCCTGAGCCTCCAAACAGGAGGCTCTGAGGTGAGGCCCCCTGGCCCTCAAATTAGGTGGGTGGGAGGTTAGGAATGACACAGCCCTAAGGAGCCGTCAACTGCCGACAGACAGACAGGTGTCCGTACAAACGCAAAAATGCTAAAAGGGAGCAAGCTGGGGAGGGGGGGAGGAAGCCCATTCCCCCCTTCTGGATACATCAGAAACCAGCTTTGCATCCCTACCAAAAAGGAGCTAGGTAGTAAAATGAAAGTGTTTCAAGGACAGCAGTCACCTGAAAAGCCAAGCCAAAGGGCCACACCCCTGTCTGAGGCCAAGGTAAAATAAACAGGCTGTTTAATCAGCCTGAAAACGGCCACCAAATCCCCAGCCAGTCCTAAGACAGTTAACCTCCAGGAAAGACAATCTGAGTCTGCAGAGCAAAACAGCAGTCAAACAGTGCCCCTTAGCCAATGCACGGATACTCACACATCGGATTTTTGTCCACCCCCAACAGAGCCCTGAAAATTAACAATGGGTTTTGCAAAACCCGCTTTCAGAGGCCAAACGAACAGCCTCATAGTGGATAATGTAAATTTACTGTTGCAGGTCTGAGAATTGGCCTCGCAACTCTGGTGCTGAGTGGGGAGTTTCAAGGTGACTGCTTTGTAGCTCCAGGGGAGAAAGGACGGCATGGTGCCCAAGGCTGTGCCGGGGCAAGGACGGGTGGTTGGCTCCTCGCCGGCCGGTAGGTAGGTAATCTTGATGAGGAGGGACAGCCTGGCGGCGACGCTTAGCTGCGTGCTGACATGGCTCCCGCCTGCTTGTTTATCTGTAAGGAGAGTGGGGAGTGGGGGGAAGGGCAGCCCAGCCTTAGCGACCCAGCCAAGGGTGAATCCTCACTTGTTTCGCGTTTAAGAACCAGGAGAGAGAGGACTTCTACACGGATGCCCTTTCTAAACCTCTGCTGCGGGGTGGCGAAGACACTTGTGCACGTTATCTTTCTTTTCAGGGTCAACCAGACAGAGGCAAAGCCAGACCTAGGGCCTCTCGGCTGACAAATGTTGCCTGTGCCACAGGAGAGGAGGAGAAAAGAAGGCCAAAGAAACAAAGAGATCACACATTTTGAAGTGGTTGGACTTTTTAAAAACCTACCTTTGCCTCCAGGGTTTTCTGGGTTACTGTCATCCTGGCTTTTTAAAAAGGGACCCCGTCCCCACCCCCCCCCCCCCCCCCCGCCATTTAAGACCTGAAGAAGTTTCCCCACTGTTCTCCCAGGGAAAGAAAGGGGGGAATGTTTTGTTTAAAAGAAAAGGGGTTACAAGAGAGAAAGAAGGAAAGAAAGAAAAAGCCATTGTTTTCATCCCTAATTTATAATCCAAGAGGCCCCATTGTTTCTTTCTTTCTGACTCAAATCTTTGGGCTGTTAATTATAAAAGTAACCGGACTCCGCTCCAACAGGCTAACTATGTTCTTGCGCAGCCATTAGAAAAACTCTGTAGAAAGTTTACTGAGTGATTATATATAATTAATTCCTAGTTACAGACGGAACACTGACCATTTTCTGGAGCAAGCACTCACTCCCCCTCCCCCAACGTGAATGCCACTTAATTTCCCAAAGCAGAAAGTGAATCCATCCTGGAGGGTCTTGAAGGAAAAAAAAGAGAGAGAGAGAGAGAGAGAGAAGAATCAGCTGCAGTGTGTCTGTGTTTGTTCCTCGCAGCTGTGCGTCCTCTTTGGGGACTGAGGAGGCAGAAGGAAAAAGGAAAACAACCCAAGTTCCGTACCTCCCTCTGAAATTTATAACCGTGGCAGAAAGATCACTCTACCTTGATGTGAAAAAGAACAAGGGAGGGGGAGGGAATGCCCCAGGAATGGAATGTAGGAGACTCTTCAGCTTGGCGGATCAGCTTCTCCTAAAAGGAACAAAGCTGGTAGAAACTTCCAGAAGGCCCGTTCTCAGTCTGGCCACTCCAATTGTCAATCTGTAACCTTCCCTCCAAGTCTATTGGTTCAAAGCTGCAGAGAGGAGCCCCATTGGGCTGCTCTGTAAGCCAGCACTGCTGTCCCTACCTAGTCCTGCTGCAATGCAGACATTTCTTTTTTTCCCCCTTAGTGAAGCTGGAAAATAAGCTACTTTGGAAACAATTAACTTTTTACAGACTCATGCTTGGTGGTGGCCACAGTACCAGAGGAAAGTGGCCAGCCTGGTCCAGGGCCGGGAACCTGCTGGGGCTGCACACTTGAAAACAGACCTTGGAGCTTTTAGAGGATGAATGCCTTGCCCTTAGGTTTTCTTCCAGTCCAACAAACACACCATTATGCAAACGTCGAAGGCACCAAACCAGGAGTCTTGTGATTAGATATTACTTCTAGGGAGGCCACAAGAACCTCAATATGTAATTTCCATTTACAGCCAGAAGATAAGAACAAAGAAAATAGCTAAGTGTCTGGACTTATTTGTGCGGGGTGGCAGCACTATTCAGTTTTATGTACATAACATCATTAACTGCCTGCACTTCTTAACTCTAAAAAGCTGGCCTTACACAGCCTTTCCTTAACTTAGAAATTGGTACATTTCTCGTTATCAAATGAGCCCTTTTCCAACTGATGCTACAAGGTGGGTGGGTGGCTGGACGCTGAACTGAAAGGAAAAAAAAAAAAAAAAAAGATCACGGACTCCATAAAGTTGGTGTCACACAACAATTGAATACATTTCCAGCATTTACAGTCATGCTAGACTGGTCTTCAGGCTGGAAACCTGTGTAGTGAACTTCGGGGTAAATTCTGAAGCTAACGCTAAACAGTCCACTTTTTTCACTCTTAAGTTCCAGCTGCAGCATTAAGAGATCAGGGGAAGTGTAAGAAGTGAGAAATAAATCCTAAGTAAAAGCGAGCAAGCATACAGATGTGTGGGGTCAGGCTGGGGAAAAGGCCAAATCTGTTGTGCAGTGTGAGTAGTCCTGAATCAAACCAAGTTTGGTGGTGGGTGGGATTTTACACTACAAGTCAGTCTCCTAAAACATTAATACTGCCACCCCCACCGCCACCCCCACCCCCACCCCCACCCCAGGCTGCTGCCTCACCAAGGTTTAAGGCTCTGTGCCTCTAAGAAGCAGCACTTTTTGTTACATTTCACAAGCAGATCACCTACCCAGAGTTCTAGCTAATATCCAAACAATCCCAATTAAAGGTCTCCTCCCAAGTCACAATGAACTGAACATTTCTCCCCTGTCTGAGGGTAAACAGGAAGTGTGATCTCCAATCCTAGCAGCAGGTTATCAGGAAAAACAGTGGAATTCAAACAGTCACCTAAAATCAAGACACCATTAAAAAGCCCTTCTTTGGTTCCTGCTAATGAAAAGCCCCCCAACTGCTGTAGGCAAGACCCTCTGCCACAAACAGACCCCAAACGTCCGCCAAACTCTTTATACATGGTCACAGAGGAAATGGATTTGCTTTACTTACCCAACAAATGTTCAAGCAACCGTCTCATTTTTTCCACAGTTAAGAAGAGAGAACAGGCAGGCAGATTTGGGACTTGATCAAAAAGGAAATTTTCTTTTTTTTAAACAGTTACATGGGATTATTAAACGCACACACACACAACGACAACACAACCCAACAACTGAATATGGAATGCTGTCATGAGCCACAGACATGATTTTATTTCCTCTGCACTCCATCACAGAGGAGGACAGAGGATGATACAATGTAAGAGAGGGAGAGCAAAATGAAAACAAGGATAAAAGATACATTAGTTCCTTGAAAATCATGCAAGAGTAGAAAGCTAAGGGATTCGAAACGAGTCCTCAGATTTATTGCAGGATGTTGTCCAACCTCCCTCCCCCTCTACACACACCCCCCCCCCATCCCCATCCCTACTCCAAAAACTTCCTCCAAAGCCTAGAAAACACTTTCAGAAACATTTGCTGGCTGTAGGCTGGCTTGCAGAAGAACACTCTGTATCAACAGAAGTCAGGAAAAAAGGCTGAACAATGTAGTTTCAAGTGAGGAAACCCTGTAGGGAGAGAAAAGACCATGTAGAGACTCACTACCACCCACCTAGGCCCCAGGAGCTAGGAGCTCTCCTTAGCACTGCTCTGCTCAGGGCTTGGTTCTTTTTAAAACACACGTCCTCTCTTGTCAGAACTTACTCGAGCCTTCCCAGAACCTCTTTGGAGAGGTAAACTTGCCTGCTGTGCTGTCATGAGCTCTCCTTAGAGAGGAGCCTGCTTCTTACCTTCCATTTTCTTCCCCCAGCAGGCATGTGACACAAGAGAAGACAATAGTGCGGGGGGGGGGGGGGGGGGGCTGCTCAGAGAGAGGGAGAGAGAGAGAGAGAGAGAGAGAAGGAGAGAGAGGAGGAAAAGAAAAAAAAAAAAGGGGGGGGGAAGAAGAAGAAAAAAAAAGCTTCTTTTTTGGCATTCCAGGATCTAGCTTCAAACTATTCCAGAAACACCATGTCCTGGTGGAAGAAAAGGTGTGCCAGGCCTTTGCCAGTTTGCAAAATCAAGCTATGGCTAATGGCTACTTAGCCATGTGACCCAAGAAAGCAAAAAAATTCTCTCTAAACAGTTCCAAGTTAACCTAAGTGCTGTGGGGGTAAGTGTGGCACGGCCAGCCACAGAGAAATCACACTGCTCGCCCACAATTCGGATGTCTCAGAGGGAGGGGGAGAAAAGATGGTTAAAAAGTCCAGCTTACCTCTGTGGATGCATTGTTAACACTGTGTAATGTCAATACTTATAAAACATGGAGGACAGGCTCCTAGTTCTCACAGAAAAAGGGTTTGGCACTTCGGCTTGATGATCTGGCCGCCTAATAAAAGCTCATCCCCGATTGGCTGCCCCGGCAAATCGGAGTGTAAGGCCGCCCGGGATTGGCTGAAACACTTCCTGAGCGATTATCTTTGTGAGGCTCTGGTGAGCCAAGAGCCATCCTGTGCATAGAAAAAGACAGGCTAAGCTAGGCCTTTTGCAGCAAGAAAAACTTGGGAAAGGGGCCCCCAGACGCACTTCTCCCACACCCTGGCTGGGTTTCCCGGCACGGGCGAACCAGTGCAGCCAGCCTGACCTGCTCCAGCAAAGCCTGAGGCCCGGATGCCACGGGGAAGGGAGTTTTTGGGGTGAGCTGAAAGGGCTCACCCTCACCTGCCCCCACAGAAGCGGCTCTCGGCTAGGAGGGAGCCTGGCCCTTTTCTAGAACAGTCCAGCAGGATGGTTTTCCTCCCCCCCCACCCCGCCCCGCGGGGGAAGGGGGGTGGGAAGCAAAGGCGAGGAGTGGGGAGCCCCAGGAAAGCAGCCAAGGGGGCACGCAAGCAAGAGGGGTTGGAGGAAGGCCTCTGAGGAGCTGAGGGGGAAAGAGGACAGGCGAGCCCCCCACCCCACCCCAAGAAATCGCTAAAGGGCAGCCCTGGCTCCTGGGGGTGGGGGGACAGGGGATCGGGGCTGCTGAGCAGAGGAGGGAAACAGAATGGTCAGGTTTGCATAGTCATTGTCAAAACGCCTCCTGGAAAAGCAGGCCAGAGAGCCGGCCATTCCCGGGCGGAGAATCTAACTTCTCACCCCCCTCGGCCAGCACTCAAAGGAAAACCAAAATGGGCTCCTGCCTCCCTGCCAGGATGCCAACGGGCCCCCCTGTCCGTCCTTACCCTAAGAAAAGCCAAATGCGCTCCTAGCAGGCCACATGCCTAGATCTACAAACTTCCCTTCCCCTCCCGGCCCCCTCCCCCACCACTGAGGCCTGCTAAACCTGTCAGTTAAACAAAAATCTGACTTCCGTATTAGTCTGCAATGCCTTCAGCTTCCTGCCTATTAACCCTCTCTCGGACTCTGGGCCTGGCTGGGAAAAACTAGGCCCTGAGATCGCAGAAAAGGCCTGTGGAAAAATACCAGCTGCGGCTCTCCCGGCAGATGCAGAAAGAGAGAGAGAGGGAGAGAGAGAGAGGGTGAGCCGCTGTCTCTCGCCTTTGCTTCCCAAGGAGGCGTGTACCTTCTGAATCCAGGGCACAGGCAGTGCCTCTCGGTCTGAGAAGCCATTTAAATCCAGAGGGAGAAAGAAAGATGTCAAGCCCAGCGAGGGAACAAGAACCCCCATTATGAGCCAGGCCTACACCCACAGCTTAGCCCTTCCTGCCACAATCATTCCTGTATGTATGTTCTTGGGGAACCGGCCCTCGGTGGGCAGACAAATCCCATGAGCTTTATAAGGATTCTTGCTTAAATTTATTTCCACAGAGAACGGCTTCTTTTCGTCCCCTAAGGCAGATGGAACAGCTATTTCACACACAGCCCTACTCTTGGCAGTCCCCCACCCCCATCTCTGGCACTGTTCCCCAGTAAAATATTAACTAGTTTTTCGGAGCTACTTATAATTCCATCCATTTCGATAGTATTAGGAGGTCTCTTGCCTGTTTCCTCCCGAAGGCTGCCTTTGTAGTTGGTCTGTACCCTGAGAAAGAAAAGGCAAATGCAAAACGATCTGAAAATGTCCGTGCTTGCTTGGTTGCAGCTTTTTTTTTCCTTTCCCTCAAAGACAAGGTGCTTCATTAACAAGATTTTTTTTTCTTTTTTTTTTTTTTCAAACACCAAGCTAGAACAACAGAAGCTAAACAAACACCATCCTTTAGAGGCTGGAGAAAGCTTCCAGAGGTGATGCAGCCATATGCCAAGAAGTAAAACTAGGGCCCAGTAAAGTCTCCCGTCTCCTCCTAAAATTAGGACTCGGTGGGCTTTCCTGTCCCACACGGTCCGTTCCCACAAAGAAAACATAGCGCCGATTGCCTGCTCTCCCTGCCCCCCGCCCCCCCACATGGACAACAGATGCCCACCTCGCGCACATCAATTCTTCCTGGCTGGGAATCTTCTATAGACACACAGGAACAAGCCAGGAATCCAAACACACTGTACTGCAGGGTCAGGGCCCAGGCTCCGTGAAAAGGGAGGGGATTTTGTTGCTGTTGTGTATGAGGCCGAAGAGGCCAAGATGCAGGGAGGGACACCCCGACAAGGGTCCAGCACTCAGGACAACAAGCCTGGGCCTCGCTGCAAGGGAGGGGCCCGCTCCCCACGCGTACAGGGAGACCAAGTGGGGGACAAGAGGTGGAGGCCGGGGCTAATCAGACTGTGCTGTCCCTCCCGGCCGCGTGGGCAGCGGCCCTCTGCCACCATCCCATAGGGAACCCGGTCTGCCTCTGCAGGTGCTGATTTGGGGGGGGACGGGCATGTCTGTGGTGGATCTCGTGTGCCACTAGCTTCACGATGAGGAAATGAAATATGCCACTGGTGCGCGTGGTGGATTTTAACCCAGGATTAAAGCTTGTTGCATAAGCAGCTGTGGCTTCCTCCCCGCCTCCCCACCCACCCCCCCCCCCCCCACCCCCCCCCCGATCACTTGATCACTTGAAATGTTTTCTGGGGCAAAGAGCAGGAAGCTGCTGGCTTTTTCTGCCAGCTCTGCTCCGTTTGAGGAATGCTGTTGGTAGGTCTGAGGTTATCAGAAAGACGGCGATTTGGCTGGGGACGAGACAAAGGTATGGTGGCAGATGGAATCCTGGGAGGCACAGGGATTGAAAAGGAAGCCCCGGGCAGGCCTACTAAGGGCCAATCCTGGACTCGATGGAATGTGGCCGATACGCAGGAAATAAAGAAACCGAATGTTGCCAGCCTCCATCTAGAGATCATTCAGTGGCCCTTCTCAGACACCCCCTGCACAGAGTAGCCCCAACAGCGAGGGCTGTTCACCCTGGGCCTGCCACGGTGCTAAATCAGCGCTTTGCACTGACTGACTCCGTGAGGCAGGGAGCATTGTTAGAGATCTGGAACCGAGCCCAGAGAGGTGAAGTGAGCTGCACAAGGTCACACAGCTGGCAAGTGCCAGAAACCGGACTTCCAACCCAGTTAGGACTCCACATCCCTAAATTCTGTACCTTCACCTGCCTCTAAAGAAAGGAACAAAAGAGAAAGCGAACCCAGCAGAGCAGAAACAAGGCTAAAATCTACCAAGAGCAACTGACTGATCGGTGTTTTCTTTTAGGAGACCGACTCCACTGAGAAGTTTTAAGTACTGAAGGATAGAGGTGGGATACCTTCAGCTCAGACTCATTTAATGCCCGGAGAAAGCTCCTCTCTCCCTACAAACCTCCACCAAGATGTTAAGGGGAACTCTCTGCCATCTCTAAAATCAGGTTTTTAGGGGCGCCTGGGTGGCTCAGTCGGTTAAGCAGCCGACTTTGGCTCAGGTCATGATCTCGCGGTCTGTGAGTTCGAGCCCCGTGTCAGGCTCTGGGCTGACAGCTCAGAGCCTGGAGCCTGTTTCAGATTCTGTGTCTCCCTCTCTCTGACCCTCCCCCGTTCATGCTTGGTCTCTCTGTCTCAAAAATAAATAAACGTTAAAAAAAAAATTTTTTTTAATAAAATAAAAAAAAATAAAATCAGGTTTTTATATTCCTTGAAATCAGTGGTTCTCAATGAGGGGTGGTTTTGCTCTCACCTCCCCCCTCCCCCCGCCAGGGGATATATGGCAATGTCTGGAGACTTCTGGGTTGTCACATTTGGGGGGAGAGGTCCTAGTGGCATCTAGTGGGCAGAGGGGAGACCAGGGACGTTGCTAACCATCCCCCAACAAGGATCTATGCTATCCACAACGTCCACAGTGCTGAGGTAGGGAAACCTTGGCTTGAATGCAAAGGAAGAAAAAAATCCAAGCACCCAACCACCGTGGAGCTGGATGGAAAAGCCAGGACAGGCCTAAACAAGCAGGTTCCAAGGTGATATGAATAAGCAATGAACTAATAAAAATAGACTAAAACATGTCTCTCTTACTATTCCCAGGGGATGGAGAGACTCAGAGAACAGAATCAGGCTCACAGAAGCCAGGCAGAGTGTGTCGGTGATAAAGCTGGCCTCAAAGCAGAGGAAGGGCTGACCCGGCTCCCTTCCCCAGGCACCTCGCCGCCGAGGCCTGGCCTCATGGAAATGGCTCTCCGCTCCCGCTGGCCAGCAGCCAGGCCAACAGCAGCCTCGGCAAGCTGCATCCCCAGATAGCCTCTTCGAGGACTAGGAAAGTAAGTGTACTTGGGAGTTATCTGCCTTAAGCTAGCAGCAGGCCGCCCCATCCGTTAGGGGAGGCGGGCGGGATTGAGGCAGGGAAGTGTTTTAAATATCTTTTGTTTTGTTCCTTTTCGGCCAATCGGAACCGAGGCCAACTTCGGGCAGGGTGACAGAGGGCTCACCTTCAGATCATGGAGCTGAAGGAGTCATGTTACAGCCACAAAGAGGTAATTAGGACTTGTCCCTACCTTGGAGAAAAGGTGCCCTCTGGAAGGTCTTTTTTTTTTTTTTTACTTCTTTCTAGGAGAGACTGGCAGGATTAAAAAAAATGGACGGGGGTGGGAAGGGCAGGTGGAAAGGGCTGGGGCGCGGTGGGGGGGGGGCGGGTGGTTCATGACCATCAGGCAGATGGCCTCAGTGTGGGTAGCGCGAGACTTAAAGGATGCAGGAAGAAAATGCAAGTCAGAAGGAAGATTCAGGACCTGCCCTCACCTGCTCTTTTTACTTCCTAGTAATTACCGTTACGGAAAGAAGAGCGCATACTTATTGGCTGTTTGTTTCTTTCTCCCACTAGACCCGTGGCGATGTCGGGAGACGTTTTAGGTTGTCCGATCTGGAGGAAGGGTGGGTGCTACTGAGATCCAGAAGGTACAGACCAGGAATGCTGCCAAACACAGGGCAGCGCCCCCCCCCACACACACACACACACACAACTGAGAACTAGCCAGCCCCAAGTATCCCTAGTGCCTTGAGGCTGAGAAAGCCTGCCCCAAACTGAGAGCTTCACCAAGGCAGAGGCTTGTCCGAATTCTTCACCACGGTGCCCTCAGTCTAACGCTGTGTGTCAGAGCTCAATTAATTAAACACCATTTCCCACCAGGACAGGTGCGCTAGTCTCCTATCCGAGCCCCCTGTATCTGCCCTTGGCACATGCTTGTGGGGAGAAGGATGTGTGGGAAGAAACTGGGGATTTGTACACACACACACACACATACACACACAAAGAGGCTGCAGGCCTTTGAAAAGAAGTCAGACCTCCGCCCTCCTCTGCTCAAAAACCGTCAACAGATCCCACCTCATTCAGAGTAAGAGCCCCAATGCTAAAAATGGCCCACTGGACCAGTGCCCTGTTCCTGATCCCTGACTCCTTGTCAGGCCTAACCTTAGCCTCGGGGCCTTTCCCCTTGATCTCCCACAGCCCCTCCCCCTAGCCCACCTTCCTGGTCCCCAAACCACCTAACACAAGCCCTTTTCCCTCCTCAGGGTATCAGCCTTCCCGCCTTCTCTTCTGCGTACCCCCTCCCTGCTCCCTCCCGGATGCCTCCCCATCAGAACCCTGGCTCCGTGGCCAGCCCTCTTTTTACACTTTAACCTTTTCCCTTTCTTTCCACATCAAGAGGCAGGACTGTGCAGTGATTGAGTACGTGGCAGCTGGCCTCAGACTGTCTGACGTCTGGGTGTGAATCCAGCTGTCCCACTGGCCTGGGCAGCTAGGCTGGGCAGCCTTGCTTGAGGTATGAAATTCTTTGGGACTTGATTTCCTCATCTGTGCAATGGGAGCCATAATAATACTGATAATAATACCCACCTGGAAATTCACTGACTCCGTGTGGTCAAGCACGGGTAGCCACACACACAGTGAGCACTCATGCGGTTGCAATTAGGATTTCCCTCTGCTCACTCTTAAAAAGGTAATTTCTGAATGCCTCCAAGTCATTTCCTTTTCTCAACATCGAACGTCCCAAAGAAGCACAAGGATACATCCTGGTAGCTGACACGTTCTAAACATTGTCAGCTACTGTTCTAAGCAATTTCCATAAACTAACCAATCACCCTCACAAACCTGTGTGCAATGGGCACCTTAGAGTCATCAACCCATTTCCCAGATGAGGAAGCTGAGGAAGTATTCATAGCCTCCTTCTCTTTCCATCTCCTTCTGCCTGCTCCTCACTTTTTCCTCAACGCCTTTCAATTATTTACCCAGAAATTGCCGTGCCATCAATAAGGGACTGATTGAGTAAACGTGGTCCTGCCCTACAGACAGAAGACTCTACAGCTGTGGCCCAAGAATCTGGGAACTCTTACGTACCGATACGAACACTCTCTAAGACCCATTCTTGAGTTGAAAAACAAAACAAAACAAGAACGGTATGTGAAATATGTCATTTAAAAAAAAAAAATAGGCAAACCTCTGTGTCTTTTCCTGCTTATTGGGTTTGCTTATTGGGGAGCTGGCTCAGTTGGGAAAGCATGCGACTCTTGATCTCGGGGCTGTGAGTCTGAGCCCCACGCGGGGTGTACAGATTACATATATACACATGTTTGCTTATTATGCACTGAATTTCTTGGAAGCATACTTAAAAAATTGCTAACACTTTGCATCCAAAGGGTCCTGGGTGGCAAGAACGGGAAGGAGATTTTTTACTGCTGTCTCCTTTGAATTTCAACCACGCGAATGTACTACTTCTTCCAAAATAAATTAGTAAATGTAATAGAGTATTAGGAAAATTGTGGAAGACTATGAAATAGGCAAAAAAAAAAAAAAAAAAAAAAAGATTAATGGGTAGCTTGTTCTGGTGCGTTGGGTTACCTGCACTTTTGTTTCTGAGCTTTTCACAGCTCAGCCACTGGTAGAAAACCAATAGTAATGCAAAAGACGCTTGTCCATAGACATGCAAATTAAGTCCCTGGAATGCGATGGATTACTGCCTGGTGGATCTGGGGGAGTTTTGCTAGTTTTCGCATCTATTCATAAATGCATGTCAGCATGCCTTGTATGAGCCCTGCTCCGACTCCGTCTTTGAATCGGTCGTCCGATCATCGTCCGTGCGTCCTCATGAATAATGAGTTACGTAAAATACATAAAACAGGTTCATTTTATATTTGTATGTAGCTGGTTAAAATGAATTATTTTAAATCATAATTTCTTTTAAAAGAAAAACAATGGGGCGCCTGGGTGGCTCAGTCGGTTAAGCGGCCGACTTCGGCTCAGGTCATGATCTCGCGGTCCGTGGGTTCGAGCCCCGCGTCTGGCTGTGTGCTGACAGCTCAGAGCCTGGAGCCTGTTTCGGATTCTGTGTCTCCCTCTTTCTCTGACCCTCCCCTGTTCATGCTCTCTCTCTCTGTCTCAAAAATAAATAAATGTTTAAAAAAAAAATTTTTTTTTAAATAAAAGAAAAACAAGTCCTCATTCACTTCCAAGAACAAACTCCAACTTAGTCTTGGGTCCACTGTTTGTGCGTTGACCTCATGCTAACATCTGATGCTGAACACCTCAGAGTTTCCAAAACACTTCCCTGCCCAGCGACTGCTGCTCTGACTGCTGGAGCTCCTCTCCCTCCAGACTCTGTTCCCTCCTGGCCCTCAGGCTCTTTATCTGGACCAGCCTGTTGGGGGCAGGGTGGGGGAAGGGGTCCATTCCAAGCTTCCTCTCTAAGGAACTTGAGGAAGTTAGTTCGCCTTTTCGGGCCTCAGTTTCCAAGTCTGAGAAACGGGATTATAGTCCTTGCATCAGACATTGTGAGGATGATTTGACACAGGCACAGAGTACGTGCTCAAGAAAGTTAGATGATTTTTCTTTCCTTGAAACCGTATCTACCACAGCAGATTCTCCCCTGAACCTCAGACCTTCTAACTCCTGGGCAAGCATTTTCTTGTTGTTGATTCAGGCAGTCTACAAATAGGTTGGAGCACTTCCTCTACCCCTGAGCACCAGATTGTCTCTTGCTCCTGTGTTCAAGGACTGAACAAAGGAGGTAATGAACAATTAAATAAATACATGAATAAGATTAAAAATAGCATTAGGTGACCAGCAGAAGAGCCGCCTGTGGAATGCACTGAAGGCCGAGTGCCCAGGCTGCCCTGTGGTTGGGATGAGGGCTGTTTGGGGTGGTTGATTCTGCGGACCAGGCCGAGGAGCCCTGCGGAGGGACTAGTTTGAGGGAGTCAAGAAGTTGGGTTTGCTGTGCTCGGTAAGAGGTCCCAGCAGCCCCCACGCTAGAGGCCAATGCTATGTTATGAAGAAAAGCAGGGTGAGGGTATAGAGAAGTGACAGGATGGGGGTGTCTGCTTTAGACAGGTAGAAAGGGCTCCAGTGAGGCTGTGACATTTGAGCTGAATGAAGGAGATAAGAGCCTTCCTGGTGGAGGTAATAGCATGTACAAAGGCCCTGAGGCAAGCCTGAGCTTGGTAACTTGGTGTTTCTGAGGAACAAAAAGAGGCCAAGTGTGGCCGCTGTGAAAGGAGGTGCAAAGGAGTTGCGCATGGAGGTAAAGGCAAGGCCATGGTCACTATTCTGTGTGCAACCCTTCCATTACTCGGACTGAAAATATTCCAGAACGTTCTTTTACCTTCCCATACACCTGCCAAACAAAGCATTTCAAAACACATGTTGGCTACGATCACTTTTCCTGATGTTTTCAAAAAACCTTCAGCAATTCTCCACTCATCAATGCAACCCAGACTTAGCCTATCGGGACCCCTTTATCTGATTCCACACTTGACTTCCCCCTCACCTCCCTCTATTGTTCAGTGAATCTGGCAAGCATGCCCCAAGTAGGCCCCACCTTGGTTCCTTCTCCCGGTATCTCTTGTTGGAATAACACCCACCCTTCAAATCCCAGTGTCCTTCCTTCTTTCTAACCTGGGAGCCTTCCTGGCTCCTTACCTCCTACTCCACCAGAGCACATACCCCCCCTCCACGCCCTGCCCATGGGACTTAGCGTGGGGGCTGCTGGGACCTCTTATTGAGCAAAGCAAACCCAACTTCTTGACTCCCTCAAACTAGCCCCTCCGCAGGGCTCCTCGGCCTGGTCCGTAGAATCAACCACCCCAAACAGCCCTCATCCCAACCAAGGGCCAACCTGGGCGCTCGGCCCTGAGTGTATTCCAGACACGGCTCTTCTGCTGGTCACCTAATCCCTCTGATGGGTGCCACCGCCCTGCTCATAGGACTGCTACTGTCTCTCCCCAGTGGTTCTCAATCACTCACTATAGACTTGCCTGGGAATTCTGCTCTAATTCTCCCGGAGTGTGTGTTTTACCTCCCAGGGAATCCCACTGTGCAGTCAAGGCTTTGAATCCTGTTCCAACTGGTCTCCTGCGGGAGGGACCAGATTAACAAGACATCACCTGCCTTCCCAAAGCCCTCTATGGGCAGCACTATTCATGATAGAGCCGAAAGGTGGGCAACCGCCAATGGTCCATCCACGGATGGATGGACAAATGGAGAAATACCGCACACAAGGGAACGTTGCTATTATTCAGCCGTAGAACGGAATAAATGCTCTCTGTCAAGGAAGCCAGTCAACGAAAGCCACATATTGTTTGATTTCGTGTCTACGACGTGTCCAGAATAGGCAAGTCCAAAAGAGAGTCTCACTTAGGATAAAATCCCAAATCCCCCACAGGGCCTTCCTCTCAACTCCTACCCATTTCCTTCCCCCCTGCTCCCTCCACTCCGGCCACCTGTCTGCCACCTGGCTGTTTCTCAATGCAACTTTTGCTTTTTGGGGTCTCTCTTTTGACCTTGAAGCTTAGAGGTATTCGTATCTCGCTATTTATTTATTTATTTATTTATTTATTTATTTATTTTTATGTTTATTTTTGAGAGTGGGGACGGGCAGAGAGAGAGGGAGACACAGAATCCAGAAGCAAGCTCCAGGCTCCGAGCTGCCAGCACAGAGCCCGACACAGGGCTCGAACTCACAAACCGGGAGATCATGACCTGAGCCGAGGTCAGCCGCCTAACCGACTGAACCATCCAGGCACCCCTGTATCTCGCTCTTAAGTCTCTCTTGTTATGTTTTAAACTCCAGGAGTGTAGAACGGTGTCTTACAGATCATGGGGCCCCTTCAGCAGCACCATGACTATTAAGATAACTCAGTGCTTGATGAATGACTAAGGAAACAACGGATCCATTCATTCATTCCACATGGTTAGATCCACTTTCTGGCATCATGCCAAGCCTTCATACCTTCCTATTTTCTTTTCTTTTTTTTTTTTAAGTAAACTCTACCGCCAACACGGGGCTTGAACTCACGAACCCGAGATCAAGAGTCGTATGCTCTACGGACTGACCCAGCCTGGTGCTCCTATACCTTCCCATTTTGAATCACAGCCTTTCATTCACCTGCTCAAAACCCGCTGATGGCTTCCCGAGACTTTAGAACAGGAGTCTATAAACTGTGGCCCTCGGGCCAAATCACCTGCCCCACCACCTGTTTCCCTCTAGCCCTGGAGCTAAGAATGTTTTGTTTTGTTTTGTTACATTTAAAAATAGCCGGGGAGCGGGCGGTACCTGGGTTGCTCAGTTTTTTAAGCCTCCAACTTTGGCTCAGGTCATGATCTCACGGTTCATGAATTTGAGCCCCCATCAGGCTCTGTGCCTGGAGCCTGCTTCGGATTCTGTGTCTCCCTCCCTCTCTGCCCCTCCCCCACTCACACTCTGTCTCTCTCTCTCTCAAAAATAAACATTAAAAAATTTAAAAAAATAAAAATAGTAAAAGTAGTTGGAAAAAGGGGTACCTGGCCAGCTTAGTGGGTGAAGCGTGCGACTCTTGATCTCGGGGTTGTGAGTTTGAGCCCCACATTGGGTACAGAGAGTACTTAAAAATGAAATCTTTGGGGCGCCTGGGTGGCGCAGTCGGTTGAGCGTCCGACTTCAGCTCAGGTCACGATCTCGCGGTCCGCGAGTTCGAGCCCCGCGTCGGGCTCTGGGCCGATGGCTCGGAGCCTGGAGCTTGCTTCCAATTCTGTGTCTCCCTCTCTCTCTGCCCCTCCCCCGTTCATGCTGTGTCTCTCTCTGTCTCAAAAATAAATAAACGTTAAAAAAAAAAAATTAAAAAAAAAAAAAATGAAATCTTAAAAAAAAAAAAATGTTGAAAAAAACTAATAAAACTTTGGGGCACCGGGGCCAGGCTGGCTCAGTAGGTAGTGCATGTGACTTTCAACCTCAGGGGCGTCGGTTCAAGCCCCGCGTGGGCATGGAGCCACTAACTAGATAAATAAAAGTAACTTGTCACATAAATTATATGAAATTCGAATTTTTTAGTGTCCGTAGTAGAGTGTTACTGGCACAAAACCACAGGCTCTCATTTATTTGCTGTCTATGGCTGCATTTGTACTACAAGGGTAGGGTCGAATAGCTGCCAACAAGAGACCATACGTGGCCCTCAAAGCCCAAAACATGGACTATCTGGTCCTTTACAGAAAACCTTTGCAACCCCCCCCCCCCCCGCCCCTTTCAGAAGAAAATCCTGTCTCTGAACAGGGCCAGCAGAGCCCTATGTGGGCCGATCCCCTGTTCTCTGAGCTCATCTCAAGAGACTTCCCTCCTTCCCTGTGTTGTGGCAACACCGGCCTCCTTTTCTCAGCTCGTCCAGTATTTTCCAGGCTACTTCCCACCTCAGGTCCTGTGCCCCTCCCATCTGGAACGCCTTCATTCGCAACAAAGAAGCGCCTTGTGTCTTTGCCGGCTTATTTTTTATCTGTAGACAAAGGCAGGGACTTTGTGTATCCATTCGCCAGTATTCCCTGGGCCAGCACAGGCCTGGAGAGTAGTAGTTGCTCAATAAGTATTTGTGCACGGACTCGCATTTTCTTCTTAACACAAGATCTACAAAACATCTCCAGCAGATCCACCATGGCCCTAATTTGGTTTTGCACAATCAGGTAGAACGGTATGAAGTTACAATTTGTACATGAATTTAAAAAGTCGCACTACTGAAACCGGTAATTTCATCCATGGCGATATGTAGAAATATAAATCAACTAATTCGCCCCCTCAACTGTTTACTGCACTCCAGCCACCCTGACCCACTTTGGAGTCCTCAAAATGTGCTGGTTGTCGCCTGCCAAATAGAGCCCACCCCTCATGGACTTTGCACGTGCTCTTTCACTTTGGATCCAGGACCAAATGTCTCCTCCTCCAGGAGTGCCCCTGGGGTCACATCTTGTCACAACAGTGGTTTCATTACCTTCCCAGCACTTAGCAGCACATTCAAAAACTAGGTGTTGTGTTCGCTTTTCAAGGAAACTTTTCTTATCCGCTGTCGTGACCCCAGCATCTAGAGCTGGTCTCGCACTGGAGAATCACTCAATGTTTGCTCACTTGAGTGAATGCAATCACTTGATCTCCTGTACATACTTTTTAAGTAGTTTGCTTAAGACCGGGTACAAAAAGATGCCCAACACGTACTTGCTAAGTAATTGGAGTGACTTCTGTGGGCTTTGGCCTCCTCCTACAGCCACCCCTGCCTCCATCACCCTCCTCATTGTCATGACGACATCATCAGCACCAGCACGGCACTTTGGGAGCTTTCCCAGGTCAGGCATCGTTCTGAGCACATTTTATGTATTAATTAGCTCAGCCAAGAGCTCTGTGAACCAGGTACTACTCCCGCCTTCATTTTACAGATGAGGAAACTGAAGCACAGAAAGATTAAGGTAAATTGACCCGTCTGAAAAAGCAAGACGTTCATAAGAAAAACGAAGTCCAAGCCCTCTCGGCCTCTAAAATTCCAAGAAAGGACTACTTTGGACAAAGGGGACCAAAACAGACAGGAAACGCCAAGGCAATCAGGAACCGATTTAGCAACAACAACAAAAAGACACCAAGGACAAAGAAATCTCAGACTCGGGGCGGACTTGACCAAAACTCAACTCCCAGGAGCTCTCAGGTCACCAATCTCCCTCCCGGGTATTTTCCTTTGCAGCTCTGAAGCCCCAAACCTGGGCGTCACCCTTGACCTCTCCCTCTCCCAGCTCCCACCCCGGAGCCTTGCGGGATTTACCTTCGCAGCCTCTTCCACTGCCGACCCCGGCCGCGTAGCTCCATTCTGCAGAGCTCGTGGCCAGCTCCAGAGCCACCATTATCTGTTATCTGGGCAGGAAGGGAACAGCCTCCCACCAGCCCCCAGGCCCCAGTCTGATCCCATCCCCCACCCGAAGCAGCCCGAGGGAGCTTTTGAAATTTCAATTTGGGCCCGGACACACACCCCTCCCCACCCCCACTTGTAAACCCCTTCAAAGGTTTGCCATTGTTCTCAGGCGAAAGTCTCGAATTCTTAACTGAGCTTTAGGGGGCCTGCAGGATTCCCTTCTGCAGCTTCCTCTCAGGTCTCTGACTTCCGGCCAGATCCCAGCCTGCTTGGAAGGCTCTTGAAGCCAGGCTGGCGCGGTCCAAATCCTGACCCTGCCACTCACTCACTGTGTGACCTTGTGCAAGTAACTTAACCTCTCTGGGCCTATAAAACGTGGATAACACCTCCCAGAGTGTCCTCAGAATTAAATTAGTTCCTGTATGGGGCGCCCGGGCGGGTCAGTCGTTAAGCATTCGGCTCAGGTCCTGAGTTTGAGCCCCACGTTGGGCTCAGAGCTGCCTGCTTGGGATCCTCTCTCTCTCTTCCGCCCTTACCTTGCTCTCTCTCACTCTCTGTCAAAATAAATAAACTTTAAAAAAATAATTAAATTAGTTCCTAGAGTAAAAGAAATTATTTAGCGGAGTTTGGCTCAGCTATCACTGCTATTAGTACAAAATTAATTTCAGGGTAGGCTTCATGGGCCCACTTCCCAAATGAATCAGACACTCCTACCTTACTGTATGTTGCCCTCGTGGTGTTCGTGGCATCATCATTTAATACCTAATACGTGTTTAATAACTGAGTTTATATTCCTATGATTGATTTCTTACTTACTGTCTGTTTTGTCCAATCCCGTATCTCTCTGGCATAGAGCAGGTGCTCAAAAGTAATTTGGTGAATGCTGAAGGGGAAATGGCTGGATGAGTCAACTGCCAGGATGCCCAGATCGCTAATTTTCAAGTCAAAGAAATTAGGAAAGCTGAACTTCCATGAGGATGCACGAAAACTGCAGCCTGGTGGGGGTATCCGGGTTACGAAAGGAAGCGACAGTGATTGACAAGCGAAATTGGGTGTGGCCCATAGGAGCTGCCCCCAGGCCCTGCTCAGGCTATACCACAAGGTGTCCCTTTGGAACCAGAGCTGCTGAGGAGTCAAAGTCCCCTGGCTGATGTGGCGGGCTACCCTGGGACACGTGGCTGCAGAAACCGCCTGGTTGCTAAGCCTTCCCGGCATTGTCCCTTCTCGCTGCTCTTACCCACCCGTTCCGTGCACCAGCCCCAGGAGCAGACTTACCCTGATGCCTCTAGTCCCGGGTTTACCCCAGGCCTCCACCGGCTTGACATCAGAAGCCCTGTACAGTGGCCAGACTTAGCAAATAAAAATACAGGGTGCCCAGTTAAATTTGAATTTCAAATGAACGAACAATTTTCTAGTCAGTCTGCTCTCAGTTAACTTTCTGTTTTGGAGCCCTGAGCTCTGGAAGGGCTCCTGAGCCCCCCTCCTTCCCTGAGCCTCTCCAGTGTGTTTCTGCCTCTGGGTTAGGGAATTAACAGTATCAGCCATGTAGGGAGGGGTTAGATACTACAGGTCTGACAACCTAACCAGTAAAAGGGTGTCTCAGTTGGTTTAGTGTCCGACTTCCGCTCAGGTCACGATCTCACGGTTTGTGAGTTCGAGCCCCGAGTCGGGCTCTGTGCGGACAGCTCGGATCCCGGAGCCTGCTTCCGATTCTGTGTCTTCCTCTCTCTCCGCCCCTCCCCTGCTCATGTTCTGTCTCTCTCTCTCAAAAATAAATAATAAACATTAAAAAAGAAACTAAAGGGAAACAAAAGAACAACGAGTATGGCCATTCTTCTCCTCCGTTTTTCTGGACTCCATCTCCTAGGGTCCTCACCACAAACCCTTCTCAGTTACGCAGCAAGGATGAATGAACCCATTTTACAGAGGAGAAATTCAGGTGGAGGGCCCATAAGCAAAGCCCCCAGTCTTTAGGATTCTCAGGCTAAAGCTCTTCTTGAATCTGTATCAGATGTGAATGTGCAGTAGGCTAGAAGCTACAGAGGGACAGGGACCTGTCTTTGGTTTTGGTGGTGGGCCCGTGGAGCCCAACACGGTGCCTGGCCCTTAGTGGCCACTGGATACCTGTTTATGGAACGAATGAATACAAACCCAGCAGAGTCTCCACGATATGATAAGAGGGCGAATGCTCTTGTGCGCTCTCTCCGTCTCCCCCTTCCTCTCTCTCTCTCTCTCTTTCTCTCCCTCTCTCTCTCTCTCTCTCTCTCTCTCTCTCTCTCTCCATGTTCTGGGTCTTGAGCCCAGGTCTGCCTCCCTGTGTTTTCTCCACAAAACCAACTGTATGGAGGGCGGGGAGGGGGGTGGTTACGCTTAAGCAGCTTCCTGGTTTTTCTTCGGAGACGAAGCAAAATGACAAAACGGAGCTTCAAAAGGAAAGAAACATGACCAGGGAATGTCAAAACAGCCTCACTGGTTGTTTTCTTGCTGGGGAGAATGGACTTCAAGAACTCAATGCAACACCGTTGCATTCGGTAGTCATTAAACAGCTGCCATACCTTCCCATTTGCTGGCAAATTGCCCTGAAACAAAAAGGGAATAAATGAATATCCAGGAGAAAAGGATTTTCCAGGGTATCTGAGGAGATGTGTTAAATCCAACCCAGAGAACCCTATGAGAATATGGAGCCACAGGACGGACTTGCTGATGACCTCCCTTGGAGAATCAGTCACCAGGGAAACAGGCACCTGCTAGGCCTGTTCATAGTTGCCCCCACCTGGACCTGAAGCCCGACATGAACGTTGGGAGTCTGACTCAGGGAATTATTTTCTATTTCCCACTGATGTTTTCTTTTATCGGTGGTAGGGATGAGATGGCCATGAGGGGTGGTATAAAAGTTGAGAGTTTGAGACCCATTGAATCAGGACCTGGGCTCTTTGTAACTAACCGGAAGTGACCGGCAGCCATTTTCAGTAAGTTCTCACCTTTGGGATGCTTCCCCCATAACCAATGCCAGCCTGGTCACGGGTCTCAGTCTGACCAGTGGGCATTGCTGTGTGGACTTCCCCTAACAGGCTCTGCTGGAGAGGCCCTTCAGCTTCTCAGAGAGGCCTTATCCGGAGATGGCCAGCCCCACCCAGCAGTCTACGAAGTCACGCTGTTGTACCCAGCACAGCGGTTATCAGCAATCACATCACGTCCTCCTCCTATTTATTGACTTGGCTCTCAGTCTCCCAGCTGGGCCATCAGCACCAAAGACCGGATGCTGCCTGACTAGTTCTCTCTGGACCCCCAGCCCCTCAGCAGGCACCAAGGCAGGATGAATACTAGTAATTAAATGATTGCCTGCTAACTATGCCCGCTAACAGCTTTCAGATTTTTTTTCATAGATGAAGCCATTGAACCCTCACAGCATTGTGAGACAGGTAGCTTGATTAAGATGCTTTGCACTGGCTGTTCCCTCTCCTTGGAATGCCCTTCCCTCAGATGTCCACAGGACTCACCCCCTGTCTTCATTCAGGACTCTGCTCAAATGTCACCCACTCAGAAGCCTTCCCTCGTGCCCTCCCGAAAGCAGCACCCTCACTCCCATACCCTGCTGTTAGGGACTGAACTGTGTTCCCCCCAAAAAAGGGATGTTCAACACCCCAGTAGCTCAGAATGGGGCCATTTTGAAAATAGGATCTTTACAGAGGTAATCAAGTGAGAATGGGGTCATGCGGGTGACCTAATCCAATATGACTGCTGTCTTTTTGAAAATTTTTTTTAAATGTTTATTTTTGAGAGAGAGAGACAGAGCATGAACAGGGGAGGGTCAGAGAGAGAGGGAGACACAGAATCCGAAACAAGCTCCAGGCTCTGAGCAGCCAGCACAGAGTCCAACGCGGGGCTCGAACTCACGGACCGGACCGTGAGATCACGACCTGAGCCGAAGTTGGACGCTTAACCGACTGAGCCACCCAGGCGCCCCTGACTGCTGTCTTTACATAATAAAGAAATTTGGACACAAAGACAGACAGGCACAGAAGAAAGACAATGTGAAGAGTCGCCAAGGAAGTCATGTGAAGACACAACATTGGAGTGAAGTATCTAGAAGCCAAGGAAAGCCAAAATTGCCTGAAAACCAGCAGCAGCTAGAAAGAGGCTAGAGCTCTACGGGTTTAGGACGAGCAGCGTCCAGCCCACAGTTTGGTTCCAGACTTCTGGCCTCTAGAGCTGTGTGGGACCCAATAAATCTCTGCTGTTTCAAAACACCCAGTTTGGCCCAGTTTGCAGTACTTTGTTACGACAGTCTTAGGACACAGATACACCTGCTCTATTTTCCTTTCTTGCTCTGATCACCACCTGCCACTGAATGTATTCATTCATCTATTTGCTCCCAGCGCCCACAAGGAACACCAGTCTCAAGATTTGCGCATCTGTTACAAGGCCTGGCATTTACGTGTTCCTTCAAGAAGTGTTTATTGAGTGTCTACTATGTGCCAGCTCCTGCTGTAACTGGGGGGATGCAGCTGTGAGTGCGATAGACAAACACAAAGATCCTTGGCTTTTTAAAGCTAATGGTCTAGTCAGAAGAGATAGATACTAGGGAGGCCTGGGTGGCTCAGTCACTTAAGCGACCGACTTCGGCTCAGGTCATGATCTCGAGGTTTGTGAGTTCCAGCCCGGTGTCGGGCTCTGTGTGGACAGCTCAGAGCCTGGAGCCTGCTTCGGATTCTGTGTCTCCCCCTCTCTCTGCCCCTCCCCGGCTCCCACTCTGTCTCTCTTGGTCTCAAAATCAAAGGAACATTAAAAAATTTTTTAAAAAGCGACAGATAATAAACAAAAAATGGTGGTGAGCACTGTGGAGAAAAATATAGCAGGAAGGGAGGTGGGGAGTTGGGGCGGGCGGCGGTGATATTCAGGGTAGACAGAGGCCGCCTCCGGAGGGAGGAGACAGCTGAGTCAAGACCTGAACAAGGTGAGGGAGGAGGCATGGGGGTGTCTGAGGAGCTCATTGCAGAGAGGGCAGTGGTTCCCAACCTGGGCGATTTTGACCCACAGACTACGTTTGGCAATTTCTGGAGCTCTGGAGGTGAGCGTCGATCGTCGCACAGTCCACAGCCCGAGGCCAGGGGGTCCGGCGGTGAGAAGCCCCGTCCTGAGGGTCTCCTGTGCGGGTGTGTGTGTGTGGGAGTTGGGTGCTGGAGGAACCGCAGGGAGCTTGCTGTGCCGGAAGGTTTGGTTCCCTGGGAGGAGACAGCGGTGGCTGAGGTCAGAGGCACCGAGGAACAGGAGGGTCTTTTAGGCTGTTTTAAGGAGCTCTGTTTTTATCCCAAATAAGACAGGAAATCACTGGAAGCTTCTCAGCAAAGAAAGACAGGCCGACATGTTCTAAATGGTTAACGTGGCAGTGGGGTTGGAAACAGATGGACCGAGGCGGGGACGAGGGCCAACTGGGGAGACCAGCGAGCAGGGGGTTGGAATATTCCAGGCCTGAGGTGAAGGTGGCTGGCTCGGGGAGAGGGTGGAGGCTGTGAGGTGGGAAGAAGGGGAGAGATTCTGGATCTCCTTGGAAAGTTCAGCTGACAGGGTTTGTGTGGGTGGGAGAGGCATGGGTGGCTTTAGGGGTTTCTGGCAGCTGGGAGCACAGAGGTGGGGTCAGCTGGGACGGAACAACTGCAGGAGGGCAGTGGGGACAGAACATGGGAGGGGATGATGAACTAGTAGTCGTCCAGGTGCAGCTGTCCCGGAGGCAGTTGGGTAATGGAGTTCAGGGGGAGCTTGCGCTGAGGGCATAAGTGGGGACCCTATCATCATAGAGAGGGTATTGAGAGCCACAGTACAGGGGTGCCTGGCTGGCTCAGTAGTTAGAGCATGCAACTCTTGATCTCAGAGCTCAGAGTTCAAGCCCCATGTTGGGTATAGTTGCTTAAAATAAAATCTAAGAAAGAAGGAAAGGAAGGAAGGAAGGAAGGAAGGAAGGGCCACAATACAAACATATCACTTAGAACTGGGGGTTCTAGGGACAAGAGGATGGTCCAAGGGCCAATATCTAGGGCTCCCCATAGCTAGAATGTTTGGCTACAGCAAGCCAACAAAGATGACAAGAAGTTCCCAGGGACGTGGGAGGAGAACCAGGACAGGGGTGTCCTAGAACCTAGGAAGAAAGTGTCTGAAGGGCAAAGGCATGACCACCTTGTCAAATGCTCCTGACTGGTCAGGTTGGATGAGGCCTGAGTGCTGACCACCGGACCTAGGAATATGGCGGTCACTGGCAAATAGGTCATTAACACGCAGAAGCAGGCGATAAACCTTTGTTGATGGGATGTCTCAGATGACCTCAAAAGATTGCCACTCTAAGGCACGCGAAAGGAGCAGAGGAAGGTGTGGGTTCAGGTCTGGCCCAGGCATTTTTTAATTGGGTGACCTTGGACAAGTTCCTGTCTGCCCCAGTGACCCCCAACAGTGTCAGGGTAAATGAGATCATGAAAAGTAAAGAGCTTCTCAGCCTTGAACACTGTGAAGTACCTTATAAGGGCCAGGGGTGATTGTTGCCAACTGAGCATTTATGGGAGACTCTCAAGGTCGGTCAGCTTCTGCTGACATCATTCCACAGAGAACAGATTGAGAATTCTCAACTTTTCAAGAATGGTGCATCCTGTTAATACAAGGTCTGAACTTTACTGCTTCCTGACAAAGATAGAATGCATAGAGTATATTAATTGAACATTTATTGTGAATAGGAAATGCATGTACACTGTAAAGAATTACAATACAGAACTTTTTTTAAAGTACAGAAATTTAGGGCGCCTGGGTGGCTCAGTCGGTTGAGCAGCCGACTTCGGCTCAAGTCATGATCTCGCGGTCCGTGAGTTCAAGCCCCGTGTCGGGCTCTGTGCTGACAGCTCAGAGCCTGGAGCCAGCTTCAGATTCTGTGTCTCCCTCTCTCTCTGCCCCTCCCCTGCTCATGCTCTGTCTCTCTCTGTCTCAAAAATAAATAAACATTAAAAAAATTAAAAAAATAAATAACTAAGATAAAGTACAGAAATTTATCCAAGGAAAAACTAAGTCTCCTTCCATCCCTGACCCTCTGATGCCCTCCCTAGAGGCATTGACGATTACCAGTTAGCAGAAAGCGTCTGGACGGGTCCAACACCTTATCTCCCCCTCCTCTCTCTATCCACACAGACAACAGCGAGTTACCCACACTGCTCTGCTCCCTGCTTTCGGCACTCATCAGTCTTTCCTGGAGAACTGTTCCCTATCCATACCCATAGGCCTGTTTGATTCTTTTTAAATGCTTGATTATTTATTTAACCATCTCCTATTGATGGACATTTGGGGTTATTTTCGGTCTTTGGCTATGACGAACAAGGCAACAATAAATACACTTATTCATCTGTCTCGGGCAAGGGTTATCCATAGGAAAAATCTCTACAAGTGGAATTGCTGGATCCATGGGTCTCTGTGTATTTGAACCTTGGTGAAAATGTATGCAAAGGTGTGTGTCTGTTTAAAATTTAATATAATTGTCAGGGCGCCTGGGTGGCTCAGTCGGTTAAGCGTCCCACTTCGGCTCAGGTCATGATCTCGCGGTCCGTGAGTTCGAGCCCCGCGTCGGGCTCTGTGCTGACAGCTCGGAGCCTGGAGCTGGCTTTGGATTCTCTGTCTTCCTCTCTCTCTCCCCCTCCCCCACTCACACTCTGTCTCTCTCTCAAAAATAAATAAACATTAAAAAAATTTTACTAAAAAAAAAAAATAAAATGTGACATTATTGTCACGTTACTAATGTGCACGCTTCTCAGCTATGTATGCCAGAAGCTACGTGAAGGCGATTTTTTAGGGGTTTCATTTTGTGTGCATTGGGATGGGGCAGATTTTGGCTGAGTACTCGAGGAGGAAGCCCCCAGCCTGAGGCTGGGCATTCTAAGGAACAGATGGGCCCTCCTTCTGATAGAACTGGGGCCCTCCTGCTGGTAAGACAGCAGGAGGGACAAGATTTAACCATTCATTAGCAGAAGGGATAGACCTAGAGTCAAACGGGGAGAGATGAAGTCAGATGTCAATAGGAGAATTGAATTACTAGTTTTTATTTTTTTATTTATTTTTTAACGTTTTATTTATTTATTTTTTTAAAAAAATTTTTTTTTCAACGTTTTTTATTTATTTTTGGGACAGAGAGAGACAGAGCATGAACGGGGGAGGGGCAGAGAGAGAGGGAGACACAGAATCGGAAACAGGCTCCAGGCTCCAGGCTCCCAGCCATCAGCCCAGAGCCTGACGCGGGGCTCGAACTCACGGACCGCGAGATCGTGACCTGGCTGAAGTCGGACGCTCAACCGACTGCGCCACCCAGGCGCCCCACGTTTTATTTATTTTTGAGACAGGAAGAGACAGAGCATGAACAGGGGAGGGTGAGAGAGAGAGACACACACAGAATCCGAAACAGGCTCCAGGCTCTGAGCGGTCAGCCCAGAGCCCGACGCGGGGCTCGAACTCACGGACCATGAGATCGTGACCCGAGCCGAAGTCGGCTGCCCAACCGACTGAGCCACCCAGGCGCCCCAAGAATACTCTGTTTTAATAAGATACTGGGTGAGCTTGGATGTCCAGGTTTATAGCAAGGGTAACATGTGTTTTACTCTCCAGCAGCCAGGCGCTGGGCAAAGCATCGTCGGCTCATGTAAATGTCAGAATGATCCCTTAAGATTGGAGCCATTGTTGTCTCTATTTAAAGATGGGGAAACTGAGGCTCAGAAAGGTTCATCCAGTGTCACCCAGCAAGTAAAAGGCAGAATCAGGCTGTGAATGCTCTTCTCGCTGACGCCAAGGGGCAGGGCGTGGGCGCTCAAGTGGCCAGAGGTGGAAACATTTTCTGCCTGAGAGTCTGTGCCCTGCTGCAGGGACGAACCTTGGTGGTCTTACCCTAAGAGAAATAAGCCAGACACAGAAGGACTAATGCCGTATGACCCCACTTCTAGGAGGTACTTAGGCAAATTCACAGCCACAGAAAGTAGAAGGGTGGTTACCAAGGCCTGGAGGAAAGGGGGAATGGGGAGTTAGTGTCTCAGGGGTGTGGAGTTTCCTTTTGGAAAGGTGCAAAAGCTCTGGAGAAGGACAGTCGTGATGGCGGTGAAACAATATGAACGTACTTAATCCACGGAACTGTATACTTAAAATGGTAAAAATGGTAAATTTATGTTACGTATGTTCTACCACAATTACAAAAGAAGCCCGGGTGGGGGGATGGGTGAAATAGGTGGAGGGGGTTAAGAGGTACAAACCTCCAGGTATAACATAAATGAGTCACCCGGATGCAAAGCACAGCATAGGGAATACGGTCAACACTATTGTAACAACCTCGTATGGTGACCGATGGTGACCATACGTAATTGCAATGAGCATTTTGGGATGTACACAAATGTCAATTCACTAGGTTGTGCACCTGAAACTAGCTAGTTCTGTAATATTGTGTGTCAAGTATAGTTCAATTAAAAAAAATAAGCCCGAGTCAGCCTTGCCTCTTTTCTGTGTGTGTGACTGTGCCCCCCCCACACCCCCAACAGACCCTAAGGCCTCACTTCGACTTTTTTCTTTTTTAAGATTTTATTTATTTATTTTTTAATGTTTATTTTTGAGAGGGAGAGAGAGACAAAGTGAGCAGGGGAAGGGGCAGAGAGAGAGAGGGAGACAAAATCCAAAGCAGGCTCCAGCTCTGAGCTGTCAGCACGGAGCCCGATGCTGGGCTTGAACTCATGAACCGTAAGATCATGAGCTGAGCTGAAGACGGAAGCTTAACCGACTGAGCCCCGCAGGTACTCTTGTTTATTTTTTTGTTATTTTTTACTTATTTATTTAAACATTTTAACATTTACTTATTATTGAGAGATGGAGAGACACAGAGCATGAGCCGGGGAGGGGCAGAGAGAGGAGGAGACCCAGAATCCGAAGCAGGCTCCAGGCGCTGAGCTGTCAGCACGGAGCCCGATGCGGGGCTCGAACCCACAAACCGCGAGATCATGACCTGAGCTGAGTTAAGGTCAGAAGCTTAACCGACTGAGCGCCCTAGGCGCCCCTCCCGGCTCTCACTTCTGAATAAACTGGAGTCCAGCTTCTCCTGGGAGTCCTCCCTGCACCCTGTGGAACAGGAGCCCCAGCCACCCCAGATATCTCCACCTGCTGGGTGGTCCAGCCAGTCTGCCTGGCAGACCCACCTCCGCCTCTAGCCCTGGTCAGGCCACAGTCTGTTCTCCACGACAGGTGATCATCAGAGCTCCTCCCTCCTTGGCTCAGAATCCTCCTGGGGCTCCCGCCCCACTTGGGGTGAGGTCTGAGTCTTACCCACGACTCTGGAGTCAGTGATGGGGATGTTTCAGAACTAGGTGCAGCGGCCGGTGCACAGCACTGGGAACATACTACGTGCCACTGAATTGCTCTCTTCAAATGGTGAATGTTTTGTTGACTTTCACATCAATAAATCATTCACAAAAAATGTTCGAAAGCTGACTGCAGCCCGGCTGAACTAGCAAGATTTTGCAGTGTAAACGGGGAGCCATTTAACCTAGAATTCTAAAAAGAACCAGACGGTAATAAACCCCTCGAGAATGAAGTTTGCACTGATTAAGAAACACACCATTTTTTTTTTTTTCTTAAGTAAGCTCTATAACCAATGTGGGGCTTGAAGTCAAGACCCTGAGATCAAGAGTCCCATGGTCTACCAACTGAGCCGGCCAGGCGCCCCAGAAACAGAACCCATCAGCATGACCCCCGGGGCCCTACACAATCTGTGCCCCCAAGCCCTACTCTCTGAGCTCAACTCCCTCCCACCCTCTCCAGCTCACCCTGCACCTCTCTCTGTCTGTCTTTACATCACAACCCCTGGGGCCCCAGGGCCTTTGCACTGGTCACTCGCTCTCTTGGCTTCTCTTCCCTTCCCTCATACGCTTCTAGACATCCCTGCCCTCACTTCGTTACGTCTCTGCCCAAGTGTCACCTCCCTGACCACTCACTCTGTTTACAACAGCACCCCCCGACCCCTACCCTATCATTCTACTGTCTCACCTGTTTTGCTTCTCTCTATATACTCACAGCTATGGGCTGGACGGCATTCCCTCCCCAACTCACATGTTGAAGTCCTAACTCCAGTATTTGTACATATGACTTTATTTGAAGACAGGGTCTTTACAGAGGTCAGAACGTTAAAAGGACCTGTGTCCTTATCAGCAGAAGACATTCGGACACAGGGACTGACATAGGGAAAGACAATGTGCAGACGAGACGGCTGTGTGCAGGCCGAGGAGAGAGGCCTGGGACGCGTCCTTCCCTGAGCGCCCTCAGAAGGAAACAGCTTTGCCAACAGACACATTGATCTTGGACTTGTCGTCTGTTACAAGGGTGAGACGGTTCATCTCTGAGGCTTCAGCCACCTGGTCTGTGGCACCAAGCGAAGGCACTTGTCACGACCTGTCCTGCACTGTATCTGGGTACTGTCTGTCCCCTCACCTGCTCCACGGGCCTCAGGGATTTCTCCCTGTTTCAATCACTGCTGTGGCCCCAGGGCCGAGGTCGGTGTATGGCAGGTTGCAGGGGTGGGGGGCGGGTATGTGTTTCTACAAGTGCTGAATTTCTGGGGCAGTAGCCTGTCAGGGGCAAGGGAGCCGTAGGGGAGCCGTGAAAAATGGGGGACAGGGCAGGGAAACCATGTGGGCTTATTCCCGTCTGGTCTCTGTATCCTCCGAATACATAGAACTCTGTGACGTTTTACAGGGGAGAGAATCGAGGTTCAGAGAGGGGAAGTGTAGGAGCTAATTAACGACCCTCAAAGATATCAGAACTGGTAAATGTTACCTTATCTGGAAAAGGGGCCTTTGCAGGCGTGATTCAGCTAAGGGTCTTGAGATGGGGAGACTGCCTGGAAGGACTCCCCGCAGCCGGTGGGTCCTGGGTGAAATCTCACGGATCCTTCCTTGTAAGAGAAAGGTAGTGGGGGCTTTGAGGACAGAAGAGAAGGCAATGTGGCCATGGAGGCAAAGACCGGAATGATGTGGCCACAGGCCAAGGAAGCTGGAAGGAGCAAGGAACGGGAAGGAATTCTCACGGAGCACGGACCTGCTCCGTGGCACTGATTTCGGGTCTCTGGGCTCCAGGACCGTGAGAGAATAAATTTCTGTTATTTTCAGGCCAAAGAAAAATGAAAAGCAATGCAGCTCCGGATAAGGAGTCTGAGAATCTTCCCCGTCTTCCGCGCCAACCCTGGACAGACCCACCGTCTTCTCTGGCCGGGACTTCCACACACGGCTCCCTTCCCGGTCCACTGATGTCCATCCATGTCCCCCAGCCACTGTACCTTCTCCACGTGCAGTCAGAGCCACCCTACGGTCATGTCTTCTCTCACCTGAAAACCCTTCCAAGCTTTCTCACTGCACTTGGGGGTTTCTTCCAAATTCTTTTTTTTTTTTTTTAAAGTAACCTCTACACCCAACATGGGGCTTCAACTCACGAGGACCCTGAGATCAAGAGTCACATGCTCTGACGGCTGAGTCAGCCAGGTGCCCTGGATCTCTTCCAAAATTCCTAAGGCATCCTGCAAGGCCCAGCCTCCTCAGGGTCCAGATCTGAAATGCTTGCAGGGGCCCCCTACAGGGTAAGGAGCGAGTCAGGCTGCACTGCAGAGGTCAAAACCAGACCTACGGCCCTACTCCCACTCCCACTGTTCTTACTCAGAAATGTGGGCCGAAGATGGCCAGACCTTATGATTTTTGCAAAGTCTGGAAGTCCAGATTTTTATGGAAAACCACTTTAAAAACACAACCCACAACACTAAAGTTAGTCCATGTTTAAAACCCATGGAACAGGCAAAAATCTGCAGAGCTGCTCCATGGACTGTGTCCGGCCCATGAACCACTGGTTCTTGACCTTGGGGCCAGCTACTGTGAGTCCTGCTGGCCTCTCTCAGACTGCCGTGTCTCCAGCTACTTTCAGTTTCAATTTTAGTTCCTGAAACTGGGCCCAGGCTGCTTCCGTCTGCGTGGCCTTCTGGCTCTTTGCTTTGAATAATGCTGCACTTGGCTTCCCTTTGAGCCTGGCTACTACTGACTCATCCACTTCTTTTTTTAAAACATTTTGTTAAAAAAATTTTTTTTCTTAATGTAATCTCTACCCCCAACATGGGGCTGGAACTCATGACCCTGAGATCAGGAGTCATGTGCTCTACCGACTGAGCCAGCCAGGAACCCCCGATTCATGTACTTAACTTCAGTGCTATTATCCCAGAAGGGCCTTCTCTGGCCGCCCCCCAACTAGGTTAGCAACACCACCCGTCCCCAAGTTTTAGTCACCCTTTACTCCTTTTCTTTTTCTTCCTAGTGCTTACCTCCTTTGTTGAGAATAGATTCACGGGGGAGATCATTGGTGGAATGTCATTCTGCCCATCCCAGGCCCTCTGAAGTGCACAGACCTAGGGTGCCTGGCTGGCTCAGTTGGTAAAGCACGAGACTCTTGATCTCGGGGTCGTGAGTTCGAGCCCCAACATGCGGTGTAGAGTTTACTTAAAAAATTGAACAAAAACCCCCTAATTAAATAAATAAATTAGGGGCACGGACTTGGCTGAGCACAGACCCCATGTGTGGCACACATACCTCAGATCTGTGTGGCCGCGTGACTAAGGTGTGGCCAGAAGGAGAGGTGATCTGACATCACAGGACCAGGAGGTGGCAGACTTGGACTGGAATCTAGGGCTGTCTGATTCTTCCGGGCGGGGCTGCTGCTTCCCTGGATAAGGGAGGAGCTGAGAACCGGTGCGGATTCCCTCCGGGGCCGCTGGGTCCTCGCCTGCTTGAGTGTCTCCAGGCTGCAACCAGGACGAAGGGATGCCCTGGCACCGACTACACAGACGAACCTGACACCCCGCGGAGAGTGAAGCAAGAAGATGGAAAGGGACGGGACGCCTGGGTGGCTCAGCCGGTTGGGCGTGCACCTTCGGCTCCGGCCGTGATCTCAGGGTTCATGAGTTCGAGCCCCACGCCGGGCTCTGTGCTGGCAGCTCAGCGCCTGGAACCTTTCTGCTTCTCCCTTTGTCTCTGCCCCTCCCCCGCTCACACTCTGTCTCTCTCTCTCTCTCTCTCTCTCTCAAAAACAAACATAAAAAAGTTCAAAAATGAATGAACATCAGGGCGCCTGGGTGGCTCAGTCAGTTAAGCGGCCGACTTCGGCTCAGGTCACGCTCTCACGGTTTGTGAGTTCAAGCCCTGCGTCCGGCTCTGTGCTGACAGCTCGGAACTTGGAGCCTGCTTCCCATTCTGCGTCTCCCTCTCTCTCTCTCTCTCTGCCCCTCCCCGAATCATGCTCTGTATGTCTCTCTCTCTCTCAAAAATAAACATTTAAGAAAATTAAAAAAAAAAAAAGGAAGATGGAAGGGACTGAATGAGGCACTGAGTCACCCTGCACAGGGACCCTGAGGCAGGGCTCCCGGTCAGGCTAGACTGAAATCAACATGCCTTCCTGCTCTTGGGCTAAGACAAGTCCGTGAGTGAGCCACCTGCTCCAGAAAATACTGGCCATAGCTTACTTATCAAGGTTAATAAGTTGCTCCTCAAGGCTCCCTTTCAGGACCCTGTGCTCACCAGTCCAAAGCTATTGGGTCCCTGCCTTACAAGACCTGTCTCACAAGCACCCAGTTCTAGGCCTCCAAACCCTGTGGGTGTCCTCCCCTGCCTTCCCCCTCCTGAGACACCAGGGACTGTCTCCAGGTACTTTTGCTTGAACAACAGGTTTTTCTAGCGACTGTTGGGAGCAAAAGGGCTGACATTCCAATGTCTGTTTCAGGGCAGCCTGGCTTTTGCTCTTCTGGAGCTACCTGACTTAGAAAGAAACATATCCGGGCAAGTTGATGCTGATGTCGGCCTATTAAGCATAAATCATACACCGTAAAAGTGTCCTGAGAAACCCCTTCTCGACCCCGCAGTTGAGAGTGGATACTGTGTCTCAGCTGGTCCCACTCTGCCAGCTCCCCCTTTTCCACAGGAACAAAAGAACTATTTCTTTGAGCTCTAGATGAAGCCGTTGTTTAGCGGTAAATTGAATGCAAAATGCACAGCTCTGACTTTTAATCCCCAGGCTCACATGGGAAGGTGTGGCCGGGGGCGACCAACTCCTCCTGGTTTGCCTGGGAGAGTTTTGGTTGGTGTGGGGTGGTTGTTTTTTTTAAGATTCTATTTTTGAGTGATCTCTACACCCAACGTGGGGCTTGAACTCCCAAGCCTGACACTGAGAGTCGTGCGCTCTGACTGAGCCAGCCAGGAGCCCCTGTTTCAGGTTTTTATCTTTTAATTATTTTAATTACGTTTTATGTCTTAAAAGTTTATTTCTGAGAGAGAGAGAGAGAGTGGGGAGCACGGGGGAGGAGACAGAGAGAGAGGGAGAGAAAGAACCCCAAGCAGGCTCCACCCTGTCAGCACGAGAACCCGACGCAGGGCTTGAACTCACGAACCGTGAGATCACGACCTGAGCCGAAACTAAGAGTCGGGTGCCTAACTGACCGAGCCACCCAGACACCCCTGTTTCCATTTTTTCAAACTGAACATCCCACATCCTAAGAACCCCTCGGTCCCAGAACGGTTGGTCAGCCTATAAAAGGGTATCTCTGGGAGAGGCACACTGGGACCAAGACTGACCCAGGGGCCACTGGGGATAAGAGTCCTTGACTCCCTTCCTTGCAGCCACATGCTCGAGTGGGTTGGTGGACAGCCTCCATTAGAAAATTTCTATCGGTGCAGAATGGGCAGAATAGTCCTGGAAGGAGGCACAGGAAGGTGGCTTCCGGGGATGAGAGCCTGGGTTGTGGGTTTCAGGCAAGGAAGGGACACTTTACTCTTTGCTCTTTTGATGCCTTTGGGTTTTTACTATGCAGATGTACGCCTGCTTAGGAAAATGCACCTATTTAGAAATAAAATGTTATTTAGCACCCTTTTCTTTGCAGAAGGTGCACATCTATGCGTTTGGGTAAGTCAAAGGGACTCAGCATGAGGGTTCCCTACTTTGTCTCTGTAACTACGCTCAACCTGCATGTGAATTCTCCAAGTTAACGTGCTTTTCTCTACATTTCTTGAGTGCAGACATGGGCTACGGGATACCTTTGTTTTCTCCATAGTCCCCCTGAACTCACATCTACGTCCTTAGTGCTAACTGCTCTCTGATTTATTTCTTTGAAAAGTTTGCCTTGGGGCGCCTGGGTGGCTCAGTCCCTTAGGCATCTGACTTTGGCTCAGGTCATGATCTCAGGGTTCATGGGTTTGAGCCCCACATCCGGCTCCGTGCCGACAGCATGGACCCTGGACCCTGCGTGGGCTTCTGTGTCTCCCCCTCTCTGCCCCTCCCCCGCGTGTGCTCCCAGGGGCTCTCTCTCAAAAATAAACAAATAAACAAAAGAAGAGAAAAGTTTGCCTTAAAGGCCCAGAATCTAAACTTCTTCCAGTGCCTATACAACAAGCCCACTGTAAATTGCTTATTAATAATTAACTCACCTCCCTGGCATGCATTTATATGTTTAGACATTAATTTGTTCTCTGCTTAAGGAGAAGACAATTCTGTTGCTGTAAGAAGTTGTAGGTTTTTGGTAAGTCCGCCTGGGCTGGCCCCTCCCTCCTTCAGAGACCTGCTAGGGACTCAGAAGGCAGCCTCTTGAGCAAGGCTGGGACAGGGGGAGGCCAGCGAGGCCCAGGGCCCCACATTTAAGGAGGCCAGGTGCGGGCTCTCAGGCACCCACTCTGGACTCGTGAGTGTCTCCTTAAATGCTGGTTCTGGAAGCCTCGGAGGGGCGGGGGACAGGTACTAGCCCTACTTTTCAGTAGAGGGCTGATGAGTCCTGGCTCTGTGACTGACCAGGAGGTGGCAGGTGCAGTGATATTTAATGTCCCAGAGTCCCTGGGTCTTCAGCTACGAGGTGGGGTTCTTGGTGAGGATTAGGGGCGCTCCAGCATACTGCAAACGCCCCCCTCTTTGCTGTCCCTTTTACCATTTCTGCCCAGGGCCAAGCCCCAGGCCAGGTGCTTTCTGTAGTTTATTTCTTCCTAACTGACACGGGAGAAAATGAAGAACCAGGCTGGGAGGGCAGCAGAGGCTCTGAAGCCAGGCCTCTCTGACCCTCATTACCCAAACACCGGAGGCTTTATTATAAACGGCAAGATGATGCTTTCAGTGTGGTGCTGTTCAGTCCTCACTGGGCATCCGTATCACCTGAGGAATCTTTAAAAGCACAGATGCTTCCCCAAATCCTGGATTAATTGGTCTGGGGACAGGACTAGCCACTGATACACTTTTTAAGGAGCTCAGCTAATTCAAATGTGCAGCCAGGTTGAGAATCGGCGTTCTTGGAACTAAAAGCTTTAGATTAGCTCTAAAGAGAACTTGAAGGGGCATTTACAAAAACGTTTTATTTATTTTTGAGAGGCAGAGGGTGAGCAGGGGAGGGGCAGAGAGAGAGGGAGACACAGAATGTGAAGCAGGCTCCAGGCTCTGAGCTGTCAGCACAGAGCCCAGTGCAGGGCTTGAGCTCATGAATCATGAGATTATGACCTGAGCCGAAATCCAATGCTTAACCAAATGAGCCACCCAGATGCCCCATCAAAGGGGCATTTTTTAAAAGATTGTATTTTAGGGGCGCCTGGGTGGCACAGTCGGTTAAGCGTCCGACTTCAGCCAGGTCACGATCTCGCGGTCCGTGAGTTCGAGCCCCGCGTCAGGCTCTGGGCTGATGGCTCGGAGCCTGGAGCCTGTTTCCGATTCTGTGTCTCCCTCTCTCTCTGCCCCTCCCCCGTTCATGCTCTGTCTCTCTCTGTCCCAAAAATAAATAAAAAACGTTGAAAAAAATTAAAAAAAAAATAAAAGATTGTATTTTATTTGTTATTTATTTATTTTTTTGCTGTTTATTTTTTTTATTATTATTTTTTTTTAATGTTTATTTATTTTTGAGACAGAGAGAGACAGAGCATGAACAGGGGAGGGGCAGAGAGAGAGGGAGACACAGAATCTGAAACAGACTCCAGGCTCTGAGCTGTCAGCACAGAGCCCGACGTGGGGCTCGAACTCACGGACCGCGAGATCATGACCTGAGCCGAAGTCGGACGCTTAACCGACCGAGCCACCCAGGCACCCCCTGTTTATTTTTGAGAGAGAGAGAGAGCACATGCTCAAACAGGGTTCAGGGCAGAGAGAGAGAAAGGCACAGAATCTGAAACAGGCTCCAGTCTTTGAGCTGTCAGCACAGAGCCCAACATAGGGCCTGAACTCATGAACCATGAGATCATGACCTGAGCTGAAGTCGGATGCCCAACGGACTGAGCCACCCAGGCGCCCCTCTAAGATTTTATTTTTAAGTCATCTCTATGCATAACGTGGGGCTCAAACTCAGAACCCTGAGATCAAAAGTGGAATGCTCCAGTGACTGGGCCAGCGGGGTGCCCCTCAAAGGGGGCGTTTCTGAATTTCAGCTACCAAAGAGTGGTGCATGTGTATACACACATCACCACCAACTCAGGATTGTAGCTTTGCAGCCGGTGAGACAATGTGGGTTTCCCCAACCCCCCCCCAGTCCCAGCTCTACTCCTCAACAGGTATGCATTGGGGGAAATCTCGTTACCTCCCTAAATCCACCTGAGCACTCTCCGAAACATCTTAAGCACTGATCGAGGGACACAGGGTGGAGCTTAATCAAAACATCTGAGTTGGGGAGCAGGGGGGTGCGGGTCAGGGCTGGGTAGGGCTGAGAATTTGCATCCCCGGCGGCAAATTCCCAGGGGCCGCTGCTGATGGTCCAGGGGAAACACTTTGAGAACCGCTGCTGTGAGCTGATCGTAATTAACAACCCTGATGAGGTTCACCAAGGCCCCATTTCAGATCAATCCTCAGTGCCTGCCAGCTGCCTCTCATGGCATCCTCACAGCAGTGGGGTCTCATCATCACCATTATTTCTCGGAGGTGATGACGCAGGCTCCCAAGCGCGAAAAGGCCGCGTCCCGGGTCACAACAGGCCAAAAGCGGCGGAAGTGTGGGTTTAACCAGAACTAGAAGCAGGACAGGACCTGTGCAGTCGACTTCCTGGCAGACACCACAGCAAGCTCTCCGACCACCTGCTTGAGCTCGCATCCAAAACCACGCGGCACACCCCGGGCTGCAGCCGCCAGAAGCCTTCCTGCCTCCCACGCGGGGAACACCAGCGCCTCGCAGAGAGCCTGCGTTCGCCTCCGTGGAGGCCTGGCGCCCCCTGGTGGCCGTTCGGGGAACAGCGCCGCGCCGCCCAGGCTGGGCGCTCTGCTGTCTTGAGTGAGTCATCGGCATTCTTCGGCCTCCTTACTAACATGGAAAATATTATTCAGTCCATTCCTTCCTCAGAAAGAACTCCGGGTGTTGAAAAGGGGTGGGGACTTTAGAACTGAGGAATGTAAAGGAAGGGCGGTGGACCGGGCCCTGGGGAGCTCAGGGGGCTGGGGTAAAAGGGTAAAGATGGGGAAAGCACAGCTGAGAACAATCCGGGCTTTCACCTTTTGACCTTCCCAAGATTCCTGCTGAGGAATTTCCAGAACCCAACCTCCAGGAGCAGTTGCAAAAGGCCGGTGTGTTGTCTCCGTGCCTGTGCCTGCTTCCAGAGCTGGTCCATTTCTTCTTTCATTTATTCATTCAATGGATATATGGTTTTGAATTTTATTTTTTCTTTTTTAAAATTTACATCCAAATTAGCATCCAGTGCAACAGTGATTTCAGGAGTAGATTCCTCAGTGCCCCTTCCCCATTTAGACCACCCCCCCCATAACCCCTCCAGTAACCCTCCGTTTGTTCTCCATATTTATGAGTCTCTTCTGTTTTGTCCCCCTCCCTGTTTTTAGATTATTTTTGTTTCCCTTCCCTTGTGTTTATCTGTTCTGTGCCTTAAAGTCCTCATGTGAATGAAGTCCTGTGATATTTGTCTTTCTCTGACTAATTTCACTTAGCCTAATACCCTCCAGTTCCATCCACGTAGTTGCAAATGGCAAGATTTCATTCTTTTCGGTTGTCAAGTAATACTCCATTGTATGTATATATGACATCTTCTTTATCCATTCATCCATCGATGGACATTTGGGCTCCTTCCATACTTTGGCTATTGTTGATAGCGCTGCTATAAACATGGGGGTGCATGTGCCCCTTCGAAACAGCACACCTGTATCCCGTGGATAAATACCTAGCAGTGCAATTCAATGGATATATATATATTTTTAATTTTTTTACATTTATTTATTTTTGAGACAGAGAGAGAGCATGAACAGGGGAGGGTCAGAGAAAGAGGGAGACACAGAATCTGAAACAGGCTCCAGGCTCTGAGCTGTCAGCACAGAGCCCGACGCGGGGCTCAAACCCACGGACCGTGAGGTCATGACCTGAGCCAAAGTCGGACGCTTAACTGACTGAGCCACCCAGGCGCCCCTCAATGGATATTTTTAAGAGCCTACTATGTGCCTGCACTTTTCTAGGTGCTGGGGATACAGAAATAAACAGAACAGACAGGATCCCTGCCTCCGTGGATGCTTTCCCACCAGAGAATGAATGAATGAATGAATGAACACATGGAGGAAAATGAGAAAAGGGGTGGGGACCTCAAAGGGAAGATGACATTTAAGCAAAAACTTGAGGGAGGCGAGGGAAAGAGGCAGATATCTGGGGGAAGAACGTTCCAGGAAGACAGAATGGTAAGAGCAAAGGCCCTGGGGCAGGAGCCAGTATGTATGTTTGAGCACATGGACCAGGTTCTTGAAAATAAAGTGGGATCTATTTTATATTAGCTAGGATCGACTTGTTCTGTTATTAATTACACTAGACCGACTCACTGTCAAAACCAAATACTTATTTCAGCCTGATCAGGGCGGGTTGAGGAGAGCACAGGAGGTGGGAAAGGGTGAGTTAGTAGCAATAAACAAGGCTTGGAGAGAGTTTACTTTAAATTTTTTTTTTTTTTAACGTTTATTTATTTTTGAGACAGAGGGAGACAGAGCATGAACGGGGGAGGGTCACAGAGAGAGGGAGACACAGAATCGGAAACAGGCTCCAGGCTCCGAGCTGTCCGCACAGAGCCCGACGCGGGGCTCGAACTCACCGATCGCGAGATCGTGACCTGAGCCGAAGTCGGACGCTCAACCGACCGAGCCACCCAGGCGCCCCAAGAGTTTACTTTAAAAAAGAGGAGAGGGGCACTTGGCTGGTCTCAGGGTCATGAGTTCAAGCCTGTTTTGGGGGTAGAGTTTCCTTAAAAACAAAACAAAACAAAACAAACCCTAAAAACAGGAAGGGGTCCAAATGGATAAGAAATACTAAGACTCATGTGCATGTTGACTTTGAATGGCCATAGGTTTTGGGTCCTGAAACTGCTCGCTGTTTGTTCGTTCTTTCTTTCTTTTTCTTTCTTTCTTTCTTTCTTTCTTTCTTTCTTTCTTTCTTTCTTTCTTTCTTTCTTTCTTTCTTTCTTTCTTCCTTCCTTCCTTCCTTCCTTCCTTCCTTCCTTTTTCTTTCTTTCTTTCTCTTCCTTCCTTCCTTCCTTCCTTCCTTCCTTCCTTCCTTCCTTCCTTCCTCTTTCTTTCTTTCTTTCTTTCTTTCTTTCTTTCTTTCTTTCTTTCTTCTTTCTTTCTTTTCTCTCTTTCTCTTTCTTTCTTTCTTTCTTTCTTCCTTCCTTCCTTCCTTCCTTCCTTCCTTCCTTCCTTCCTTTTTCTTTCTTTCTTTCTCTTTCTTCCTTCCTTCCTTCCTTCCTTCCTTCCTTCCTTCCTTCCTCTTTCTTTCTTTCTTTCTTTCTTTCTTTCTTTCTTTCTTCTTTCTTTCTTTTCTCTCTTTCTCTTTCTTTCTTTCTTTCTTTCTCTCTTTCTCTCTCTCTTTTTCTTTTAAGTGTTTTATTTATTTATTTTTGACGGGGAGGTCAGAGAGAGGTGAGAGACAATCCCCAGCAGGCCCTGCACGGTCAGCCCAGAGCCTGACATGAGGTTTGATCTCACGAACCACAAGATCATGACCTAAGCCTACCAGCGTCTGTGTCTCCATCTGCTTGTGCAGTGGCTCCTGGGAGCATTGCCTCCAGTGACACTTCCGTCTCCTCAATGTCCTTGACCTCTACCGTGAGGTCTGAATAGCCAGGCCCGAGCTGTAGCAGCGTCTGAGTGCCATGCTGTCGCCCTCCCATGCTGCACATGGTTCTGGAGGCTCTGAAGGCAGGAGAGCAAGGGCACAGGAGCGTCCTTGTCAGGCCCACCAACCCTAAGGCCAAGGGGGAGATTGCGTAAAAATAAAGTCTTGTCTTTAAGCGGAGCTTGGAGGATGAAGAAGGAGCTGGCCACATGAAGGCTCTGGACAAAGTCTCTCAAGCAACGTGCCTCCGGAAGGGAATTTGAAAAACCAAGATGGCGGGGGCGGGGGGGGGGTGTGCAGCTAGACTGATTGGAGTACGATGAAGGAAGCCGAGAATGGATGAGGTGAAATCCGAGGCCAGGGGCAAATCGTGGAGGATCTTGAAGTCCCTGGAGAAGAGTGCGGGTCTTATCCTGGTTGTTTTGGAACACCCATGGCGAATTTTAAGTAAGGGTCTCTGGCACGGCTGGAGTTTTCAGATTCACCTAATTGCTGGGTGGACAGGTATTCACAGTGGAGCCAGAGTGGAGGCAGGGAGACCAAGCGATGGTGGGTGGTGGAGAGGGCGATGGGAGCCAAAGCCCACAGGGATGCTACTCCTGGATGGGAAATGAGAGAAAACAGAGACTGAGAGCTGCTCCCTACTTTTGTGCTTATCAAAGCCCAATAGAAGGGAGCAGATTTTGGCGGGGCAAGAGGCAATCAAAGATTCTGTTCTGCACCATTGGCAATGGCTAGAGATGCTACTCTACAGATCTGGACGCGCTCAGGGGACAGGAGACATAACTGGGGACGTCATCAGCTTTGAGATGCCATTTAAAATCTTGATACTGGGGGCGCCTGGGTGGCTTAGTTGGTCGAGCGCCGACTCCAGGTCACAATCTCATGGTTTGTGAGTTCAAGTCCCGCATCAGGATCTCTGCTGTCAGCGAGGAGCCTGCTTCAGAACCTCTGTCCCCCTCTTTGTGCCTCCCGTGCTCCTGTTCTCTCTCCAAAATAAATAAACCTTTAAAAAAGAAATAAAAGTAAACTCTTGATACTGAACAAGATCCTCTAGAAAGAGGGCGGTTCCCAGGGCGGCTGAGTGGTTCAGTCAGTGAAGCAAGTGTCCAACTCCTGACGGCTTTTATGTATATATGTATAATGTGTGTGTATATATGTGTACATGTATATATGTGTGTATATATGCGCATATTGTGTATATGTATACGTGTACATACGTATACGTGTATATGTGTGTATATATACACATATATGTATATACACGTATATATATATGTATACATATATACTCATGTATATATATGTATACATATATATATACATACACATATATATTTTTAGGGAAGAGAAGGCTTTATTGATAAATAAGTTACAATGAAATAGATAGAGTGATGGTTTGTTGGGGAATAAAAACTCAAGCAGAATCTCGGTCTCTCTCCAGCCTGGCTCTAGCCTTCAGCTTACAGGTCAATGTGGATGAGGAGGCCTGTGTGCACATGCTGGGCCTTCTGGGCCCTTGGGGGCCTCTGTCTTCCTGGCCAGGCGTTCAGGCACTGTCTTAGACCCACCACCCCTGAGAGGAGCAGCAGCCTTGACTCTGGGCCCCACGTTGGCCCCTTGGGCAACAGCCTCTTTAGGGACCTCGCTTTCCTTCTGTTTGGCTGGAGAAGCGTCACTAATCTTGCCCTTGGGAACCGTGGATTTTGAACTCTGACTCCTAGCTTTTGTGTTCATGTGGGCCTCACCGTCTGGCTTCTCCTTGTGCCTTTGACCTTGGACTTCCCACTGGAGCCAGGGGCACTAGGAAGGGTCTGGCTGGCCTTGTCGGGCTGCTGGGAGGCCTTCCTGGCCTCACTCAGTCTTGCCTCTTGGTCTTTGGTCTGGCTGCCTTTCTTGGGAGCCTTCTCGGCTGCACCTGGTTTGGGAGAAACCTTGTCCTCACTTCTCCTGGCTTCATGGGTCCCCTTTTCACCTCACCTGGGTTGGGAGGGTCCTTCTTTGCCTCCGTTGGTTGTTTGGGGCCCTTCTCCTTGGCCTCACCAGGCCTCCTGGGGGCTGTCATGGTGGATGTCTTCCCTGGTTGGACTTTCCTTTTGTGCTTGGGAACTCAGTTAAGCTGCCCGAGGCCCCAGCATGGGGCTTGAACTCACGACCCCAAGATCAAGAGTTGCACACTCCACCGACTGAGCCAACCAGGTGCCCCCCAATAAATCTTTATAAAAAAAGAAGAGGGGGTTCCTGGGTGGCTAAGTTGGTTGAGCATCCCACTTCGACCCAGATCATGGTTTGAGCCTTGTGTCGGGCTCTGTGCTGACAGCTCAGAGCCAGGATCCTGCTTTGGATTCTGTGTCTCTCTCTCTCTCTCTCTCTCTCTCTCTCTCTCTCTCTCTCTCTCTGCCCCTCCCCTACTCATGCTCTGTCTCTCTCTCTCTCTGTCTCTCTCTCTCAGAAATAATCATTAAAATATTTATTTATTTATTTATTTAATTTATTTAAATTTACATCCCAGTTAGTTAGCACATAGTGCAACAATGATTTCAGGAGTAGATTCTTTGGTGCCCCTTCCCCATTTAGCCCATCCCCCCCTCCCACAACCCCTCCTGTAACCCTCTGTTTGTTCTCCATATTTATGAGTCTCTTCTGTTTTGTCCCCCTCCCTGTTTTTTATATTATTTTTGCTTCCGTTCCCTTATGTTTATCTGTTTTGTATCTTAACGTCCTCATATGAATAAAGTCCTATGATATTTGCCTTTCTCTGACTAATTTTGTTTGCCATAATACCCTCCAGTTCCATCCACGTAGTTGCAAAGGGCAAGATTTCATTCTTTTTGATTGCCGAGTAATACTCCATCGTATACATATACCACATTTTCTTTATCCATTCATCCATCGATGGACATTGGGGCTCTTTCCATACTTTGGCTATTGTTGATAGCGCTGCTATAAACATGGGGGTGCGTGTGTCCCTTCAAAACAGCACACCTGTATGCCTTGGATAAATACCTAGTAGTGCAGTTGCTGGGTCGTAGGGTAGTTCTATTTTTAGTTTTTTGAGGAAGCTCCGTACTGTTTTCCAGAGCGGCTGCACCAGCTTGCATTCCCACCAACAATGCAAAAGAGATCCTCTTTCTCTGCATCCTCGCCAACATCTGTTGTTGCCTGAGTTGTTAATGTTAGCCCTTCTGACAGGTGTGAGGTGGTATCTCGTTGTGGTTTTGATTTGTATTTCCCGGATGATGAGTGATGTTGACACATGATGTTTTTTTCACGTGTCGGTTGGCCATCTGGATGTCTTCTTTGGAGAAGTGTCTATTCATGTCTTTTGCCCATTTCTTCACTGGATGATTTGTTTTTCGGGTGTTGAGTTTGATAAGTTCTCTATAGATTTTGGATACTAACCCTTTATCTGATACGTTGTTTGCAAATATCTCTCTCATTCTGTTGGTTGCCTTTTAGTTTTGCTGATTGTTTCCTTTGCTGTGCAGAAGCTTTTTGTTTTGATGAGGTCCCAATAGTTCATTTTTCTTTTATTTCCCTTGCCTCTGGAGACGTGTTGAGTAAGAAGTTGCTGTGGCCAAGATCAAAGAGGTTTTTGCCTGCTTTCTCCTCGGGGATTTTGATGGCTTCCTGTCTTATGTTTAGGTCTTTCATCCATTTTGAGTTTATTTTTGTGTATGGTGTGAGAAAGTGGTCCAGGTTAGTTTTTCTGCGTGTTGCCATCCAGTTTTCCCAGCACCACTTGCTGAAGAGACTGTCTTTATTCCATTGGGTATTCTTTCCTGCTTTGTCAAAGATTAGTTGGCCATACGTTTGTGGGTCCATTTCTGGGTTCTCTATTCTGTTCCATTGATCTGAGTGTCTGTTTTTGTGCCAGTACCATACTGTCTTGATGATTACAGCTTTGTAATACAGCTTGAAGTCTGGGATTGTGATGCCTCCTGCTTTGGTTTTCTTTTTCAAGATTGCTTTGGCTATTCGGGGTCTTTTCTGGTTCCATACAAATTTTAGGATTGTTTGTTCTAGCTCTGTGAAGAATGCTGGTGTTATTTTGACAGGGATTGCAAAAATTTTTTTCTTTAATTTTTTTTTTTTTTAACGTTTATTCATTTTTGAGACAGAGAGAGACAGAGCATGAATGGGGGAAGGTCAGAGAGAGAGAGGGAGACACAGAATCTGAAACAGGCTCCAGGCTCTGAGCTGTCAGCACCGAGCTCCACGCGGGGCTCAAACCCACGGACCACGAGATCATGACCTGAGCCGAAGTCGGACGCCCAACCGACTGAGCCACCCAGGCGCCCCCAAAAATTTTTTTCTTAAATAAATAAAAAATAAAAAAAGGAAAAAAGAACCCTAAGGGTTATAGCCTCCATTATCAGGGTACCAAGAGAATTCGCTCAACTATATCTAAGAAATGTTTTAGGTCAATAAAGTAATAATAATGACCATTGAGGGAAGAACAATAATATTAAATTAATAATACTCACTGAGTACATGATTAGTGTGTGGGTTCCATCGCTGTACAAAGACTGAAAAAAGAAGAGTAGATTTTTATCTCTCACTTAATGGTCCATATACTCCACGAGGCCAACAGCTCTGTGGGTGGCTCTAACTTGTTGCTCAGTATCTTCAACATGTGGCTTTCACCAGGAGGACCAAGACAGCTGCCTCAGCTCCCAGGAGGGAACAGAGAGGCAAGGCGCTCTCTTTCCCTTTCAAGGTCTTGATCCCGGAAGATGCCTCATTGGCCAGAACCTCATCACATGGTCGCATTTGGCCGCGAGGAAAGCTGGCAAATGTAATCTTTATTTTGTTAAAGTTTATTTATTTTGAGAGAGAGAGAGAGAGAGAGAGAGAGAGAAATTGTAAGTGCGAGTGGGGGAGGGGCACAGAGAGAGAGAAGTGGGGGTGGGAGGAGAGAGAATCCCCAAGCAGGCTCCACGCTGTCAGCACAGAGCCCGCTGCAGGGCTCGATCCCACCACCCTGAGATCACGACCTGAGCCCAAATCCAGAGTTGGAAGTTCAACCCACTGGGCCACCCAAGCGCCCCTGGCGAATGCGATCTTTAATTGGGCGGCCCGGGGCTTCCTTCCGGTCACGTCTGGCAAAGAGGAGTCTGTCCTCATTACTAGCAATGCAAGTGCACATTTTACGTTTACACACATAGTCTTGTGTCACGGGGCTCATTTGGTTTCTTTTTTTTTTTTTTTTTTCACTGCATTTGCAAGATCGATTCACGTCTCTATGAAAAACTAGTCCGTGCCTTCCAGGGGCTTTCCCAGACTGGGTGCATCAGGCATATTTAACCAATGCACTCCCCTAGCGAGGCGCCCCCACCCCTGCCTCCATTGCCGTGGGCATCTGCGTGCACGTGTCCTGGGGACCGGATGAGCTGTTCTGTGGACTCCATCCCCAGGAGAGGAGGCGCCCGGTCATGGGGACGTGGGTGGCACGGAAGGCTGGGTTGCCTCCCACAGAACCGCTCCCAGTCTTTACTCCCACCAGCTGTCGCGGGGGTTTCCGTAGTCTCCCACAGGTATTTTGTTCATCTGCGTTACACCTGGAGTTGGACATCTGTTGTTTTTGCCAGGCTATATCCATTCTTCCTTATTCCGGTCACTGGACCCTAGGTTTCTTTTGGGGGACCATCGCTAATCTCAACCCACCTGATTCAGATGGCTGTGGCCTTGCTGGCTCACCTTCTAGTCGATATGAGTGGGCACTGGCCAATCAGAATCTTGCAATTCCCAGTCATTCAGGGGAAGGCAGGTGACTGACGCTAAGCCAAATCAGAGCCGACTCAGGACTTCTACTGGGACTGTTGGGGGAAAGGTGCCCTCTTTCCCTGGGAGTGTCTAAGCCGGTAAGTCAGGAGCTGCTGGAGGCCATCAGTGCTACTGTCTCAGGGGGAAAGCTGCTTGAGGGTGAAGTCTTTGCAGAAGAAAGCATCTGAAAGATGACTAAATCATGATGTTGTTGTGTGTGCCCCTGGAACCAACCATGCCTGAAGCAGGTATACAGTGAAGCTTATAATTCATAAGCCAATGAATGTATATTGTTTTTTTTTTGAAATTTTATTTTTATTTTTATTTATTTTTCAGTATATGAAATTTATTGTCAAATTGGTTTCCATACAACACCCAGTGTATTCTGTTTTTTTTTTTTAAAGTTTTTAATTTATTTTAAGTAAATTCTATACCTCATGTGGGGCTCGAACCCACAACCCTGAGATCAAGAGTCACACACTCCTCTGACTGAGCCAGCCAGGCCCCTCTCATTTTCTGCTTTTTAAATTTTTTATTATTTTTTAAAAATTTTTGATTAAAAAAATTTTTTAATGTTTATTTATTTTTGACAGAGCATGAGTGGGGAGGGGCAGAGAGAGAGGGAGACCCAGAATTCGAAGCAGGCTCCAGGCTCTGAGCTGTCAGCACAGAGCCCGATGCGGGGCCCGAACTCATGGACCACGAGATTATGACCTGAGCTGAAGTCAAATGTTCAACCGACTGAGCCACCCAGGCACCCCTAATTTTGATTTTTTAATGTTTTTGTTTGAGAGAGAGAGAGAGCAAGCTGGGGAGAAGGGCAGAGAGAGAGAGAGAGAAAGAGTCTTAAACAGATTCCACGCTCAGCATGGAATCCAACACAGGGCTTGATCCAACGACCCTGGCATCATAACCTGAGCTGAAATCAAGAGTCGGACACCCAACTGACTAAGCCACCCAGGCACCCCTATGTTTTTTTTTAAGTAGCCTCCACACCCAGCATGGGGCTTGAACTCAGAACCCTGAGATCAAGAGTTGCACACTCCACTGACTGAGTCAGCCAGGAACCTCATTCTCTGCAGAAGCCTATTTGAGTTGGGCTAAGGAAAGCCATGACCAAGAGAATTCAGACTAACTACCCCACTGCCAAGCACATCGTAGGTCACAGAAGAAATGTTTGTTGAATGAATGAGTCCATGTGTGGGAATAAATTAGACATCAGAAATAGCCACCCAGTGTTATATGCCCCCACGAGTTCTCCAGGAGTTCAGATGAAATAGTACTGGGAAGGCCCATTAATAAGAAAATGGGCCTCAAAAAATCCCTTTTTTTAAATTCAAATCTTCAGGCGAAGATATATGTAAGCTCATTCACCATAGTTTATTTTTGTTCCTTTCGCTTCCAGACAATGACCAATCGCTTCCTCGTTAAACGAGGAAGGTATCTGACACCCCCCCCCCCATCATCCCCCTACAGGGATGGAAATGAGACGAGCAGGTATAAGACTTTCTGTTCTGCAGCTTTTCCAGGGATGTTTCCCTTTATGCTTGTTTTTACGGAGAGTGTGGTACTGAGAGATCCTAAGAGTGAGCACATTAGTGCCATCCATTCTTTCTATGTGTATTTATTTATTTAAATAATCTCTACACACAATAAGGGGCTTGCTTGAACTTGTGACCCCAAGATCAAGAGTCTATGCTCTTCATTTTTTTGTTTTAGAGAGAGAGAGAGAGAGAGAGAGAGAGAGAGAGAGAGAGAGACCCCAAGCAGGCTCCCCACTGTCAGCACAGAACCCAACTCGGGCCTCGACCCCAGGAACCCTGAGATCATGACCTGAGCCGAAACCAAGAGTTGGGACACTCAGCTGACTGAGCCACCCCAGGCTCTCCTGGCCTTTGGATTTTTTTTTAAAAAAAGATTTTATTTTGGGGGCACCCGGGTGGCTCGCAATGGAGCCTGCTTGGAATTCTCTCTCCCCATGTTTTCCTCTCCCTCACTGGCATGCTCTCTCTCTCTCAAAGAAAACAAAAAAAAAGATTTTATTTTTAAGTAATCTCTGCACCAAACGTGGGGCTTGAACTTACAACCCCCAAATCAAAAGTTGCATGTTATACTGTCTGAGCCAGCCATGTGCCCCGTGCCTTTGGATTTTTCGCTCATAAACAAAAGTAATACATAGAGAAAAAAAAAGGAATACGTGTAGTTTATTTTTTTAATGTTTATTTTTGAGAGAAAGAGAGAGAGCGTGAGTCGGGGAGGGGCAGAGAAAGAAGGAGACACAGAATCCAAACAGGCTCCAGGCTCCAAGCTGTCAGCACAGAGCCTGATGCAGGGCTCGAACCCACAAACCATGAGATTGTGACCTGAGCTGAAGGTGGACGCTCAACCAACTGAGCCACCCAGGCGCTCCAATAGTGGAAGCTTCTTTGCTCACTCTGCAGCAGTGCAGGAGAGATTAAAAGTGCCTGACAATTGTCAGTGGGATGTCCAAGTCCCTACAGAATTCGGGGATCCCTGTATAGTCCTGGGTAAGAGGAGGAAAAAGCCACCTGGGTGATACAGGTGTAATTGGCCCCTCGTGGCACTTAGGTGACTTGGGTGGTCCCTTTGAAGGTCAGCCTCTGTGATGGGAGCCTGGAGGGGAGGGTCTGATTTGTTTTTATCTCTATTTTTAAGCCCCAAATTTCCAATTCATTAAAAAAGAAACCTGGGGGCACCAACTCTCAAGGAGCCCATTAAGGTTTGACTTTGGGGAATTGGCTTTTGAACTGCCAAGCAAAATGAAATCATAAATATAATTATGTCATTGTACTGTTGTGTCTAAGTAGCTTAAGAAATGAATCTGTGAGAGTTGGGGGGAGGGGGGCTACAAACAGCGGACAACCTGATTCAGAGTGGCTTGTATTTTCTCCCAAAACAAGGAATCTGGAAGTAGGTAGCTGCTGTTGCTGGTTGAATGGTACCAGGGTCAGATGCTCTGTGATCCCCTTGGCCTTCAGCTCATGGTGCAGCAACATGGCTGCTGTAGCTCCAGGCATCGCGTCAGTGTTCAAGGCAGGAAGAGGTAGGGGAGGGGCTGGAGCCAGTCGCATCTGTCCCTTCTATCAGGAAAACGAACATATTCCTGGAAATCCACCAGCATAGTTGGCAACGAGCTGCAGAGGAGCTTTCCAGCTTCTAAAACAGGAGGAAGAGGAGAGTCAAAGGTTGGGAGCAGTTGCTGGCTTAGCCTGCCGGCTGGCTGTGTCCGCCACAAGAAAACTCAGAAAACCCACAGTGTTTGGAATATTGAAATCTCTTGTCCTTCCTTCGGGTCTTGCACCTAAATGATGGACGCTGAAATAATTTTTCATGGCTGTGTACACCCACAGGAGACCTAATAGTAATTCACTACGTGAGTTATTAAGGGTTATTAAAATGCAGTATTCATGAACTAAAATTAGCCAACTTATCCACACCCGTGTTCTGCCAAGTCCATCTGGCTACCGCTCGGTGCTTGATGGCCTTGCCTTTGCATAAGTAGCTGAAATTCGTACAATTTAAGGAAAAGACACTTTGTTCTTGGTGTTATCTTGAATTCGTTATGGTTCTCAACAGCAGCTTCTATTTCCTGTGGACTAAAAGGTATTACACCCCATCGCGGGTTGAATTGTGCCTTCCCAAAAGGTAGGCTCAAGTCCTAATCCTCTGCTTGTGAATGTGACCTTATTTGGAAATAGGGTCATTGCAGATGGAATCAAATTAAAATGAGGTCACTCTGGATGAGCGTGGGTCCTAATCCAGTGACTGGAATCTTTAGAAGAAGAGAAAACAGACCTTCGCGCGCCGCTTATGGGAATGTAAAATGGGGCAGCGGCTGTGCAAAACGGTTCGGCCCTTCCTCCAAAAGTTAAATATAAAATTACCAATTTTACGGTAATTTTGACCATACTATGGAATTATGACCAATTCCACTCCTAGGGATAGACCCCAAATAATTGAACCCAGGTATTCAAAGAAATACCCGTACGAACAAATGTTCGTGGCACCACTATTCACGAAAGCCAAAAAAGGTAGAAACAACCCCAATGTCCCTCAGCTGATGAATGGGTAAACGGAAGGTGTTATATTCGTACACTGGCCCATTATCCAGGCTCGAAAAGGAAGGAGGTGCTGATACCTGTGGATCAAGTGTGGATGACCCTTGAAAACACCTCGCTAAGTGAAAGAAGTCACACGCCTCCTGTAGGACGTCGTTGGTATGGAGTGCCCAGAATGGGTGAATTCACAGGAAAGGAAAGCTGATTAATGATCGCCAGAGGCCAGAAGGAGAGAGGCATGGAGAGTGACACAAATAGGCACAAGGTTCCTTTTAGGGTGATGAAAATATTTTAGGCCCAGGTGATGAGCTAGGTAGTGGTGATACAACGCTACGATTGTGCTAGAGATCACCGATGGTTAAATTTACGCCATGTGAATTTCACCTACATTTTGAAGAAGGAGGAGCAGGGGGAGGAAGGAAAGAAAAAGAAAGACCCATGAGAGTTATTGCTTGCGGCCATATGAAAAAAATCCTTATACATTTCTATACGGTTACAGCCTTCGGGCAGGATCTTTTAACATTTTTTTAAAGTTTTATTTATTTAAGTAACTTCTACACCCCGTGTGGGGCTCGAACTCACAACACCAGGATCCCACGCTCCACCAACGGAGCTAGCTAGGCGCCCCAGTATCTTTTAACATATTTACGTTTCTACGGGATGGCTTCCACTCTTAGGAACCGATGGATATAGGTGAGGGAAGGTTTACATGGTATCATTCACAGTGGCAAACATAGTGAACAAAGCAGGTGCCTGGCTGGCTCAGGCGGTAGAGCACGCGACTCTTGATCTCGGGGTGGTGAAGTCAAGCCCCACGTTGGGTGCGGAGCTTACTCAAAAGAAAAAAAGCAAACAAAAAAAGGATTTAAAAAATGGCAAAGCAAATATTAATCCTTAGGGAGTGGTTGAATACATCATGGTACGGCCACACCACAAAATAGAAGCACCCCACCCCACCCCCCCACCCCATACTATATTGCACAATCACTGACGTGCTTTCTGCCAGGTGACCTGGAGGGATTTCTGCCACTGTTAAATGAGAAAAGCAAAGTGCAGAAAAATGAGGATAACATGATGTCATCTATACAAACTCCTGTGTATTCGGTATAAATCTACATGTGTCTCTATGTGTGTTTGTGTATCTATCCGTGTCCAAACACATAGGGGTACATGACTTCGTATAAAATTACGTATACCCCTATCTTTATAGGGGTATATGAACTAGAGGCGAGGAAGGGAGAGGAAAAGGAGAAAAGGTGGGAGCAGGAGCTAACCAGAAAAAAGGAAGAGAAACAGGACGATTTCCCTAGAAAAGGAAACCCGCCCAATACATACGATATGGTCACCCTTATGATTGCATGCAAAATTATGCACGTGTGCATAATATGCACGTATAAAAACTTTCAATCATAAACTTACTTTTAATGCATCCTAATGAATCAAACAGAACTAAACACAGAATTAGAATTACTATTGCCTTGGCTTCCTCATTATCAATTAATCCGTGATGCCTCGTTCGTGCGGAATGTAAAGCTGCGTATTTGCATGAACGATGTTTCTGGTGTATAATTTTCCACTTATCTGGCATTATAATATGTATGCGTTAGGATTCAAGTATGAATTATTCAGCATCTCCCCCCAAATATATCCCGAATCTTCCATATTAATTTATGTGATTAAATAATTAATATAAGTACTTACAGCATCCCTGCCCCCAAAAGAAAGAGCATTCAGTCTTCGCCTCCGGGGCAACTGAGGTCCTCAAAGGAGATGGCCTTTGCCCACTGGTTTCCCCGGACTTTTATGACGCGGAGAATGAACTAGGAGACAGAGGGGAAGCTAAGGAGCAGATGTCTGTATTTTCACCCGCTGGGCATTCGTCAAAGGGACCACCCCGCCTACATCGCCATCCCATTTGGTTCCTCTAGGGCCACGTCTGGGATCAACTCCCGCTGTGGATGCGCGCCACGGGCCTACCCAATCAGAGGACATTATTCATCTGGCCACTGTGATTGGTTCAGGGCTGGACACATGACCCGAAGCTGGACCAATCAGAGGATTCACTAACTACCCTGGGCTGCTGAAACTGTCAAGGGCGCGCTCCTTTCATAGAACTGTCTTCGCCACCGCCCGGAGAGAGGCAAGCCCGTCCAGGGAGAGGCAGCGCAGGAGGGAGTGAAAGATTCTGGTGACCAGGTTCTGCCAGGGGTGGAAGACGGAATTACTTTGGACATTTTATTTCAGTGCTTCAAGTCGTAGTAAATAGTCTCCCCAAGTTAAAAAAAATTTTTTTTAACTCAGTTTGAGTGTGATTCATTCACGGTTGCAAAAGGGGTCTCAAGTCAAGGGGAGAAAGGATGAAGAGCTAGACCAGTAGTGTTCAAACCTCGATGCGGAACACCTAAGCCTTGGTGCCTCAAACACAGATTCTGACCTAACTGGCTGGTGGTATGGCCTTAGCATCCAGATTTTTAAAAAAGTTATATTTATTTATTTTCAGAGAGAGAGAGAGAGAGAGAGAGAGAGAGAGAGAGAACTCCATTAGGGGAGGGGCAGAGAGAGAGAGAGGGAGAGAGAGAATCCCAAGCAGGCTCCAAGCTGCCAGTGCAGAGCCCAACACGGGGCTTGAACTCATGAATGCAAGATCATGACCTGAGCCAAGATCAAGAGTCGGATGCTTCACTGACTGAGCCACCCAGGTGCCCCCCAATTTTTTTTAATATTTTATTTTTGGGGCACCTAGGTGGCTCGGTCGGTTTAGCGTCCAGCTTCGGCTCAGGTCATGATCTCACAGTCGTGAGCTGGAGCCCCAACTCGGGCTCTGTGCTGACAGCTCGGAGCCTGGAACCTGCTGTGGATTCTGTGTCTCCCTCTCTGCCCCTCCCCCATACACACACACTCTCTCTCTCTCTCTCTCTCTCTCTCTCTCTCTCTCAAAAATAAATAAATTAAAAAAAAAAAGATTTTATCTTTAAGTAATCTCCACACCCAGGGTAGAGCTCAAACTCACAACCCCAAGACCAAGAGTCACATGTTCCACTGACTAAGCTAGCCAAGTACCCTGGCATCCAGATTTTTCTAAACTGTCAAGATGTGCAGCCAAACTTACGAATCAGTCAGCCAGGTTAGGTGCTTCTCCTTTTTCTTTCTTTTTAATGTTTTTTTAATGTTTATTTATTTTTGATAGAGCATGAGCAGGGAAGGGGACAGAGAGAGGGAGACCCAGAATCCTAAGTAGGCTCCAGGTTCTGGGCTGTTCGCACCAGAGCCCGGCGTGGGGCTTGAACCCACAAACCGTGAGATCATGACCTGAGCTGAAGTGGGTTGCTCAACCGACTGAGTCACCCAGGCGCCCCGAGAACCTCTCGTCTAACAGGTTGAGAGGAGGGAGGAGAAGAGCTTAGGTGAGGGGGTGAAGGCAGGGCTTGGTAAACCAGGAGTTGGAGCCGTTGAAAGGCATGGGGTGGGGGTGAGGGGAGGCCAGAAAAGACAGGGACTTCTAATTAGTATGGCTGGGAATTTCTTTCAATGTTATTGAGAGATATGTATGGGAAATGCAGCTCCTTTTTAATGTCTTTTGGCTGTTGAACTGTTTCCTTTTTTTTTAAGTTCATTTAAAAAATTTTTTTAGTAATCTCTACACCCAACGTGGGACTTTAACTCACGATCCCGAGATCAAGAGTCCCATGCTCCACCGACTGAGCCAGCCAAGTGCCCCCGTTGAACTGTTTCTTGAATATGACATCTCCAAGGCTAAACCCACATGGGTCTCTGAGTTTGTGAAGCTTTGCAATTGTCCAGCTACTCTCCACTGTTGTCACTATTTTTTTTTTTTTTTTTTTTTTTTTGGTCCATGAGAAAGTGAACACGGGTGAAGGGCCACGGAGATTTTGCCCCATGGAGTGGGTCACAGTCCAGAGAGTTAGCTTCTGTGGAAATGAGGAAGTCGAGGGGTGTTGTGGACCCAGAAAAAATGGTTTACCCTGCAGAGACAATATTTTGTTTTAATGTTTATTTATTTCTGAGACAGAGACAGAGCATGAGGGAGGGGCAGAGAGAGCGAGGGAGACACAGAATCCAAAGCAGGCTCCAGGCTCTGAGCTGTCAGCCCAGGGCCCGATGCGGGGCTTGAACTCACAAACCGTGAGATCATGACCGGAGCCGAAGTCGGTCGCTCAACCGACTGAGCCATCCAGGCACCCCTACCCTGCAGAGACAATATTAATTGATTTAGCACCCCAGCAAGTACTGTTTTGTATTGTTTGTGGTACTTTAATTCTTCATCTGAGCTCTCTCCAGACTCGTGGCACATTCATCATGGGCAGGAATCTTGGGTTCTGGTTTTTTGTTTTGTTTTCCCTTTATTCTTTCTTTCTTTAAATATTTCCTCAACATTCACCATGTGTCAAGCCCTGTTTGAGGCTCTGAAGATACAGCTACAAGTCAAACCAGACCATAGCAAAGATAGCTGGTTGATGGCTAGTAGCCGTTTTCTCCCTTCTTTCTTTAATAATAGAACTCATGAGTTTCAGCCGGCACAAGATTGTCCAGTTGATGACTACATACATTTCTGAGCCTTTTTTTTCCTTTTGGATCTAAGTGTTCACGTAACTGAGCTCTGAGATGTTCGTGTGAGTTTATGTGAGATGTGAGCAGAAATGATGTATGCTCATTTCAGTTCATGCCCTTAAGAGGAATGGATATGTTCCCTCTTTGCCCTTTCTCCTGCCTTTTACCATTGGCTGGGATGCAGATGTGATGGCAGGAGCCAGTGCAGCTACCTTGGACACAGAGATTGAAACTCTGTGTTGAGTTTGCCAATGCTAGTAACCTAGAACCACCTAAGTCTGGATTGGTAAGTGAGAGAGAAATAAACTTGATTTTTTCTTTTTGAGCCAATAAACTTAAGGCCTTTTTGTTATAGCAGCCAAGATCTAGTACCCAAACTAATAAGTCCCTAATCTCCACCTCTAGTGGAGGCAATTAAAAACAAAACAGGGAGAAGTGCTGAGACAGAGATAATCTCTTGTTGAGGTGGGGCTATAAATTAGGTCATGCACAGCATAGGCTGGGATGCTGGTGACAGATCAGTGATTAAAACAGTAAAACATCCCCAAATCAAGGCAAAACTCTGCCCAAATGGATCTTACAATCTAGTGGGGAGAGATATATTGTCTCACAAAACAAGAAATCCAGAGATAGGTGACCTGGTGCTAGTGGATACAGAGGTTCAATACTGTCTTCAGGGACCCATACTCTTTCCATCTCTTCGTTATGCTGTCCTTACAGTGTAGACCCTGTTCCCAGTGTTGGAACATCACAGTTACAATATGGCTGCCACAGCTCCAGGCATCACGCCACGTGCACATTATCCTAGTGGAGTAAAAGAACAGGGACTGTTTCCTTTCACACAGCTGTTCTTTTTTTCTCCTGGAAGGAAAACTTTCTCAGAAGTCCCCAGCGGATTTTAAGTCCCATTTTCTAGAATTGTATCACATTCCTGAGAAAATCACTGGCAAAGGGGAGGGGGAGGAGACAGCCGCGACTGGCTGAAGCTGGTGGTTTTCAAAGTCTTAAATATTATTAATGACGTGGTTACATTGATTGATGTTTGCTGTATTAGAAGTTAAAACTGAAAATTTTATTAAAAAAAAATTTTACAGAGACAGACAGAGCATGAACGGGGGAGGGTCAGAGAGAGAGGGAGACACAGAATCCGAAGCAGGCTCCAGGCTCTGAGCCGTCAGCACAGAGCCCGACGCGGGGCTCGAACTCATGAACCATGAGATCATGACCTGAGCCGAAGTCGGAGGCTCAACTGACTGAGCCACCCAGGCGCCCCAAAACTGAAGATTTTAAACATACGTGATCATTGGTTCATTTAAAATTATCCTTTAGGTGTTACGTTAGGGGCGCCTGGGCAGCTCAGTTGGTTAAGTGTCCCACTTCGGCTCCGGTCATGATCTCACCGTTCGTGAGTTCGAGCCCCGCGTCGGGCTCTGTGCTGCCAGCTCAGAGCCTGGAACCTGCTTCAGATTCTGTGCCTCCCTCTTTCTGCCCCTCCCCCACTCGCACTCTGTCTCTCTCTCTCTCTCAAAAATAAATACACGTAAAAAAATTTTTTTTAAAGGGGCGCCTGGGTGGTTCAGTCGGTTAAGCGTCAGCTCGGGTCATGATCTCACAATTTGTGAGTTTGAGCCCCACATTGGGCTCTTTGCTGACAGCTCAGAGCCTGGAGCCTGTTTCAGATTCTGTCTTCTTCTCTCTCTGTCCCTCCCCTGCTCACACTCTTTCTCTCTGTGTCTCTCAAAAATAATAAGATAAACATTAAAAAATTTTTTTAATTAAAAAAAGGTAAGTTAAATAACAATTTTTTAAAATGAAAAATGGCATTTTTTTCCCACCTGAACAAACAAAACTTAGTGGAGGGGCGCCTAGGTGGCTCACTAGGTTGAGCATCCGACTTCGGCTCAGGTCATGATCTCACAGTTCGTGGGTTCGAGCCCCGCGTCGGGCTCTGTGCTGACGGCTCAGAGCCTGGGGCCTGCTTTGGATTCTGTGTCTCCCTCTCTCTCTCTGCCCTCCCTTGCTCACACTCTGTCTCTCTCTTCTCTCTCTCAAAAGTAAACATTAAAAAAAATTTTTTTAATTGGTGGAAAAGTGAAATTGTTTTACATTTTTCTTTATCTCTTCAATGTCTGATTTAATAGAAGAAGCCAGATTCTCATTTCTCCTTCTGCATTCAATCCATCGTGATATGTTGTTTTGCTTGAAACGCAGAAAGAAATTCTGGCCTCACAGAGATACGTTATCACAAAAAGGAGGGTCCGGTGGATCCCCTGAAAAGGTCTCAGGGACTCCCAGTGGCTCTTGGACCACGCTTTGGAAAACCACTGGCTTAGCTCAATCAGAACTCACTCCTGGGCTATGGAGGGGCTTACCCCCACCCCTAACTCCACTCGGCTCAGCCTCCCTGTAAACGCACGGTTGTTTCCATTCCTGAACAAAACCACAGTTCTCTTAGCAAACAGAAAGGAGGGTAGTGGCTGTTGCTTTGGCAGCCCGTAGTGTTTGCCACAAAGCGCTTTAAGGTGGTGGTTTGTAAACTTATCTGACTGCATCTCATGGGAAGAAATACATCTAACATACGCTTTGCACATGCACACTACAGGAAGAAAAGTCTTATAAAATACTTAGCCTTGCAACATGCAGTGCCTTCTGATATTTTCTATTCCTTTTATTCTATTTTCTTTCATTGGAAAAGAAAAGTGCCGGCCATAACCCATTACATTCATTTCATGACTCACTAGTGGGTCATAATCCTCAGTGTGAAAAATACTGCTCTCCAGGGACTTGTTGATTGATTGGATGGAGGGGTTGGACTGAGGTATCTGAGAGGAGGGAATTCAATAGGAATTGCCTCGAAAGTTGACCAGGGAAATTCCCTGAGATGCCCATGGTGACCCTGCCTTTTTTCGTACTGCGTATGTTAATTCCTTTATGTTTAGCAGGGGGAAGAAGGCTCAACCCAAATAGCCGTAAGTTAAAAAGAAGGAGAAGGAGAAGGAGAAGGAGAAGGAGAAGAAGAATTTATTGACTCACAGAATTGGAAAGCCCAGGAGTGTCATGAGCTTCAGGCATAGCTGGAACCAGGTATTGCTCAAACGGTGAGTATCTATCAGTCTCCACCTATAAACTCTGATGCCTTCCATATTGGCACCAATCTCAGGAAATAGTGGTCCCCTTCAGCTTTCCGACTGCAAAAACCATGAGGGCAAGAAAACTACATCTTCCTGGTAGTTCTAGAAAGATGTCCTAGTGCTGGTGCTTATTGGCCAAACCTGAGTCGTCTGTTCACCTTGGGAAGGTGATGTTGAGGTTAGCCACATCTGAATCACATGGGATCGGGGTGGATGGACAGTGGCTCCCCAGTGGAGAATTAAAAACCTGTTGCTTTATGAAGGGGATAGGATTACGATCAGGCAAAACCAGCAGATGTTCACTACCCCAAGCTCCATGAGGGAAAAGGAAAATGTTGGGTCTTGACCACCATTATATTCTCAGTGACTGGTACAGACTAGGCTCAGAAAATACTTGTTGTATGTAAAAGGACTATTTTGTTTGTGTGATAGAGTACCCTGGGCCACTTTGCATGTTTCAAAAGGGAAAAGAAGTAAGGATACACAGATCAACAGAAGAGAATAGAGAGGCCAGTTTGGACTAACATATATATGGCCAACTGCTTTTCAACCAGAGCAGTAAGATAATTCCATGAGGGAAAAAAACCTTTGTTTTTCAACCAATGTTCCTGGAACAATTGGATATTCATACTGAAAAGAGTGAACCCAACTCCTACCTCGCACCATACGTGAAAAATATTCAAGATAGATCAGAGAACTAAATATAGAAGCTAAAATTAGAAGCTCCTAGAAGAAAGTATAGGACCCAGTTGAGATGGGCAAGGATCTTTTATCTTGAAAAAATTTTTAATCAATTAATTTATTTTGAGAGAGCGAGCACAAGTGCGGAGGGACAGAGAGAGAAGAGAGAGAGACTCTCAAACAGGTTCTGGACCGTCAGGGCAGAGCCCAATGCAGGGTTTGAACCCATGAGCCATGAGATCATGACCTGAGTTGAAGCTGGCCACTTAACCGGCTGAACCACCCAGGCTTTTTCCCATTTTTAATTTAATTTTTTATAAGATTATTTTCCTTACCATACGTATTTATTTATATTTAAACATTTTAAAATTTTATTTTAGAGAGTGTGGACACGAGTGGGGGAGAGGGGCAGAGAAAGAGAGACAGAGAATCTTAAGCAGGCTCCATGCTCAGTGTGGGGCCCGACTCAGGACTGAATCAATCCACTGCGGTCAGCAGGGAGCCTTCCTGGGATCCTGTCTCCCTCTCTCTGCCCCTCTCTCCTACTTGTGTGTACTCTCTCTCTGTCTCTCTCTGAAAAATAAGTAAACACTCAAAGAAACAAACGAACAAACAATACAGATATCTGACAAAGGAATTGGATCTAGAATATGTAAAGAGCTCTTACAATTCAATAACGTGAAGATAAGATGTCCAGTAAGCACATGAAAAGATACTCAACTTCATTAGTCATCAGAGAAATACAAACTAAAAACCGTAAGTAAACACCACCACACGCCTATTAGAATGAGGTTTTTAGGGGCGCCTGGGCAGCTCAGTTGGTTAAGTGTCCCACTTTGGCTCCGGTCATGATCTCACCATTTGTGAGTTCGAGCCCCACATCGGGCTCTGTGCTGATAGCTCAGAGCCTGGAACCTGCTTCAGATTCTGTGCCTCCCTCTTTCTGCCCCTCCCCCACTTGCACTCTGTCTCTGTCTCTCTATCAAAAATAAATAAAAACAGTTAACAAAATGAGTTAAAAAAACAAACAAACAAACAATACTCAGTGATGTCAAGAATGTGGAGTAGCTGGAACTTTCCTTCATTGTTGGTGGCAATGCAAAATGGTACAGCCACTTTGGAAGAGAGTTTGGCAGTTTCTTATATATATTTGTTTCTAATTTTTAGGAAGAGGGAGAGAGAGAGAGAGCATGAGTGGGGGAGAGGGGCAGAGGGAGAGAGAGACAGAATTTCAAGCAGGCTGCAGCCTGACTCAGGGCTTGACCTCACGATCCTGAGATCATGACCTGAGCCGAAAGTAAGAGTCAGACACTCAACTAACTGAGCCATCCAGGCACTCCTAGCAGTTTCTTATAAAGTTAAACATACAGTTAACATATGACTCAGCAATCCTACCTAGACATTCTGTATCTTTAAAAAAAATTTTTTTTTTAATTTTAAGATCAAGACCTGAGCTGAGATCAAGAGTCAGATACTTAATGACTGAGCCACCCAAGATATTTTATATCTTTTTTTTTTTTTAATGTTTATTTTTGAAGGAGAGAGACACAGAGTGTGAATTGGGGAGGGGCAGAGAGAGAGGGAGACACAGAATCTGAAGCAGGCTCCAGGCTCCGAGCCGTCAGCACAGAGCCCGACGCGGGTCTCGAGCCCACAAACAGCGAGATCACGACCTGAGCTGAAGTCGGACGCTTCACCGACTGAGCCACCCAGGCGCCCCAAGATATTTTATATCTTGATTGTGATGGTGGTTACATGACTATATACGTTTTGTCAAAACCTATAGAACTAAAAAGGATGAGTTTCACTATGTGTAGATTAGACCTCAATAAACCTGATAACTTAATTTTTTTAATTAAAAAAAAATTTTTTTTAAGTTTTAAGTAGGCTCCATGCCCAACGTGGGGCTTGAACTCACAACCCTGAGATTAAGAGGCACATGCTCTACTGACTGAGCCAGCCAGGTGTCCCTGATGACATGAAACAAACAAACAAACAAACAAACAAACAAACAGCTGAAAATAACAAGGAATTGTGATGATGCAGAGAAACCAGAATCCACCCGTGTTGATGGTGGAGCGATACAACATATAATGATACCAATAGAAAATATGAAAATATAACCCAGTACAACCAATTTGGAAAACTTTGACGATTTCTTATATACTTGATCTTAGCCAAAAGGCCGAGAAGCGATGGTGATTTCTTATAAAGTCAAACACACAACTAACATAACACAGCAACCCTCCCTCGTAACTATGTACCCAAGATGAGCACGTTTGTCCACGCAAGCGTGTACAACAAAGTTCATAGCAACTTTTTTCATCGTAGCCCCAAACTGAAACCAACCTGAATGCCCATCAGTTGGTGAACGAATCAACAAATTACGATGTGTTAACATAGGGACTTTATTTCGTTCACTTCTGTCTCCCTGGGAACTAGAATGACTGCCTGCCTGGGACATAGTAGGCTGTTTTATGATGTGATTCTAAACTTTGAATGAACAGCATCTATAATCATAGGATTATGTAAATATTTCCCACTGCAGAACAACTAAGCAACGGGACCAACTGAAAGGGAAATAGATCTTCCTCTCTGGTTCCTTCTTCCACCAAGTGGCCCTGATCCCAGGGCTCCTATTAAATCCCCCACTGTCCCAAGGGTAGGGTGGTACCTTTCTACCAACAGGGTGCTGAAGCTGACACGTCCCAGCTCACAGAAACTCATTGTACACACCTCTTCCCTTTTCCGTGCTCAGTGCCCTCCTGTTGGCAGCTTGAAATTGGCCACGGTGGGAGTATTTACATCTCCAAATTGGAACACACGACAAATCAGGGCTTGTTTCCAAAAACCAGTTGGTCGTTCACCAGCACACCCCTGTTTCCTGCTGTCCCTAATCCCTGCCTGCCTCTTGGTCTTCTGGTTTCTCAAATGTTCCATAACTTGTGGAACCAACTCCCCACACCAAATTCCCACAGTGAGTATGTAAAATCCTTGCTGATAGAAGAGACACATTTATTCTATTTTATTTTATTTTATTTTATTTTATTTTATTTTATTTTATTTTATTTTATTATTTTTTTACCTTTTGTTTTGAGAACATCTAGGTCTTTAGCCATACAATTTGGGTGGAACAAAAAATCGACTTTCTTCTTTATGGCAGTTTTCATACAGCCCGTTGACTTCCTGTTCTAATTTCTTGTTCTTGTGTCTTCCTGGGCCTGCTGCCCATATGTCACGCATTCTTAGGTTCATTCCACCATCTCTCACACACCATGCCTTTTTGCTTGTTTTGGTTTCCATTTTCATTTTTCTGGCACACATCTTGAATTCATTTTTGTTGGAAGGGTTATGCTTGTTTGATATGGAAATGTGGGTCTAAAGCACTTAGAAAAAATTTCGAAGCACTTTTTGCTGAAAAATTTTAGCTCCATATTCCGAAGAATTCCCTTGCTCTGATATTCCCACACCCTAATTTGGTCTTTGGCCATTTTTATTCTATTTTCCGGCACATTCACGGATATACAGTTTTTTCGAGCAACTATATTTTTAATGTCTAGAACCCTTTTCCCGTTGTCTGATTGTTTCCTTTTCCTGACAGCCTGTTCTTTAAATAAAGTTAGAGGGGCGCCTGGCTGGCTCAGTCAGTAGAGCATGTGACTCTTGATCGCAGGGGTGGGAGTTCGAGCCCCACGTTGGGCATGGAGCTTACTTGAAAGAAAGAAGGAAAGAAAGAAAGAAAGAAAGAAAGAAAGAAAGAAAGAAAGAGAGAGAGAGAGAGAGAGAGAGAGAGAGAGAGAGAGAGAAAGAAAGAAAGAAAGAAAGAAAGAAAGAAAGAAAGAAAGGAAGAAAATTAGAGATAACTATGCTTGTATCTATAGACAAAATGTAGCAAGGAGAAGAGATTTTTGCACAAACAACATTGCAACAACAGAACAGAATAATAACCATCTTGTGGGCATATTGTGTCGGTGAGGTAGGAAAACAGACACTGGCATACATCTCTGGGGGCAACCTTTGTGGGGCAATTTACCAATACGTATCAAAAGTACTCTGAGGGGTTTGGCTGGCTCAGGTGTACAACTTGTGACTCTTGATCTCAGGGTGTGAGTTTGAGCCTCATGCTGAACACAGAGCCTGCTTAAAAAAAATAATAATGGGGCACCTGGGTGGCTCAGTTGGTTGAGCATCCAACTTCAGCTCAGGTCATGATCTTGTGGTCTGTGAGTTCCAGCCCCACATCGGACTCTGTGCTGACAGGTCGGAGCCTGGAGCCTGCTTTGGATTCTGTGTCTCCTTCTTCCTGCACTTCCCCTGCTCTCTCTCTGTCTGTCTCTGTCTCTCTCTCAAAAATGAACATTAAAAATTATTTTTAATAATAAAATAAAATCTTTGTAAAGTTTATTTATTTATTTTGAGAGAGAGAGAGCGAGAGAGAGAGAGAGAGAGAGCAGGGGCAGGGGAGGGGCAAAGAGAGAGGAAGAGAGAGAATCCCAAGCAGGCTCCATGCTGCCAGCACAGAGCCCTATGTGGGGCTTGAACTCACGAACTGTGAGATCATGACCTGAGCTGAAATCAGGAGTAGGACACTTAACTGACTGAGCCACCCAAGGGACCTGTCTTTTTTTTTTTTAACATTTATTTATTTTTGAGAGAAATAGAGACAAAGTGCAAGCTGGGGAGGGGCAGAGAGAGAGGGAGACACAGAATCTGAAGCAGGCTCCAGGCTCCAAGCTGTCAGCACAGAGCCGGATGCAGGGTTCGAACTCAGGAACTTCGAGATCATGACCTGAGCTGAAGTCGGACGCTTAATCGAGCGAGCCACTCAGGCACCCCTAAGATTTTATTTTTAAGTAATCTCTGCACCCAACATGGGTTTTAAACCCACAACCTTGACATCAAAAGTCACATGCTCTACCAACTGAGCCAGCCAGGCGCCCTTCATTTTGCTTTTGGAAACTTATGAATGTTTTTTATTAAAAAACTAAATAGAGGGATGCCTGGGGGGCTCAGTCGGTTGAGCATCTGACTTCAGTTCAGGTCATGATCTCATGGTTGGTGGGTTCGAGCCCCGAATTGGGCTCTGCACTGGAAGTGTGGAACCTGCTTTGGATTCTCTCCCCCCTCTCTACCCCACCCCACTTTCACCCATGTGTGCACGCACACACACACAGACACACACACACACACACACACACACACACTGTCTCTCTCTCAAAATAAATAAACTTAAGAAAACTAAATAGAAAAAATTAAATAGAAAAAATTAAAGCCAGAATAGATTGCTCGTTTATTATGTGTCAAGTTCCATGGCGGGGGCCTTTTATACATCACCTTATCTAAACCTCAGGCTGAGAAGCAGTAGTAAAAAACCGAATTTACGGAGGGAGAGACTGATGCTCAGAGAAGTTAAGTTACACAGGTTAAGTTGTGACTCTGTGATTTGAACACGGGTATGTCTGACTTGAGACCTTTGCTCTCAACACTAGGCTGACCGAGGCAGTTAACATTTAACAGCATCCACGTCTCACCTCCCTTTTGCATATTTTATTTTCATTTTCCTGTGTCCCCACCCAGTCCCTGCCCAAATGAATACATAATCATTGTAGGGAAGTTTCAATTTTCTACTTTATAAGTAATATTTCTTTATTTTTTTCCTTCCTTCCTTCCTTCCTTCCTTCCTTCCTTCCAAAAACTTTTTTGAGGGGGAATGCAGGCTGGTGCAGCCACTCTGGAAAACAGTATGGAGGTTCCTCAAAAAACTAAAAATAGAACTACCCTACGACCCAGTAATTGCACTACTAGGCATTTATCCAAGGGATACAGGTGTGCTGTTTTGAAGGGACACATGCATCCCCATGTTTATAGCAGCATGATCAACAGCAGCCAAAGTATGGAAAGAGGCCAAAAGTTCATCGATGGATGAATGGATAAAGAAAATACGGTATATATATACAATGGAGTGTTACTCGGCAATCAAAAAGAATGAAATCTTGCCATTTGCAACTATGTGGATGGAACTGGAGGGTATTATGCTAAGTGAAATTAGTCAAAGAAAGACAAAAATCATATGACTTCACTCATATGATGATTTTAAGAGACAAAACTGATGAACATAAGGGAAGGGAAGCAAAAATAATATAAAAACAGGGAGGGGGACAAAACAGAAGAGACTCATAAATATGGAGAACAAACGGAGGGTTACTGGAGGGGTGATGGGAGGGGGGAGGATGGTCTAAATGGGTAAGGGGCACTAAGGAATCTACTCCTGAAATCATTGTTGCACTATATGCTAACTAATTTGGATGTAAATTAAAAAAAAAATAATAAAACAAGTTAAAATTTAAAAAAAGCAAAAAAAAATATGTATCCAGCCAAAAAAAATTTTTTTTTAATGTTTATTTTTAAAGGAGACAGAGACATGGGGTGCCTGGGTGGCTCAGTCGGTTGGGCGTCTGACTTCGGCTCAGGTCACGATCTCGCGGTCCGTGAGTTCGAGCCCCGCGTCGGGCTCTGGGCTGATGGCTCAGAGCCTGGAACCTGTTTCGGATTCTGTGTCTCCCTCTCTCTCTGCCCCTCCCCCGTCCATGCTCTGTCTCTCTCTGTCTCAAAAATAAATAAAACGTTAAAGGAGACAGAGACAGAATGTGAGTAGGTTAGGGGCAGAGAGAGAGGGAGACACGGAATCTGAAGCAGGTTTTGGGCTCTGAGCTGTCAGCACAGAGCCCGACGTGGGGCTTGAACTCACGAGCTGTGAGATCATGACCTGAGCCGAAGCGGGATGCTCAACCGACTGAGTCACCCAGGCACCCCTATTTTTTATTTTTTAACGTTTATTTATTTTGAGAGAAAGAGCTCACAAGCAGGGAGGGGCAGAGAGAGACGGAGAGAGAGAATCCCCAGCAGGCTCCATGACGTCAGCATGGAGCTCAAACCCACCGTGAGCTCATGACCGTAGCCAAAATCAAGAGTGGATGCTTGACTGACTGAGCCACTCAGGCGCCCCCTAGAGGAGGGAGGTGGAATCTGTCTCAAAAGCTTGCCACGTGGACAGAGAAGACAACTTCCATGATGGTGGCTGATAAGATGCCTCCAAGGTAGGCATCAAACAAGCGTGATTAATCTTGCTTTAACTTCCATATGAATTGATATTTAAGAAAAAGTGGGACCCAATTCATCGTTCCCTCTTTAGAAATAGGAACAGGCTTGCATTAGTTTCCTGTGGCTGGGGTGACAAATACCCATTATAATCTTGGCTGAAAATGACAGAAATTGATTAGGTCACACTTCTGGAGGCTAGAAGTCTGAAAGTAAGTGTCTGCAGGTGTGGTTCCTTCTGGAGGCTCCGAGGGAGCCTTTGCTCCAGGCCTGCCTCCCAGCTCCTGGTGGTCATTAGCAATCCTTGGTATTCCTGGCATGTGACTACATCGCTCACTCGGATACCCTGCCTCTGTCTTCATGCGCTTTCTCTGTGTGTCTGTCTCTCCTGTAATAAGGACTTGGGCCCGCTCTAATCCAGTTGAACTCATCGTAATGATACGCTACCCAAAAATACAGCACCTCGACACACTGGGTGTTTTTTTATGTCTATTTATTTTCGAGAGAGAGACAGAGTGTGAGCGGGGGACGGGCAGAGAGAGAGACACACACACAGAATTCAAAGCAGGCTCCAGGCTCTGAGCTGTCAGCACGGAGCCTGACTTGGGGCTTGAACTCACCAACTGCGGTATCATGACCTGAGCTGAAGTCGGACACTTAACCGACTGAGCCACCCAGGCGCCCCAGGATGTTCTTTTTTCTTTTTTAAAAAAAATTTTAATAATGTTTATCTTTATTTTTGAGACAGAGAGAGACAGAGCATGAACGGGGGAGAGGCAGAGAGAGAGGGAGACACAGAATCGGAAGCAGACTCCAGGCTCTGAGCTATCAGCACAGAGCTCAACGCGGGGCTCGAACTCGTCCACCGTGAGATCATGACCTGAGCTGAAGTCGGACGCTCAACTGACTGAGCCACCCAGGTGCCCCTCTGGGATTTTCTTTTTAAGTAATCTCTCCCCCGAACGTGGGGCTTGAACTTGCAACCCCGAGATTAAGAGTTGCACACTCCACCGACTGAGCCAGCCAAGCATTTCGGGTGTGACAGTATTAATATGCACTCCATTTTTTTCTTTTATATTTATTTACTTATTTTGAGAGAGATAGAGACAGCACACGCAGGGGAGGGGCTGAGGGGAGAAAAAAGAGAGAGAGAGGAGAAAGAGAATCCCAAGCAGGCTCCGCACAGAGGCTGATGCAGGGCTCCAACTTATGAACTGCGGGATCACGACCAGAGCAGAAATTATGAGTTCCTCACTTGGGGTGCCCGAGTGGCTCGGTGGGTTAAGCGTCCGCCTTCGGCTCAGGTCATGATCTCCCGGTTTGTGGGTTTGGGTCCCGTGTCGGGCTCTGTACTGAAAGCTCAGACAGCCTGGATGGAGCCTGCTTCGAGTTCTGTGTCTCCCTCTCTATCCACCCCTCTCCCTCTCGCACTCTGTCTCTCTCAAAAATAAATAAACATTTAAAAAATTAAAAAAAAAAAAAAAAGCCTGTGGCTTAACCGACTGAGCCCCTCAGGTGCCCCTGAATTCCATTTTTCTAAAATCCTAGCTTCTGCTCTATGGTCGGTGCATAGAAGGACAGAAGGACGGAACTGAGAGGTTATGTTAGTGAACACTCTAGAAAGTGCAGTTCTTTCCCCTGGAAGCAGAAATACTTGCCTGCCTATTATTTAACAGAGCGCTCCGTAAGATTATGTTGTGATGGCTGTTGATTCTAAAATGTGGGCAGCCAGCATCTGCCATACAATTATGTCAAATCACAGCATCCTGATTGTCCTCCAGGAAAACTCTCCCTTCTCCATCTCCATCCACGCAGTTTGGAGGAGCCCAGTCCATTCTTTGGCTCTACGAGTGGGCACGTGACCATGGTTCAGGAGATGAACCCATGACCGAAATTGAGCCCATCAGAGCCTTTGAGATCCAGTCCTGGCAGGGTGGAGGCAGGGGGTGGGGTGGGGCGGGGGTCGCCATTTCTCAGCCTTTTGGTTAAGATCAAGCAGAGATTCAGTCCTGGGCTTTTGCTGGAGTCGTTAGCACTGAGTGCCCGAATGCCTGGGTTATCAAACTGAATATAAAAAGCTGGAGCTCCAAGTCCCCCTCCCCCCTGCCCCCCACCTCCCCACCAGGGAGGGATAGGTTCCCTGGGTAGGAGGTCAAAACAAGGGACATCAGGGCCAAGGGATCGAGAAGGTAGGCTCCCAATGACATTGTCTGAACTCCTAGATTCAGCTGTACTTGAACTCAGTCCGTAATCCTGACTACCAAGGATAAAGCAAAGAACTCTCTTTCAACCCAGTGTGAGCTGAGTTTCTGTTCTTTGCAACTAAGAGAGTCTTGGCTAACCAAACATTCCTTCAGTTTCCTTGGATTTCCAGTTTATGGCTGGAAGGTGAATGAGAAGAGAGCGTATGCTAGTGAAGTATGGAAAAAGGGGGACCTTTCGGGTTATCTGATTCTATGGGGTTCTGTGCCCGGCTTTGTCTTTGAGCTATTTTGCAACTCTGCAATTTGTCCCAAACTGATAATAATGCAAATGTTCCTTGCCCATAGAGATGCAAATGAATTCTGTCCATTGGAGACCCAGTTGGTTTGCACCCTAAGCAAGAGATAGTTCCAAACATCACATGTTGCCCTGCGGACATTGATCCGTTTTGTCTCTATTAGCAATTTCCTTTCAGCGTTGCTGAACTGCCTAAAAAGAAGTCGTCTTTGGATTCTCCTTTGATTCAATATTAACATTTTACTGGGTCCTTTATTAATTCACTAGTTAAGTAAAATCTTTGACAGACATTTGCTTTATTATTATTTTTTTTTTAGCTTTTTAAGTTAACGCTGCATCCAATGTGGGCTCGAACTCATGACGCGGAGATGGAGAGTCACACGCTCTACTGACCGAGCCAGGCAGGTGTCCCCCCCAATTTATCTTTTACAGTGGGGGGCTCACTGCTAATGAGAAGCAGAGAGGGGTGGACTGGTGTGTGGGGGGCTATTTTAGATCAGGTGGTGGAGAAGGCTTCTCTGAGAAGGTGGCATTTAAGCAAAGATGTTGGGCCTCAGTTTTCTCACCTATAAAATGGCCTCTAGGCCCTCCGGGACTTATTTCCAATGAGTTTGTTGATTCTTCTTTCAATTGAAAGGGTATCTCTGCACTGATCTCATTGACAGTTTCTTCTTACAGCCTTTTTTTTTTTTTTTTTTTTTTTTGTGATCAGTAACAACAGAAGCCAAATCCTGTCTGTTCATTTAGCCAGCTCAGTATCTATTTTGCACGCCCCTGGTAATGGCATCCCAGTTCTCTGTTGGGGAGCCAGCCCTTCTCCACCCTTAGAAACCACTACGTGGCCGTGCCTGGGCAGCTCAGTCGGTTCCGAGTCAGACTTCAGCTCAAGTCATGATCTCCCTGTTGGTGAGTTCAAGCCCCACGTCGGGCTTTATGTTGACAGCTCAGAGCCTGGAGCCTGCTTCGGATTCTGTGTCTCCCTCTCTCTCTGCCCCTCCCCTGCTCGTGCTCTCTCTCAAAGAATAAATAAACATTAAAAAAAAAGAAAAAGAAGCCACTATGTGGTTTGGGAAGACCCTACCCCACGATCCAGGAGTGGGCATGTGACCCAGGCCTAATCAATGAAAGCATCGTCTCTCTGGCCAAAGTGATTGGCTTGGAGTGATTCAGGCTGAGCCAATGAGAGCCCACCTCAGAAGTTTTCTTGGAAGATTTGTCAAAGGGATTTCCTTTTTTCTTTCTTTCTTTTTTATTGTTTATTTATTTTTGAGAAAGAGGGATAAAGACAGAGCACGGGCTGGGGAGGGGCAGAGAGAGAGGGAGACACAGAACCTGAAACAGGCTCCAGGCTCTGAGCAGTCAGCCCAGAGCCCGATGCGGGGCTCGAACTCACCAACCTCGAGATGATGACCTGGGCCGAAGTCAGACGCACAACCCACTGAGCCACCCAGGCACCCCAGGATTTCCTTTTTCCATTGGGGTTGCTAGGCTGGTGGGAAGGAACCTGGAAGTGACGTGTGGAGAAATCTTCGAGGGTGAAGCTAACATGGAAGAAAAGACCTAAGAGGACAGAGAGACTGGATACTGACAGCCAGGAGCCCTTGGAGTCACCTACGTCTGATATCGCCCCAGCGTTTTGTTTAAGCGAGTTTAAGTTGGGCTTGTATTTCTTACAAATGTGACTCCCGACTAATACCTCAAATCATTATAGCAAAAAGCTCTAACTGCTTCTAATATAGGATCAGTGTACCCAGATTATCTTCCTAATAATTTTGTTATTCCTTAGTATATGGATACCTTGGAGTTAGTCTTTGGAATCAGAGAGATCTGGGTTCAAATGATATCTCCACTGCTTACTCTATGGATGAGCTTTTTGAATTTTGATCAAGCATACGAAACTGTTCATCTGGTATCTCTAGGCTTGAGGTATGGGAGTCACAAGCCAGACAAAATATTGCCATGCCGGTAGACTAGAGGAGAAGTTAACTTTTCTGAATCTCAGTTTCCTCACCTGTAAAATGGGTGCAAACATATTTTCAATATTTTTCAGTATTGCTGTATGAAATATTGCTATCTTGTTATTATTACTTTTTGCTGTGGATGGGATCAAGAATCCTTGTAGATTGAGACTCCCTTTCTGTAAATTGGCACTTTCTTCATTTATTTGTACACCATATTTATTTTTTTTTTAACTTTTTAAAAATGTTTATTTGTTTATTTTTGAGCGAGAGAAACAGGATGCAAGCAGGGGAGGTGCAGAGAGAGAGGGAGACACAGAATCCAAAGCAGGCTCCAGGCTCTGAGCTGTCGGCACAGAGCCTGACGTGGGGCTTGAACTCACAAACCGTGAGATCATGACCTGAGCTGAAGTCAGACCCTTAACCGACTGAGCCACCCCGGTGCCCCTATACACCATATTTATTGATCAGCGACTATATGTCAACTCAGAGGAAAGGGAGTTCATGTCCAAATCCCAACTCTACCACTGCTTAGCCTTGGCCAAGTGACTTAAGCCTTTGAGGCTTAATTTCAGGCAAGAAGGGTGAGAAAATCTACTTCAAAGTGAAAAGAAGAGAGAAAAACAAGCAACAGGGAAACTAAAAACCTAAGGAAAAGGTTAAAGAGGAGAATGACGAAAAAATTACGAGCATATAGTAGGCATGTCGTGGCTGTCTGTCCCCCCGCCCCTGTCCTCTCTCTGAAACACAGACCAGAACCACGCTCTGTGTTTGAGATGTTCTTCCTCTATTGCTGCTTCCTTTCTCCTTAAATATCCTTTCCTCTGGACAGGATGTTCCTGAAGGAGGCCACGAGGCAGAACATCTCTGCTAACTTTAGTTTGCTATTTTCAGCCTCAATTTGTTCCTGGACACATCAACCACGGACAGAGGAGCCTCTTCGGGCTGGACATTTCTCGCATGGTGCACTAGCGTTTTGCAGGACTTAAAAGCTTAGTTTCACTAACATCTGAGCCTTGAAACCCCGGTGTGCATCTGGGTTAGGGTGCCTCCTCTGGTCTAAAAAACCCTAAACTGCAGAAGGAGGGCATGATGAAGCTCTTTTCAGCATTCTTTTTATTTTATATTTTTAATTAAAAAATTTTTTTTTGTTTTTGCATTATTTGTTTTTAAAGTTTATTTATTTATTTTGAGAGAGGAAGTGGGGGAGGGAGACGGAATCCCAAGCGGGCTCCACACCGCCAGTGCAGAGCCTGATGCGGGACTTGAACCCACGAAGCCGTGAGATCATGACCTGAGCCGAAACCAGGAGTCGGACGCCTACCCGACTGAGCCACCCAGGCACCCCTGCATTCTCTTTTCGATGGACATATAGGGAAAACAACCACCACCCCCACCACAACAAACCTTCCCTCCCCGCCACCAAGACCCTCCTCATAACTGTCCCCCCAGGGGACTGAGAAGCTGGGGCATTTGTCCACTGATTCCTGTATCACATTGGTTGAGGATGGCCCCTGGCGGCATGAAGTCCCTGACACTTTTTCTGGTGTGTGAGTGGAGAGGCCGGGAGCATACCAGCACATTCTGCCACGGTGGTAGCTGACCTCAGAGGTGGGCCAAGAGGATTTGGGATGGGGTCCTAAGAGCATCAGCTACAAAGAAAATATACCTATTGGCTGGTAGAACTGGGAATACGGGGGAAAGTCTGGTTTCAGGCAGTGCTGAGTCAAGGACCTCGAGTCATGCCAACAGGACCTGGGTTCTCACCAGCTTTTAGTCCTTTTCACACAATGTTGGCTTTATTCACCACAGTGGCTCATAATCCTACCTGTCCGGGAGTCCCAGTAGAACAGAATGCTTTTTCTTGTTCTTCTTTTTTTTCAGTTTATTTATTTGCTTTGGGAAAGAGTGAGAGACAGCAGGAGAGGGGCAGAGACGGAGAGAGGGAGAGAGAGAATCCCAAGCAGGCTCCCTTCTGTCAGCGCAGAGCCTAGTGTGGGGCTCGAACCCACGAGCTGCGAGATCACGACCTGAGCTGAAACCAAGAGTTGACACGTAACCGACCGAGCCCGCTCCTTCTCCCTTCTCCTGTTGAAATAAACTATATTTTAAAAGATTTTATTTATTTATTTTTAAAAAGAGTTTATTCTTAAGTAATCTCCACACCCAATGTAGGGCTCGAACTCACAACCCCAAGATCAAGAGTCACATGCCCCGCTTTGGGTGAGCCCTGGTTCTCTCTCTACCTCTCTCTCTCTACCCCTTGCTTACTCGCTCCCTCTCCCTCTCTCTCTCTCTCTCTCCAAAAAAGGCATTTATTCTCATGCTAATGGGTCTACAAGTGTCAGCTGGGCTCAGCTGGCCAATTCTGCGCCAGGCTGCAGGGGCACTGGACCGGGTCGGCCCCACGTGTCCTCCTCCTCCTTGGACCAGTGGCTGCTTGAGACGTGTTCCTCTCAAGGCTCCCACAGGAGTTCCACGGGCCAAGTCAAACGGTGCAAGACACGACGGGCTCTGCTCTGCGCACAGGACATTTGCCAACGTTCTATTGGCCAAAGCACGTCACGTGGCCAAGCTCAGCTGTGGGACCAGGAAGTGCGCTTCAACCGCAGTGGGAGGCCTTGCAAAGTTACTTGGCATTCACGGGTTTGTGAAAAGCGGCTCTAGGTATTATTTCCGTTATTCTGCAAATCTCTTTGTTCAGTTAAGGCCTTATGGACGTTCATCCAGGTCTGTAGGGATGGGTCTAACTGGTTCTTTTTACTTATTTACTTTTTACTTTTTAAAAATATTTATTCCTGAGAGGGAGAGGGAGAGACAGAGCGTGAGTGGGGAAGGGGCAGAGAGAGAGGGACACATAGAATCTGAAGCAGGCTCCAGGCTCCAAGCTGTCAGCCCAGAGCCTGACGCTTGACCAGTTCGAACTCTTCGAACCTCGAGATCATGACCTGAGCCTAAGTCGGACGCTTAATTGACTGAGCCACCCAGGTGCCCCTAACTGGTTCTTTTTAGTATTTGTACAAAATTGCATAGTTTAAACATGCCACAATTTATCAGCCACTGTACTAATGAACTAAAGATCTATGTTTGCTATTTCAAGTATTTTGCCTTTTTTTTTCTTTTTGCTTCAAACATTCTGCAATAAACATCCTAGTATGTATGTTCGTGTATGTGCTTTTTTCTATAGCACAAGTTGACAAACCAAATTCCACAGGCCAAATCCAGCCCAGCATGTATTTTTGCAAATAAAGTTTTATTGGAACACAGCCAAATGCATTAATTTACATAATAGCCATAGCTGCTTTCCCACTACTCTGGCAGAGGCGACTCATTGACACAGAGACTGGATGGCCCACAAAGCCTAAAATGTTTACTATCTGGCTCTTTACAAAGGAAATTTTCTGACCCTGGTTTCATAAGAGAATCCCACAGTGGGAATGCTGGTTAACAAGAAAAGGGTATGAGTTTTTAAATTTTTAATAGATACTGACATAATTATTTTCCAGTAGTTAGGATATTCACTCTTCATTAATTTTAAAAGTTATACATGCTTGTTGTAAAAATAAAATCAAATACAGAAATGTATACAGAAGAAAGCACATTCCTCTTCTGCAATCACTGTTAGCAGTTTGGTATAGTGGGTCCAATCAGTACAACGAAGCAGACACGCAGTTCCTGCCTTCCTTTTTCTTTTTTAAGTTTATTTATTTATTTTTGAGAGAGAGAGAGAGAGAGAGAGAGAGAGAGAGAGAGAGTGCAAGCAGGGGAGGGGCAAAGAGAGAGAGGAAAAGAGAGAATCCTTTTTTTTATTATTTTTTTTTTACATTTATTTATTTTTGAGACAGAGAGGGACAGAGCATGAACGGGGGAGGGTCAGAGAGAGAGGGAGACACAGAATCTGAAACAGGCTCCAGGCTCTGAGCTGTCAGCACAGAGCCCGATGCGGGGCTCGAACTCATGGACCGTGAGATCATGACCTGAGCCGAAGTCGGTCGCCCAACCGACTGAGCCACCCAAGGCACCCCAAAAAGAGAGAATCTTAAGCAGGCTCTATGCTCAGTTTGGAGGCTGATGTGGGGCTCAATCCCACGACCCTGGGATCATCACCTGAGCTGAAATCAAGAGTTGGATGCTTAATTGACTGAGCCTACCAGGTGCCCCCTTCTTTCCTCTTTTTAAGACAAGAATGGGGGGAACCTGGGTGGCTCGGTCAGTTAAGCGTTTGACTTCGCTCGGCTCAGGTCATGATCTCGTGGTTTGTGAGTTCAAGCCCCACATCGGGTTTTCTGCTGTCAGCACGGATCCCACCGCAGATCCTCAGCCTCTCTCTGTTCCTTTCCCCCCAATGTTTTTAATAAACATTAAAAATATTTTAGAAGATAATAAAGCACGAATGGGATCGGATCATTCCTATAACTATGACCCCCCAAATAATTTCGTATTATTCTGCCCTCTTTCTGATGGCTCCTATCCAAAGAGGTGACTGCAGGTGTTTGGACACAAAAGTCCTAGTGGCCAATGCCCTCACAGAATTTCAGAGAACACCCTCAAAGTAGACTTTCAAGTCAACAGATTGAAACTTTGAATATGTGTTGTCTGAGAAGCTAATAGTCACGTGTTTTGATGTCCTATGTCCCCGAAGAGCCATTTTCATATGACTCTTGTGCTTCAGACTGTTCAGTGGCTTCCCAGTTCACTGAGTTAAAGATTCAAAATGCTTACCGTGGCCTGCAAGGCCCTCTGTGCCTTGGCTCTCAGCCAGGCTTCTCATGCCCATTCTCCCCCTGGTCCCTGCCTTCTTTCACTTCCTCTCAAAGTTGCACCAAGCCCTCTCAGGTCTTATCCTGGGTTAGTCAGAACTCTTTCGGTCACAGGGGACAGAAATCCCATTCACATTGGCCTGTATGTAAAGGAGGATATTGGCCCGTGCACCTGAGAAGTTCCAGAGAAGGCCGGAGTAAGGAGTGGATGCCTCTAGTCTCCATTGGTTGCCCCAGCCTCTGATGTCTTATCTTCATTCCTGGTCTCTCCCAACGGGACGTGAAGTCCTCTTTAATCTTTTGTCCTGATTAGCCACCCTAGTGGAAAGAGGATTCTCACTTCCTCCCAACTGCTCTAGAAAAGGCCCTTGAATCAGCCGAGGTCAGGTGACCATCCCCAGACCAATCGTTGGGACCCGTCATGCGGGATGCACTGATTACGCAGTCCTGGGTCTCGTGCCTCCCATCTTCCCCACCAGAACAGGAGGCACGATCCGCCCCACGCGAAACTCGAGTCCTGCAGTCAGGGAGCTCCCCAAACGCAAGCCAAGGTGCTGTTACCCGGAGAAGCAAGATGGCTGCTGGTGAGCAAAACAGCCGTTGTCCAGGGCAGGCCCTTTCTACCTGTTGTTCCCACTGCCGCAACGCCCTCCTCCCACTTTTCACTGTGACAAGGTTGTTCTTCACAGTTTGGGTAGAGGAGACAAAAGACTGAAAATGGCACAGATGTCTGGGGTGCCTGGGGGGCTCAGGTTGAGCATCCAGCTTTTTTTTTTTTTTTTTTTTTTTTTAAATTTTTTTTTAACGTTTATTTATTTTTGAGACAGAGACAGAGCATGAACGGGGGGGGGGGGGGGCAGAGAGAGAGGGAGACACAGAATCGGAAGCAGGCTCCAGGCTCTGAGCCATCAGCCCAGAGCCCGACGTGGGGCTCGAACTCATGGACCACGAGATCGTGACCTGAGCTGAAGTCGGACGCTTAACCGACTGCGCCACCCAGGCGCCCCAAGCATCCAGCTTTTGATAGCGAAAGCCGTGATCTCTCAGTTTGTGGGTCGAAGCCTTGTCTCAGGCTCCATGCCGACAGTGCAGAGCCTGCTTGGGGTTCTGTCTCTCCCTCTCTCTACCCCTCTTTGCTCGGTGCGTGCGCATTCTCTGTCAAAAAATAAATAAACTGAAAAGAAAAAGAAAAGGGCACAAGTGTCTATTACCATAATAGACTGGCAGGAACAGTGATTTTCAACCCCGGGGTTTTAGGATCAGCTGCGGCACCTGGGAATTTGTTAGAAACGCAAATTCTCAGGCCCCACCCTTGGTCTATTGGGTGGGCCCAGCCTCTGGGTTTTAACAAGGCCTCGGGTGATGTTGCTCAACAGTAAGTTTGAGAACCACGGGGTTAGAATATTAACGCTCACACCCACAGTGGAAAGCTATTGGATACTTTTGTTGCAGAAACCATTTTCTTAGAGGCTTAGAACTTGAAGAAGTTGCTCATCAGTTACAAAAGCAGCAATCCTGTTTTGGGTGCTGAACTTAATTATTCAGGTTGTTTTGTGCCCCCGCACCTGTAGCTTCTGTGGCACAGCGGGGAGGCTCTCTTAACCTCCACTCAAAACTCTTCTCTCTTGCCTGGAGGCCAGAGCTAAAAATGAGATTATCCAGCCCTTCTCTCCTTTGAAGCTATGTAAGAGGAAGCGTGCTGAGGGGTTACTGGAGAAGCTTTCATTCCCCTCCCACAGCATCAATAGGGATAGATACAAACAGCAAGGCCTTTTTCCCTCCCTCCTCGTTCTTGTCTGGAACACGGATGTGATGCCTGCAGCTGCGTAGCCACGTTGTAACCAGGAGATGAAAACCAGCATGCTAGGGGCGCCTGGGTGGCTCAGTTAAGTGTCCGACTCTTGAATTGGGCTCAGGTCAGGATCTCGCGGTTTGTGGGTTCGAGCCCCGCGTCGGGCTCTGTGCCGGCAGCTCGGAGCCTGGAGCCTGTTTCAGATTCTGTGTCTCCCTCTCTTCTCTGCCCCTCCCCCACTCATGCTCTGTCTCTGTCTCTCTCTCTCTCTCTCTCTCTCTCAAAAAATGAATAAACATTAAAAAAAATTTTTTTGAAATAAACAAATAACACTTAAAAAAAATGCTAAAGATGCTGTCGCAGGAAAGTAGAAGGAAACTGAGGAATTGCTGGACACCAGCCCTGGACTGCCACCTCCTGGCTTCTCATCTTGGGAGAAAAATAATCCTGCTTCGTTCAGGCCCCTGTAGGTTGGGCTGTCTGTTACTTGCAGCAAACACATTCCTAACACGCGTACACAGGGTTTGGGGCCAATGGTCTTATCAGGTCCTGTTTGAGATCTTAAGAATAAAAAGGGCAAAAAAAAAAAAAAAAAAAAAAAAAGAATAAAAAGGGCAAATCTATTGACTCCAACATACAAAAAGAAAAAAAAAACATAAAAAAATTAATGACTATAAGACATACTATTATCGTAGCATTATAAATTGTGAAATTCAGTCTTCATAAAAACGCCCCTATACATGCAAAGCTATTTGTCAGTTAGATTACCTCACTTTGCAAACATGCAAAGTGCCGTGTGGTAATTGCCTACAAGCCGTGGCCCATGGCAAATTCAATGAATAATAATCTAATAAATTACAAAACTAATGTCAAAATTTTCTCTAACAAAAACTTACGTTGATGCAGGATATGGGTATATTTGCAAATCTCTTGTAACACACAACTTTTTTCTTGTCATATGCTAAGTGTGCTTTTCAAGATCATTGTAGGACATCTCTAGAGTCTGATAACATTTATTAGACTTTAAGCCAATTGATTATCCAAGCTTCTAAGATAAGAAAACTTCCAGGGGCGCCTGGGTGGCTCAGTTGGTTAAGCGTCTGATTCTTGATTTCAGCTCAGGTCAGGATCTCATGATTCATGAGTTGGAGCCCTGCATTGGGCTCTGCACCTTAAGCTGCACGGCCTGCTTGGGATTCTCTGCCTCCCTCTCTCTCTGCCCCTCCCCCACTCATTCTCTCTCAAATAAACATAAGAAAGAAAGAAAGAAAGAAAGAAAGAAAGGAAGGAAGGAAGGAAGGAAGGAAGGAAGGAAGGAAGGAAGAAAGAAAGAAAGAAAGAAAGAAAGAAAGAAAGAAAGAAAGAAAGAAAGAAAACTGCCAAAATGAGGGGCACCTGGGTGGCTCTGTTGGTTAAGCGTCCAACTCTTAGTTTCGGCTCAGGTTGTGATCTCACGGTCTGTGAGTTCAAGCCCCACTTGGGGTTCCTCTCTGCCCTCCCCTTGCTCACTCTCTCTGTCTCTCTTTAAATAAACTTAAAAAAATAAATACAGAAAAATAAAAGAAAACTGCCAAAATGAGATTTAGGAGCAGGTAAATCGAGCTATCACCTCTGTCGTTTGAAACATTGACCCCCTAGAGGAGATACTGTGAATTGTCCCTAATCTCAGTGCACTGCTAGTAATCCTCTGCTATTTTGCATTGCTCGCCACTCAGAGCCAAAATAAATCATGTCTGATGGATAGCTTTGTATGATTTTTAAATTATGTGCGTGTGAACAGAATGTATTTTATTTATTTATTTTGATAGTGGCAGTAGTTATACACGCGGAGGCAATGGCCCAAACTCAGAAATGTAAGCTTAAAATGGGTGAATTATACTGTGTGTGAAGTATATCTCAAGTAAAGCTGGGGAGAAAAAGAAAAAAAAATATTTTTAAAATGTCAAGAAGGGCTGCCTGGGTGGCTCAGTCAGTTAAATGTCGGACTCTTGATTTTGGCTCAGGTCATGATCTCACGGTTGTGAGTTCGAGCCCTGTGTCAGGCTCTGCACTGACAGTAAGGAGCCTGCTTGGGATTCTCTCTCTCCCCCTCTCTGCTTCTCCCTGCGTGTGCACATACATTCTCTCTCTCTCTGGCTCTCAAAATAAATAAATAAACATTTAAAAAAATTTTAATGTAAAGAAAAAGGTGTCTATGTGTATTAGGATTCTCCAAAGAAACAGAATCAGTAGGAGAGGTATGTGTGTATATTACTATATTACAATATATTTGGATATACGTATATAATCTCTTTATATAAGGAATTGGCTCCCGCAAATATTGGAGGTTGGCAAACCCAAAATCTGCAGAGTCAATGTCCTTGTTCAACTCTGAAGGCCAGCAGGCTGTGATAGATCCAAGAGAAGCTAATGTCCTAGCTCAAAGGTCATCTTTTACTTTATCCAGACCTTCAATGATTGAATGAGGCCCACCACATTATGGGGGCAATCTGCTTTACTCAGTCTGCTGATTTAAATGTTCAAGGCATCGGGGCGCCTGGGTGGCGCAGTCGGTTAGGCGTCCGACTTCAGCCAGGTCACGATCTCGCGGTCCGTGAGTTCGAGCCCCGCGTCGGGCTCTGGGCTGACGGCTCGGAGCCTGGAGCCTGTTTCCGATTCTGTGTCTCCCTCTCTCTCTGCCCCTCCCCCGTTCATGCTCTGTCTCTCTCTGTCCCAAAAATAAATAAAAAATGTTGAAAAAAAAAAAATTAAAAAAAAAAAAATAAATGTTCAAGGCATCTAAAACACACTCACAGAAACACCCAGAAAAGTACTTGGCCAGTTTTCTGGGTACCCTGTGGCCAAATCAAGTTGACACATAAAAGTAACTGTTTTACCACGTATGTATTACATCAGCACAAAAGTGAAACAAATAAGGAAGCTCTTTGCATGATATGCCTGTTACTTTTCTTTTATCATTGAGAAAGTTATCCATGTATATGGAAAATATTCAAACTGTAACAAAATGTTGCATGATTAAAAAGTTCTAGACCCTCTGACTGGAGTCATTCGCTCTTCCTGATTTCTTGCGTGTCCTTTTGAAATATGTTATGCTTATACAAGCATAACTATAACTGTGTGTGTGTGTGTGTGTGTGTGTGTGTGTATGTGTGTTTGTACATGGAGGACATTAAACCAATGTGTAAAAATCATTGGTCCTAAAGCATCACACTCCATAGCGCAAGATCCAGAGCCTGGCCTAGAGGGCGTAGATAATAAGGGTCCCTTGCAAAGTATAGAAAGCCTTCCCCTTCCTTCTCTCATAACAGGATCAGGCATCAGGTTCGGAGTCCTTGTTGGAAAGGGAGACATGTTTAGAACAGCAAGAATATCAGGCTTTGAACCAGGGAGAGTTTAAGGGAATCAGTGTAATTAAAAAAACATTTTTTTTTCGGGGTGCCTGGGTGGCTCAGTCGGTTGAGCGTCGGACTTCAGCTCAGGTCATGATCTCACGGTTCGTGGGTTCGAGCCCCGCGTCGGGCTCTGTGCTGACAGCTCAGAGCCTGGAGCCTGCTTCGGATTCTGGGTCCCCCTCTCTCTCTGCCCCTGACCCACTCGCATTCTGTCTCTGTCTCTTGCAAAAATAAATAAATAAAACATTAAAAACAAAACAAAACAAAACATTGTTTTTCAATGTTTATTTTTGAGAGAGAGAGAGACAGTGTGCGTGGGGGAGGAGCAGAGAGAGAAAGGGAGACACAGAATCTGAAATAGGCTCCAGGCTCTAAGCTGTCAGCACAGAGCCTGATGCGGGGCTCGAACTTGGGAACAGCAAGATCATGACCTAGGCTGAAGCTGGAACTTAACCGACTGAGCCACCCAGGCGCCCCTAAGGGAATCAGTTTATAGTTTTTCCCCTTTTATATCTTTTCTGCCAGCTTTTGTTCTCACTGCCCTCTGCCCAGTGTCCCCTCTGTCCCTTTACAAAGGACAGTCACGCTTCTCCCCAATCTTCTTTTCAAATAAAATCTTATTAAAATTTTATTTGATTACTATTAAATAAAACCTTATTTCATTACTTAATTTTAATTAAAAAAATCTTATTATTTTTAGGCATGCCTGGTTGGCTCAGTTGGTGGAGCATGTGACTCTTGATCTTGGACTGGTGAGTTCGAGCCCCGTGTTGGGCGTAGAGATGACTTAAATACATTATAAAATACATATATGTATTTGAAGATTTTACTGGCAAAGAGGGTCAAGTAATATTTCCATTCTATTGTTCATGGCTTATTTATTTATTTTTAAAATGTGTATTTATTTATTTTGTTTTTTCTTTTTTCAACTTTTTTTTTTTTTAAACGTTTTTTATTTATTTTTTTGGGACAGAGAGAGACAGAGCATGAACGGGGGAGGGGCAGAGAGAGAGGGAGACACAGAATCGGAAACAGGCTCCAGGCTCCGAGCCATCAGCCCAGAGCCCGACGCGGGGCTCGAACTCACTGACCGCGAGATCGTGACCTGGCTGAAGTCGGACGCTTAACCGACTGCGCCACCCAGGCGCCCCGTTTCAACGTTTTTTTTATTTTTTATTTTTTTATTTTTGGGACAGAGAGAGACAGAGCATGAACGGGGGAGGGGCAGAGAGAGAGGGAGACACAGAATCGGAAACAGGCTCCAGGCTCCGAGCCATCAGCCCAGAGCCTGACGCGGGGCTCGAACTCACGGACCGCGAGATCGTGACCTGGCTGAAGTCGGACGCTTAACCGACTGTGCCATCCAGGCGCCCCTGTATTTATTTATTTTGGAGAGAGAGAGAGCGAGAGAGAGCAGGGAAGGGGCAGAGAGAGAGGGAGACAGAGCATCCAAAGCAAGCTTCATGCTGTCAGCGCGGAGCCCGACGCGGGGCTCGAACTCACCAACCGTGAGATCATGACTTGAGGCAAAACCAAGAGTGGACCGCCCAACAGATCTAGCCACCCAGGCGCCCCATATTGTTCACGGCTTTTTAAGAACAGATGATGGTGGAAAACAAACTATCATGATATTGATGTTCTTTGGGGATCATTTCAGTGTGAAGAAACTGTTTTAAGATGTCAGTATTTATGGAGTGCAAACATGACACCCTTTTCAGCTGTTTAAAAAATGGGATTTAGGAAAAAATGTACAAGTATCTACCTAGTGTTTTGAAAACGACTGGAGAAAACGAGCGACGAAAAGGCTCGGGGACAACGAAGAAGGGAAGAGGGAGGCTCGTGGCTCAGGTTTCTGGCTCAGTGGAGTGTGATGGAGAAGAGAAAATCCGAGGGCTGAGGGCCCGGAGGGGAAAGAGCGGGCAGTGGAGGGGAACGCATGGGAGGAGGGCCTGAGCCCACACCTGATTCTGACTAAGTCAGGGGGAGGGTGCTGAGCCGCCCCGGACACAGGCGTGGACAGGCAGAGAGCAGGCCCAGGGAGCACTCCCGAGGCATCCTTGCACGCTACCTGCCACGGGGTAGACCACGGCTGGGCTCAAGGTGGCCCTGCAGCGAGGCTGGTGGCAGGCCCTGGCCGGGCCTGGGTAGAGGTCGTAGCAGAAGCTTGGGGACGTCTGCAGCACTGGGCCAAGGTGGAGCCCAGCTCATAGCATACATTTGGGCAGCAGATGCCAAGAGAAAGCCTTGGGATGGGACCCAGCCAGATGCCCTTTGGAGGATACCCACCAGTCCCAAGTTAAAGACCAGCTTACATGCAGGGTCGACACAGTTAGGCAGATCGTGCACTGCACAAAGCACCAGGCTGAAGGGGACTAAAATTCAGCTTTTGCTCTGATCAAGAAGGAACTTTTTTTTTTTTTTTTAATTGCCTTTTAGAGGAGAGCTTTTAAAAGCTTACCTGAAGACCTCCCTCCATAGGCTGGGGCAGATGGCCTACAAAAACGTGTATACACTCGACATTCTTTATAAAAATTAAAAAAAATTTTTTTTTACTGTTTATTTATTTTTGAGAGAGAGAGAGAGGAGAGAGAGAGACAGGGCGGAGTGGGGGTGGGGCAGAAAGAGAAGGAGACACAGAATCCGAAGCAGGCTCCAGGCTCTGAGCTGTTAGCACCGAGCCCCACGTGGGGCTTGAACTCACGAACTGTGAGATCAGTGAATATTTTTGCTTGTGCTTCACCCATAGGCAACAGCATGCCGTAGAGGGCTTGTCCCTGCTCCGGAGAGCCAACTGTTCAAAATTCAGGAATTTTTTTTTTTTTTTTTTTTTTTAAGATTTTATGTTAAAGTGATCTCTATACTCAACGTGGGGCTCAATGTTTCAGCCCTGAGATCACGAGTTGCATGCTCTATCAACTGAGCCAGCCGAGCACCCCCCAAATTTAGGAATCTTAAGAGCCAGTTGTTAACACGTAGGTTGCTCGAAATCAGTTATGGTGGAAATATTTCCACCATGGGAGCTGGCAAATACTACAAACCAGGATGTTTTTCCTCTCCTGGAAAGCCCTTTACCAGCAGCATAGCATGAAGGGTTCCAAGGGTCAGGAGTGGGAGAGAACGGCCAATTAGCACCAAGAAATCAGAACAGGCTTTGGCCGGGACTTGTAGGTCAGGGAAGGAATTGAGATCTGGACAGCTGATTGACTCCCCCCCCCCCCCCCGACCCCCCGAAACGATGGACCCTTTGAATAAAATCAGGGCACTCTCGGGGTGGGGATCCTTAACCATATAAGGTACTCTTGTCACTCTTGGTTTAATACCCAAATAGGCTGGTCACTAGGATAGAGCTATTGCCTAGAGCTGAGGTCAGAGATTATTACACAAGGTCAAGGTTTCCTCCCCTGTTTGCAGTAGTGATCAAATAGGAAAATGAATGCAGATATTTGCCAAAGCCTAAAATAGCCTCTCCAGATATTAGGCGAATGTTGGAAAATGCCCGCATGATGATTTCCGCTATGATAATCACCACCCTTGCGAGGCAAAAATCAAATCCTTCTTGGTCCCGGCACAGCAACATGGCAACATCCAGCATTTCAGCCCAGCGTGACCTTATCAGCCATCGTTTTGTGCCCCCAGGAAAGGAAAGATACAGAATTAGGAAAAACAAAAAGTCCCCACCATTATCGATGACTGTACTTGTGGAGGTTAAAGAGGCGGTTTGTCCTCATATAATTGCGAACTTGGTTATTTTAATAGCAGAAATCTCAGGAATAATCATCCACATTTGGGGATAAGCACACTTGATATGAAAATCTAGGAAGCAGAATGTATCTGATTCATGATTCTCTTTTCTCACAAGATCTCGGGGACTTTCCATCCAGGTCCTGGCACCCTCCCTCCGTTGTCCTGAGGACATCCAGACAGGACAAAGAATCCGTCCCCCTTTTCTTCCCAGATTCTTCCTCAAGGGCCCCCCAGCCCCTGCACTGGTAAATGCTAGCAGCTGTCTCTTGATGTGTGAGTTGTCCCCATGCAGTAGGGACTCAAAGGCAAGCCAGTCCTGGGGGAGAAAGCAGGCATCAATTTGGGCAGCTCTGAAATCAGAGCCATAAAATGAGACTTCTGCTCCGAGAGGGGCTGCCCCCCCCGGGCAGCGGTAAGCAGGGCTTCCCAAACCTGAGTTCAAGGTGGGTTCAAATGTCCCCTCTCATCATGAGAGGTAGGCAGGGGGTGGTTCCTGACCAAGGAGGCCACTCAAGACAGACGGCTTTGCTGTCGGTGGGACTAGCACTGTGTGCGGCTGCTGTGGGTCACAGTCAGGCTCTTGCTTCCTTAATGCCAACCACAAGGGAACACGCGGCTGGGAGACCAGAGGCAGGAAGGGAGGGACGCCCGAACTCATTACCCTGCAGAAATCAGGTTAAAGTGCTTAACTAGGGGGACCTGGATGCCGAGGGGTGAAGTGATTTCCAGGCAGCCCCATCCCCTCGTTTCCTTTTCCCTCCTCCCTCTCCACTTTGGAAGCTCCCACCACTCGGATGAAACCCTCTGCAGAGAGACTGGAGATATGAATTCTCTGTGCTTAGCACGGACCGGGGGCCCAGGCCCGCCATTGAGACTTTCACCTCGCCTCCCGTAGGCCAGAGCGTTCACGGCCAAGGCACCTAGAGCACATGTCAGACTTATCCCATCTGAGGGCTGAGCACCATGTTGCTGAGGGCTGCTGGTGGGACAAGGCCCCAGCATTACTGCCCGCCCTAGGTGAGGTCCAGAGGATGTTCCCAGGTGGGGAATCGCAGGTACATGTAGTAGAACCCCCCCGATCTTGGTGGCTCATGTATCCCGGTCTGTCTCCCGTTTTTACGGGGGTTGGGGGGTGCGGGGGGCGGCTCAGGAAGCTGCCACCATCTTGAGCACTGCCGATGACCCAACTAGAGAAAAAGAAAGCTGCCTGGAGAATCCCGGATCTACAATTAAATGCTCTAACCAGAAGGGATCCGTGGCTCCGGCACATCACTCATTGGCCAGAATTACTCACGCGGCCCCACCCAACTGCAGGGGGAGAGGAAGTGCCCTCCTACCTGAGCCTGGATGGCAGGGAGCTGCTTACTCTAAGTACCAAAACTTCCCACTGGCTCCAGCCATTACAGGGTAAAATGCAAGCCTATGAGCATTGCATACGTAAGACTTCCTTTAAAAAAAAAAAAAAAAAATTTGTTTGATTTTATTTTTGAGCGAGAGACAGAGCACGAGTGGGGAGGGGCAGAGAGAGGGAGACCCAGAATCCGAAGCAGGCCCCAGGCTCCGAGCTGTCAGCGCAGAGCCCGATGCGGGGCTCGAACCCACGAACCGCGAGATCATGACCTGAGCCGAAGTCGGACGCTCAACCGACTGAGCCACCCAGGCGCCCCTGGACATAAGACTTTCTGAGACCCGTGTCCTCTCAATGTCCATTCTTGAAATAATCACATAATTTAGCTATTGGGCCCCACATTCCTGCCTCGAAACTCTCGGTTGAGCTGAGAACTGACCATCTTCTGTGGATGGAGTCGTGCTTTTACCCCAGTGTCAATGGGGCCTACCCCTCTAGAGGAGTCAGGAACCGTGTCTGTCCTATACCCCTAAAATCTCCTAAAGCTTTCTACCACTCCCTTACGCACTTCCCCTCCGACACCCACACTGTTTCCTTGCTCCTCCTCCAGCAGCCCAGGCTTGCACACACCCCATGGCCTTTGCACTGTGCTTTTCTCTGTCTGCCCCAAACACTCTCCTTCCAGAACTCCCTGGGGCTCCCATGCTTTCCACCCCCACATCCATGCCTTTTGTCTTGGTACCAGTGCGCATCCTCGGGAGTCAAGCGTGGAACCACAGTGGTGCCTGGCTAGCTTAGTCGGTGGAGCGTGTGACTCTTGATCTCGGGGTCATGAGTTCGAACCCCACGTTGGGTTCGAATTTTTTAAAATAAATCAGATGGTGGAGCCACAAAATGGGGATTCAGGGACATAGATTCCCAAATCTTCACGTGGAGGAGATGTTCCTCTGATCAGGAATTTACAGGAGCAAGAATTAACCGTCTATTGTGCCAAACCACCAAGATTTGGGACTTCTCTATCAACGACCCTGACAGTACCCTAATAAGTGAGCTTGTTCACGTTCAGGGGTGAAATGTTTGCAAGCCCACCTGTCTACAGTTCTCCCATTGGAAGCCATGTTCTCCAGTCAGTTTTCTCAGAGGTGAAAGTGATCATTTGTCCTCCCTAGGACACCTACATTTGTCCTTCAATGTATTCTGCATTTGGATGAGGGCAGAGGATGTTGCTTATTAATCGAGACTCCTAAAACACACGGGGCACCTGGGTGGCTCAGTAAAAAAAAAAATCTTTTTAAAAAATGTTTTAAAATTTAGTTTTGAGAGAGAGAGAGAGAGCACGAGCAGAGGAGGGGCAGAAAGAGAGAGGGAGACACAGAATCCGAAGCAGGCTCCAGGCTCTGAGCGGTCAGCACAGAGCCCAACATGGGGCTCAAACTCATGAACTGTGAGATCATGACCTGAGCTGAAGTTGGACGCTCAACCAACTGAGCCACCCAGGCGCCCCTTAAGAAAGCTTTATGCCCAACATGGGGCTTGAATTCATAACCCTGAGATCTAGAGTCACACACTCTACTGACTGAGCCAGCCAGGAACCCTGAAACTGAACTATTAAAAAAAAAAAAAATTTTTTTTTTTTTAGATCTTTATTTATTTTTGAGAGAGAGAGACAGACAAAGTGCGAGCAGGGGAGGGGCAGCGAGAGAGGGAGACACTGAATCTGAAGCAGGCTCCAGGCTCTGAGCTGTCGGCACAGAGCCCGACGTGGGGCTCAAACCCACAAACCGTGAGATCATGACCCGACCTGAAGTCGGATGCTTAACTGACTGAGCCACCCAGGTGCCCCACAATGGCTAACCTTCTTAACAGAGCAATGGTTCCACATTCTTAGCCACTAGGGCTTCTGATTTGAAAGCCTTGCCCTAAACTTGTTTCAATCTAACTTTGATTCAGAAATGTTCCGATTACGTTTCCATTGCAGCTCCGTTAATCAGTGATGGTGATCAGACATAGTGAAAGAAGGAAATAGCAAGCAATTCTCTGGCCGCTTTCAAACAGGCCAAGAGTTCTAACAAACACTCATGGTGACACAGGGCTCTTACCTCCTTGGGGCTTTCAACCTATAGTCACACCCTGAAACATCACCCAGACACTGCTCTTAGAAATTGTATGTTTGATCTCCCTCCCGTGAGGAGGGCCATATGTACTCAGAGCTCTCAAGTGACTTCCTCCTAGAAAATAGAGCTTTCAAACTGCATGAAGCTTGGGTCCAAAAAACCGTGACTGGTAAAAACCAACCACGTTGCCCATAGACTCTATAGCCACACGGTCGTGTCCTATGTATTGTTATGTCATGTTATATTATAGTATTTTTTCATGCTGTTCTGTACTGTTTCATATTGTGTTTTATTTTGTTTGTTATCTACCTTCTAAGAATTAAAACTCCCCGAGGGCAGGGGTCTGGTATCGTTGCCTATGTATCCTCAGTATCTGTGTGAGTGTGACAGCAAGTGTTCATGATATGTTTTTGGAATGAATATATGAGTGATCTGTTTAATATCCAAAATCAAGACATTTAAAGGAAAAAGTCTGAATTCACGAAAGTCTGGATTGTTAAAGTGGAAAATAGGAGTTATACTGGTTAAGTATGCTTTAATAGGGGAATAGTTATATAAATTATGGTAGATCCATGTTCCGGATTACGGGATCATTGAGAATATGTTAGGTTGAATGCAACAGAAAGTGTAATACTGACCGGCTGAGGGGATCACTGGAGGCAGTTGTTCATAATCTTGCAAGATCTATGGTAACATGGGCCTCGGTTGTGTTTGGTTAGGGGCTTGGTGATTTCATCAAGCACAAGGTTTCCTTCCAGTTTGTCTGCTGTGTCTCCCATGGCAGCAGCTAGAAACAAAAGGTGGCTCCTAATCCCACGATCCCAAGATGGCTGCCAAAGGGTCCACAGTTAGGATTCTTCAGTCACGTTCCAAGAGGAAGATAGAGGAGCACCTGGGGGCTCAGTCGGTTAAGTGTCTGCCTTTGGCTCGGGTCATGATCTCACCGTTTGTGAGGTTGGCTCACATGGATTAATCTGGGTCTGTGCTACATGCGCATTTCCAGAGCACAGGCTGTGTGGGGCGAATGTGGTGACCAGAATGAAAATTGAGGCCTTTTCCAAAGGAAACGGAACAAAGATATGATCTATTTTCTGTGGTCAGGTGATTACATTTATGGAAAACAAAAGAAAACAAGAAACAAAAGAGCCCACACTATTTTCTATGCTCACGTACGTATCTGCATAAATACGTACTAAGAACCTGGAAGGATCCAATGCAAACTTTCAGTAGTGGTTACTTCTGGGGAGCGTTCCCAAGATTGGCAATTGTGTGGTCAAGGGCTGTTTTGAGTTGACCCGGGAAAAACGATCCTCCATCAGAGGCAATTCTGCCTTCCAGGGAACATGAGGCAGCGTCTCCAGATATTTCTGGTTGTCCAGCGGAGGCTGGGGGAGGGGAAGAGTGCTACTGGCATCTAATGGGTGGAGGCCAAGGATGCTGCTTGACAGACGGAGCCCAGAACAGCCTTCACAACCAAGAGATATTGAGCCGAAAATGGCAACAGTGCCAATGTTGAGAAACCCTGGTCTAGAACGTTTTAATTTTTATAAGGAGATGGGATTCAAATATTACTTGCAGAGCCAAAAGTTGATTTTTTTTTTAAAGGATGTAGTGGATATTGTGATGTGCTGTCCACATAGCCCTTCAGGACCAGTCACTTATTCTCCCAGCTGCCGGGAGCCTTGGCTGCTGCTGACTCACATTTCTGGTGAATTCTCCAGAAATTGCCCTTAGCTAAAGGAAGCTGTGCTAAGATTATGAGTCCACTTCAAGAGCAGGCTTTATCCTTGAGAAACCTCAGCACTCTGGACACCTTGGGACAGTACTTGTTTGTCGTGGGAGCCATCCTGGGCACTGTGGGATGTGTGGCAACACTCCGGTCTTTCCCGCTGGATGCCCAGTAGTACCCCTCCTCCAGCAACAACAACCAAAATGTCTCCAGACATGGCCAGGTGCTCTCTGGGGACAGAATTGGCTCCCCTCCCTGCATCAAGAGCCCATGCCTGGTTGGAGCCCCTGGGTGGCTCAGTGGGTTAAGCGTCCAACTTCGGCTCAGGTCATGATCTCATGGCTCATGGGTTCGAGCCCCACATCAGGCTCTGTGCTGACAGCTCAGGGCCTGGAGCCTGCTTCAGACTCTCTGTTTTCCTCTCTGCCTCTCCCCCACTTGTGCTCTGACTCTCTCTCTCTCTGTCTCAAAAATAAAAAAAAATAAACATTAAAAAACAAAAGAAAAAGAAACCAATGCCTGGTTGATGCAGGCATGCAAAGGCCCGGCCCCCCAGCCTCACTTTAGAACATCTCTGAGGGCCATCCCAGCTTTATGGCCCCGCAAGGGACTGACTGAGGCCTTCACTGCAACTGCCTCATAATTCAATTTCTCCCTGTGCACCCCCTTGCTCCCCTCACCCCTTCACGGGTGTTAAGCACTTCCCGGTAAAGGATCTATCTGCAAATCTCCCTCCCAGAAGCTGTTCCCTGGGACAACAGGTTCAGGACTGAGATCAAGGTGCAGGGGGCTTAAGTGACTTGTGGAAGGAGCCACTGCAGGTTAGAAGGAGCTAAGACCGCAACCTGTCTCCCTATTCCAGAAATGCTCATAAGCATTAAACTTCACGACCTTCTTTTTTTTTTTTTTTTAATTTTTTTTCAACGTTTTTTATTTATTTTTGGGACAGAGAGAGACAGAGCATGAACGGGGGAGGGGCAGAGAGAGAGGGAGACACAGAATCGGAAACAGGCTCCAGGCTCCGAGCCGTCAGCCCAGAGCCCGACGCGGGGCTCGAACTCACGGACCGCGAGATCGTGACCTGGCTGAAGTCGGACGCTTAACCGACTGCGCCACCCAGGTGCCCCTAAACTTCACGACCTTCTTAACATTGGGCTCTGCTGACACCACAGTGAGCCTCACTTTCCCCTCCCCACTCCTCCCCCATGTGTGTTTCTATAATTGACGGAACAGAAGAAGAATGCACAGAATGTAAAACCTGATGGCATTAACTCCATTCCTTTTTCTTTGTGGCTCCTAAGCTACACACCTTATGGACGTGCTTGCCTGTGAGTTCTTTCAACTAGTTGATGGAGCAGCAAGTCCAGACATGTAGACATTTCAACCACAAGTAATTAGCACGACTGCTGAAAGGCCACCTGTTCAGCAGACTTTTTCCTTTGGATAAAAGTATGGATGTGAGATAAAAGGCCCATATGCACGTCACGGTTGGGACGAGGTCATTCCTCAGCGAGAGCGTCCATTTCTAACAATGTGGGACAGTTAGGGAAGTTAGAAGGCCACGGTCTGCTGTGAGAGGTCTTACTATAGCAATAATTAAGACAAATAAGATGCATTATTTTAATCATTATATAATATATACTAATAATAAACATTAATTGAGCCATTGCTAAATGCCAGGCACTTTAAAAAAATTTTTTTTAATGTTTATTTTTGAGAGAGAGAGAGAGAGAGAGAGAGCGAGAGCAGGGGAGGGGCAGAGAGAGAGGGAGACACAGAATCGGAAGCAGGCTCCAGGCTCTGAGCTGTCCACACAGAGCCCGATGCAGGGCTTGAACTCACCATCCACAAGATCATGACCTAAGCTGAAGTCAGCTTAACCGACTGAACCATCTAGGTGCCCCTGTCAGGCACATGTTTTGCATATACATATACATATACATATACATATACATATACATATACATATACATATTTCTGTATTCTATTTTCATATATTATTAAATATATTATATACTGTATTATATTCGTATGTATTTTGCATATTATATATACTACTTATATGATATGTAATATGACATGTATCATATATCTATGAGAGAGGTATTATTGTCTTGGCTGCTGAGGAATCTGAGGCACAGAGAGGTTAAGTAACTTGCTCAAATTCCCACAGCTCTTAAGTGGTAAAGCCACTCCAGCCTGCATGACTGCCTATAATTTTCAAAAGCTATGGTTGGAGCACATTCATTCAATTGAATTCATTTATTAGGAAGAGAGAGAAAAAAAACCAACAACTGTCTTTCTCCCTTCTTCCTAGCATATAGTAGGTCTTTAAAAAATAATAAAAGTAAATAAATTGCATGGTCTTTGTCTTAAACTGGTATGTTCAAGCTGGTCAACCAGGTTCATTTAAGGAATGTGTATAACGCTGAAAATGTATTTTTTTTAATTTTATTTTCTATTTTTTAAAATTTACATCCAAATTAGTTGGCATGTAGTGCAACAATGATTTCAGGAGTAGATTCCTTAGTGCCCCTGACCCATTCAGCCCATCCCCCCTCCCACAACCCCTCCTGTATCCCTCAGTTCTCCATATTTATGAGTCTCTTCTGTTTTGTCCCCCTCCCTGTTTTTATATTATTTTTGTTTCCCTTCCCTGTGTTCATCTGTTTTGTCTCTTAAAGTCCTCATATGAGTGAAGTCATGATTTTTGTCTTTCTCTAATTTCACTTAGCCTAATACCCTCCAGTTCCATCCACATAGTTGCAAATGGCAAGATTTCATTCTTTTTGATTGCCGAGTAACACTCCATTGTATATATATATATACCGTATTTTCTTTACCCACTCATCCATCGATGGACTTTTGGGCTCTTTCCATACTTTGGCTGTTGTTGATGGTGCTGCTATAAACATGGGGGTGCATGTGTCCCTTCGAAACAGCACACCCGTATCCCTTGGATAAATGCCTAGTTGTGCAATTGCTGGATCGTAGGGTAGTTCTATTTTTAGTTTTTTGAGGGTCCTCCATACTGTTTTCCAGAGTGGCTGCACCAACTTGCATTCCCAACCCCGAAAATGTATTGGTGTTCATCATAGCTGCAAAGGAACATATAATTATGAATTAGTGATGTGTTTTCAAGCATTGTAACCGGCAACTTTCTTGTAACACCTCGGTATATTATTCAGCTACTGATCCTTCTAGTAGTGTCCTACTTCTTTTTTCCATTCGTGCGTTATATGCGAAAAGTTGGGGAGTTGATCAATTACTCAGTGTTTAACACCCTCTGCAAGGCATGTCTCTGTTGAAGGAGGGTCACTCCTCTCTGTACTCAGAAACCCTGCCTTGGGCTTTGTATGGGTTTGTTTTTGCTCTACCCCTGACGGGCAGGATCTGATCAGGTTGAGCTTCCTGTAGAATAATTCACAGAAAAGCTATTTATGGCTTCGTAATCTTACTGATCTGAAATAGCAACTTAGGGTAAAGGAAGAGTGTGGAGGAAGTGGAGCATAGAGAAAAGAAAGAAAGAAAGAAAGAAAGAAAGAAAGAAAGAAAGAAAGAAAGAAAGAAAGAAAGAAAGAAAAGAATAAAAGCCTAAGGTGATGGCCAGGCTAGATGTCCTTTATAGGAAGAAAGTGTTCAAAATCACAGGCTGAGTAGCGTATTGTATTTGATGTTACTTATTTTATTTTTTAAATGTTTATTTATTTTGAGAGAGAGAGAGAGAGAGAGTGTGCGAGCAGGGGAGGGGCAAAAAGAGAGGGAAAGAGAGAATCCCAAGCAGGCTCCACACTGTCAGTGCAGAGCCCGAGGTGGGGCTCAGACTCACAAACCATGAGATCATGACCCGAGCCGAAACCAAGAGTCAGATGCTTAACCGACTGAGCCACCCAGCACCCCATGATGTCACATGTTTTAAAATCTAACAGAGGAAGTTAAAAAACAAAACAACACTTGGTTCTGAGATTGAAAACTTCCTCCCTCCCTTTTAAGTTTATTCGAGAAGTTTAGCAGAGTGGCCTGGAGTCTGATTGCGTAGGTCCAAATCCTACCTCTGCCCCTTCCCAGTTTACCCGTAAAGGGTTACCTGAATTAATACACGTAAAGGGCTTAGAAAAGTGCCTGGCTCTCAGTAAACACTCACAAATGCTATATAATATTATGATAAATAATAATTTGAGTGATCATTGTTTTACAGGGACACTTCTCTTCCTCCATTTCAATTCATCTAATATTGGCTTAGTTCTTTCTAGATGCCCAGCCTTGCTTTCCACTGGGTACAACTCAGTTGTGGATAACATGAGGATAACATATTGTGCTTGGGGTTGAATCTACTGGAGCCGCTATTTATTTATTTATTTATTTATTTATTTAATGTTTATTTTTGAGGGAGAGAGAGAGAGTGAGAGCTGGGGAGGGGCAGAGACAGAGGAACAGAGGATCTGAAGTGGGCTCTGTGATGACAGCAGTGAGCCCGATGTGGGGCTTGAACTCATGAACTGCGAGATCATGACCCAAGCCAAAGTCAGACGCTCAACTCACTGAGCCACTCAGGCACCCCGGAGTCGCCATTATTATTTGAGTTGTATGTTGGGCTGCGAAAGCCAGTAGGTCTGGGGCATGAAGACTGAGCACTCAGATGAGCCTATGCTATCTAAATAGTGATGAGTCTGATCAACACGGTTCTCTTACAATGTGAGACGTGAACAGATACCAAATTTACTACTTTACGGGATTGAATAGCGTCCCTCAAAATTCATGTCTACCTGGAACCTAAGAATGTGACCTTCTCTAGAAATAGGGTGTTTGCAGACGTTAGCAAGTTAAAACAAGGTTGTACTGGATGAGGGTGGACCCTAAGTACAACTTGTAAGAAGAGAGAAATTTGGACAGAGAGGCACAGACACACAGAGGCGAAGGTCACCCCAAGATGGAGATAGAGATTGGAGGGTCGCATCTACAAGTCAAGGAATAATAAGAACCACCAGCACCAACCGGAGGCTAGTGGTGGCCAGGAAGGATTCTTTCTTGGAGACTTCGAAGGGAGCACAGCCCCGCCGACACTGTGATTTCCGTCTTCTGGCTTCCGGAACTGTGAAAGAATACGTTTCTGTTGTTTAAAACCACCAAGTTTGTGGTAACTTGTCATTGCAGTCCTACAAAACTCACATTCATAGTGAGAGAAATGAAAGTTAACATTACACTGACAGGCCATTTTTAACCTGCTGCTCTGATAAGGATCAAAAAGTCTGATAGCAGGGATGGCTTGGGGATATATATATATATATATATATATATATATATATATATATACTTTTTGAATTCTGAGCCCTGGTAAATTACCTATTTGGAAAACAAAATAAAAATTTTCATTTTTTTTGTATTAAATTTATTTTTTAGGGGCGCCTGGGTGGCTCAGTCGGTTAAGCGTCCGACGTCAGCTCAGGTCACGATCTCGCGGTCCGTGAGTTCGAGCCCCGCGTTGGGCTCTGGGCTGACGGCTCAGAGCCTGGAGCCTGCTTCCGATTCTGTGTCTCCCTCTCTCTCTGCCCCTCCCCCGTTCATGCTCTGTCTCTCTCTGTCTCAAAAATAAATAAAAAACCTTAAAAAAAAATTAAAAAAATATAATAAATTTATTTTTTAACGTTTATCTGTGTTTGAGAAAGAGACAGAGAGAGAGAGACAGAGTGCGAGCTGCAGAGGGGCACAGAGAGAGGGAGACACGGAATCCAAAGCAGGCTCCAGGCTCTGAGCTGTCAGCACAGAGCCTGAACCCATGAACCATGAGACCATGACCTGAGCCAAAGGCAGATGCTAAACTCACTGAGCCACCCAGGTGCCCCCAAAATTTAAATTTAAAAAAGTGAACAAGTTGAGGCACCCCGGCTGGCTCAGCGGGTAGCGCCTAAGACTCTTGATCTCGGGGTTGTGAGTTCGAGCCCCGCACAGGGCATAGAGTTTACTTAAAATACATAAATACAGAAGTAAGTAACTAGATAAATAAAGTATTAAAAAAATTAAAAAGTGAGCAAACTGCCATCACTAACGCATATATTCTTTGCACAACCAGTGAGCTAAGGAAAGGCTTTTATCTTTCAATGGTTGGAAAAGAAAATCCAAGAAATAATTTTTTGACGCATGAAAATTCTATACAATTCATGTTTCAATGTCCACCAGCAAAGTGAATGGAAAGTCAGCCACACTCATTCCATTGTGTTTTGGGTCTACAATGGCAGAGTTGAGACACCGAGGAAGATCCGTAGAGCCTAAAATATTCATGTGGCCCTTTGCATAAACAGCTTTTGGATGCCTGTTCTAAAGAACCAAGTAATCATTTGCATGCCGGTAGAAATAGAAGGGGTTATTTAATAGCAAATGACCCTCCCATGAGGACTTTTTTTTTTTTTTTAAGTAAACCCTACACCCAACGTGGGGCTTACAGTCCCCACCCAGAGATCAGAAGTCACATGCTCTACCAACTGAGCCAGCCAGGTGTCCCCCGTAGAGGACTTTCAAAAATTAAGCAGCTCATGAAAACCTCAAAAGTAAACAGAATTTTTTTGCTTCATCTTAAAGAACATCAGAAAATCTGGGGCTTCTGTAAACTTTAGTAAGACATAACCCTTCCTGTCTGGGTCTCCCCTTTCTCTAAGCCAGTGAGGCCATGGGGATGGGAACGTATCCCGACCGCCTTTCCTTTATCTTACTGAAAATTCAAACTAGTTGGCTAACAGAAAACCAAAATGACCTGGAACTACATTTAACTTTTACTAAGTTTAAATCCAAGCTTTCTGGTTTTGTTATTTCGATAATGGGAAGAAGAGGACTTTATCATCAATAAAACAGGTATAAAAAGATACCTGATTCCTTGAAAGTTCAGTTCTGGGTTTATGAGAGAAAAGAGACTCGTGTAAAAAGTTAGTCATAATAACACGGTCAGTAGCTGCATTTTTCAAACTTTTGGACAACGATCCAGAGTAAAAAAGAAATGTTATATTATGACCCGGTACACATGTGTTTACACACATACTGAAACAAAAGTATTGATTTTAACATATGTCATTTAGTGCATTCTGGTACTTTCTATGTCATTTCATTAAAGAAAACTATTAAGAGGTTTTATTTATTGGGGCACCTGGGTGGCTCAGTCCGTTAAGCATCGGACTTTAGCTCTGGTCATGATCTCGTGGTTCGTGAGTGTGAGCCCCATATAGGGCTCTCTGCTGTCAGCACGGAACCTGCTTCGGATCCTCTGTCCTGCTCTCTCTCTGTCCCTCCCCTGCTTGTGCTCTCTCTCTCTCAAAAATAAATACACATAGGGGCGCCTGGATGGCGCAGTCGGTTAAGCGTCCGACTTCAGCCAGGTCACGATCTCGCGGTCCGTGAGTTCGAGCCCCGCGTCAGGCTCTGGGCTGATGGCTCGGAGCCTGGAGCCTGTTTCCGATTCTGTGTCTCCCTCTCTCTCTCTGCCCCTCCCCCGTTCATGCTCTGTCTCTCTCTGTCCCAAAAATAAATAAAAAAAAAAACGTTGAAAAAAAAAAATTTAAAAAAAAAAATAAATAAATAAATACACATTAAAAAAAATATTTTATCTATCTATCTACCTATTTAAAGTTTTATTTATTTAAGCAATCTCTACACCCAACATGCAGCTGCTCAGACTCACAACCCCCAGATCGGGAACCACACACTCCACAGACTGAGCCAGCCAGGTTCCCCCTACTATTTTCTATTCCATTTAGGTCTAGTCTAGTCTGCTTATAAATAAAATATTAGTCATGACCCAGAAAGTTAATTTTATAACCTGCTAATGTATTGAAACCTGAGGTTTGAAAAACACTGGTCTATGTTCTTTAGAATCGTGGTCAAGGAGAATGGTCCCAGAAACTTGTTCAAATTAAATACAAGCAAACAGGATGGCTATATAATCATTAAAATAAATGTGGTAAAGGTCTATGTGCTGATGCAGAAAGTTGTCCCCAGAATATATTTGCAAGTTTATAAAACTGGGTTATAAATAGCACAGTATTAGGTGGGACCCTATAGTTGCAGGCGACCACACACACACACACACACACACACACACACGCACACACCCCTCCATCCCACCTTCCCATGGCTTCAGGAAAAAGGCGATAACTGTCCATACTTGAATCACAGTTCCTTCCCCTACAGTTGGTCTGTAAGGATTGTAGGTGGGCGAAAAACACTTGACACAGGAAAATTAGGGCTAGTACTATCCAGAGAAGAGGGAAACCAATGCTATTAAAATTCAGTAAAAAATAAGCACAATATGATCTAGCTGGTGTTTACGATGATTTTTTTTTCTTTTTAGAGAGAGAGCACAAGTGGGAGAGAGGGGCAGAGGGAGAGAGAGAAAGAGAGAGAGAGAGAGAGAGAGAGAGAGAGAGAGAATCCCAAGCAGGCTCTGCACTGTCAGCACAGAGCCTGATGCAGGGCTCGAACCCGTGAACCATGGAATCATGACCTGAGGTGAAATCAAGAGTCAGACACTTGAAAGACTGAGCCACCCAGGTTCTTCTTGCCTTCTTTTCTTTGGATGGAAATATTGTTATTGCCTTTTAAAATATACTGGTTAAAATAAAATAAAATAAAATAATATAATATTTTGGTTCTAAAAGCAAGACATTCGTGGTAAAAAGTGCAAATGATACAGAAGGGAATAAAGTAAAAGGTGAGCATTCTCTTGTTAACCCCGCTCTTTAGAGGTCTACTGTTAACAAATCACTAGGTACTTATCCCTCCCAATATTTTTGCCTAAATCATCTTAAACATGGGGTGCCCGGTGGCTCAGTTGGTTGAGCATCCGACTCTTGATTTTGACTCAGGTCTGCTCCCAGGGCCGGGGGGTGGAGTCCAATGAGGGCTCCAAGCTGAGCACAGAGCCTGCTTGGGATTTCTCTCTCCCTCTTTCTCTCTGCTCCTCCCCCGCTTGAGCGCTCGCTCTCTCTCTCTTTCTTTCTCTCTTTCTCAAAAAATAAATAAATAAACACGAAAACTCTATACATTTGCCCAACCCCAGTCTTCTCACCGTTCCCAATCTCCGTGATTTCCCAAAGATTACTGTCAGCATTTTCTTGATCACATCTGCAAATTGTTTCAGTCCTTGGGAATGTAATTCATCAGGTTTTAAAACGTTTTGACAAGGTGAATAAGGTAACAAAGCCCCACAGTTGAATGTTTTCCCAGGGCCTTCTGAACCTCTCCCCTTCGTGTACGATTTTCCTCTGATTACTTCTCCTTTCGTCTGTGTTTACATTTTGTGATTTCTTAAAAATGAGTTCCTAGGCAACACAGAGACCGAGGGTGGTTGTGGTGTACCCTGAACCAGGACTTGGGGACCCAGGCTGCTGGGTGGCCCTGCCCAAATCTGCTCAACAGTAGTAGACGTTCATTTTTCAGTCTACCTGGCAACACTTTTCGCTCTCCGGAAACTGCACGCCAACTTTCCTGGGGGATTTCCCCTCTCCCACTTGGTCTCTCTGGTTCCAGGGGGGCTGACCCCCATCCTTGAGCTCCAAGAATAAGCAAGTGACTCAGATCTGCCCGGACATCAGCATGGCTCATCTCAGGCCCCTGTGATCTGCTCAGAGATGGGCATGTGACCCAAGGCAGTCCAGTGAGAGTCAGCTCTGGGATGTTTACTAGAAATACTGGAAAAGAAGTGCTCTTTTTTAACCAGGATGTGATGGGGAGTAGGGTTGCATCTGCTATGGGCCACTGGATGGGAAGGCCTATGAAAGAATGAAATCGTACAGTGTCGGTGGGACAGTGGTGAGCTTAGCTGCCTTCCAAGAATGAAGTCAACACATAGGAGATAAACCAGGAGATGAGGAGAGAGTTCTGACTTACTGTCCGGATCCATCCATACCTGAACCTGTTGCTACCTATGACCCTTGTAGTCAGGTGAGCCTGTGAATTCTCACAGTTTGATTTGGGTTTCTGTCACTTGCTGTCAAGAAACCTGATTAATATAATGTCCTTGGCTGAGCCATTTCATCCGTTGTCTCGGTTTCCTTATCTGTAAACAAAAGGAGGGGGGTAGCAATCAAAGGAAGAAAATTTTTTAAAATAAAATGTTTATTTATTTATTTTGAGAGAGAGAGAGAGAGAGAGAGAACTAGTGGGGGAGGGGCAGAGAAAGAGGGAGAGAGAATATCAAGCAGGCTCTGTGATGTCAGCTCAGAGCCTGACTTGGGGCTTGAACTCACAAATGGTGAGATCACGACCTAAGCCGAAATCAAGAGTCGGACACTTACCCAACTGAGCCACCCAGGTGCCCCAAAGGAAGCAATTTTTTGGAAAGCAACAGGGATAGAAGGATAGAAAGGTTATACCAATTTATACTACTGCTAATAGGGTATGAGAATACCTACTCACTTCCTCACTTTTTTTTTTTTGTCTTTTTTCATATTAAGAGAACTCCAATTTCTTTAAAATTTTTTTTGATGTTTAATTATTTTTGAGAGAGAGGCAGAGTGTGAGCGGGGAAGGGGCAGAGAGAGGGAGACACAGAATCTGAACCAGGCTCCAGGCTCTGAGCTGTGAGTAGAGTCCTACGTGGGGCTGGAACCCATGAACCATGAGATCATGACTTGAGCCGAATTCGGATGCTCAACAAATTGAGCCACCCGGGCACCCCAAGGGAACTCCAATTTCTAATCTAGTATATTGTCACTTGGAATAAAAGTTAAATTTCCCAGCTTCCCTTGCAGTTAGGTATAGTCACATGACTAGGCTCTAGCCAAGGAGATATAAGTGGAAGTGAGTGGAGGAGGGGCTTCCAGAAAGGAGAGTGTGTGCTCTTCTCTTTCTCCCCCTGCATCCCACTGCCTGGGATGCAGATATGACAGATGGTGCTCCAGCCAACGTTGTGAGACGTGTGACTTTAAGAATGGAGTGCTGGATGGGGCGCCTGGGTGGCTCAGTCGGTTAAGCGGCCGACTTCGGCTCAGGTCATGATCTCACGGTCCGTGAGTTCGAGCCCCGGGTCGGGCTCTGGGCTGACAGCTCAGAGCCTGGAGCCTGTTTGGATTCTGTGTCACCCTTTCTCTCTGCTCCTCCCCCGCTCATGCTCTGTCTCTCTCTGTCTCAGAAATAAATAAAAACATTAAAAAAAATTTTTTTTAAAAAGAATGGAGTGCTGGATAAGCAGGCACATGGACAGAAGCCAGGTCCCTGAGGAAAATGGACCCACGGTACCAGCTCTGGCTGACCTGCAGCCTTCTTTTACATCACAAAAGAAATACACTTCTATCTCACTCAAGTCACCAATGTGTCACGTGTCTGTGGCTTATATTCCAAACCGGAGTCTCGTTGACAGTGCTGTTTTCCCTGCACCCTGGGCAACACACTTTTTCATTTTGAAAGTCGGATAGATAGATGCAAAAGCAATGCCACTTTATCGCTTTGAATTCATGTCTCCTGAACGTTGATCTTCTTTTCATACGTTTATGAGCCATTTGTCCCTTTTTTGCCCGTGTGCTGTCTCTTCTCATTTATTTCTTGACTCCAGGCTCAGGCTGCCCCTTCTCTGTGGTTGTAAAATGCTTGCCAGCAGCTCCTGCCTTCTATCTTGTCTTCTCGGCAGCCTCGGCAGGGTCACCACCACTTTCCAGGATTATGCCACCAAAGTGTGGGAAATGTCAAGGGAACAAGAAGACAAGCCACAGCCCGGGAGAAGACGTTTGCCAAAGACAGACACTAGCCTCCCCCCGAGCCCGGCCCCCTTATCCACAAGGGATCCCTTGCAAGCCTGCCAGCCAGTGCCTAAAACCACAGATAATACCGAACCCTACACATGCCATGTTTTTTCCCGTACGTACGTTCGTAGGAGAAATTTTCATGTATAAACTAGGCACAGCGAGGGATGAACGACAACAACTGGTAATTACAGGGCAATTACAGCAACACACTGTACTAAAAGTCATGTGAATGTGGTCTCTCTCTCAAAATACCTTATTGTACGGGACTCACCTTTCTTCTTGCGGTGATGAGAGATGATTAAATGTCTACGTGCTGGGATGAAGTGAGGTGACTGTCATAGCTGTTGTATGTAGTGTTGCATGTATGTATGTAGTTGTATGTGCTCTTGACTTTCCGAGGCTCGATGGGGAGAGGACCGTCTGCTTCCGGGCTGGGGTTGACCTGAGGTCGCTGAAGCCAGGGAAACTCAAACTGAGGATAAAGGGGGACCACTGTTCTCTCGTAAAAGACTAGTATCCGAAATATACAAAGAACTCTTACAAACCCCACAGTGAGAAAACCAAGAACCGGATTTTTTTTTTTTTATTAAATTTTTTTTTTTAACGTTTATTTATTTTTGAGAGAGAGAGAGAGACAAAGCATGAATGGGGGAGGGTCAGAGAGAGGGAGACACAGAATCCGAAGCAGGCTCCAGGCTCTCAGCGGTCAGCACAGAGCCCGACACGGGGCTTGAACTCACGGACCACGAGATCGTGACCAGAGCTGAAGTCGGACGCTGAACCGACTGAGCCACCCAGGCGCCCCAATAAATTGTTAATTAAAATAATAAACATTAATAAAAATAAAAACGAAAACATGCAAAAGACCTGAACACACACCTCTCCAAAGAAGATCAACAGATGGCAAATAAACATACGAAAAGATGCTTTTTATATCCCATGTCATCAGGGAAATACAAACTAAAACCATAAGTAAATATCACTACACAGCTCCTAGAATGGCTATAATCGAAAACACTGACAACACCAAATACTGGCAAGGGAGCAGGGCAAGAGGAACTCTCATTCACTCCTGGCAGGAATGCGAAAATGGTTTAACCACTTTGGAAGACAGATGGCAATTTCACGCAAAACTAAGCATACTTTTACCATACGATCCGACCATTGTACTCCTTGGTTAAATCCAAATTAACTGACATTTACGTCTACGCAAAAACCTGTACACAAATGTTTAAAGCAGTTTTATTCATAATTGCCAAAACTTGGAAGCAACCAAGGTTTCCTTCAGTAGGTGAATGTGTTCTATCCATACAGTGGACTATTATTCAGCACTAAAATGAAATGACTCAGGGTGCCTGGGTGGCTCAGTCAGTTAAGCGTCCGACTGGCTCAGGTTCTCATGGTTGGTGAGTTCGAGCCCCACACGGGGCTCGCTGCTGTCAGCACAGAGCCTGCTTCGGATCCTCTGTCTCCCTCTCTCTGCCCTCCCTCACTTGCACTCTCCCAAAAAAACAAACGAACAAATGAAATGAAATGACTTATCCAGCCATGAAGAGACATAGAGGGATCTTAAGGGCATATTACTAAGTGAAAGAAGCCAATGAAAAGGCTACTTGCTGTGCCATTCCAGCAATATGACATTCTGGAAAAGCTAAAACATTCTGGAGACAGTAAAAAGATCTGTGGTTGCCAGAGGTTGGGGGAAAGGAGGATAAATAGGTTGAGTACAGGGGATTTTTAGGGCAGTGAAACGACTGTGTATGATACCGTAATGGTAGATACGTGTCATGACATATTTGTCTAAACCTATCGAATCTACAACACCAAGAGTGAACTACTCTAGGGGCACTTAGGTGGCTCAGTTCGTTAAGTGTCTGACTCTTGATTTCGGCTCAGGTCATGATCTCACGGCTTGTGCACTTGAGCCCCGTGTCAGGCTCTGCCCTGACGTGGTGGAGCCTAGGTGGCATTCTCTCTCTCCTTCTCTCTCTGTCCCTCCCCTGCTCTCTCTCTCTCTCTCTCTCAAAAATAAATACATAATAAACATTTTTAAAAAACAAAAAACTTAAATGTTAAAAAAAAAAGTGAACTCTCGTGTTAACTACAGACTTTGGTTGTTAAGGATGTATCGGTGTGGGTTCACTAATCCTACAAATATACCATTCTGGTAAGGGATGTTGATAGCAAGGAAAATGTGTGTGTGGGAGGGGGAGGGTTAATATCGAACTCTGTACTTTCCACTCAATTTTACTGTGAATCTAAAACTGCTCTTTTTTTTTTTTTTTTTTTTTTTTTTAATTTTTTTTTTTCAACATTTCTTATTTATTTTTGGGACAGAGAGAGACAGAGCATGAACGGGGGAGGGGCAGAGAGAGAGGGAGACACAGAATCGGAAACAGGCTCCAGGCTCCGAGCCATCGGCCCAGAGCCCGACGCGGGGCTCGAACTCACGGACCGCGAGATCGTGACCTGGCTGAAGTCGGACGCTTAACCGACTGCGCCACCCAGGCGCCCCTAAAACTGCTCTTAAAAAAAAATAAGAGCTATTTATTTATTTATTTATTTTTTATTATTTTTTTTTTTTAATGTTTTTAATTTATTTTTGGGACAGAGAGAGACAGAGCATGAACGGGGGAGGGGCAGAGAGAGAGGGAGACACAGAATCGGAAACAGGCTCCAGGCTCCGAGCCATCAGCCCAGAGCCTGACGCGGGGCTCGAACTCACGGACCGCGAGATCGTGACCTGGCTGAAGTCGGACGCTTAACCGACTGCGCCACCCAGGCGCCCCAAGAGCTATTTAAAAAAAAAAAAATAATAAAGGAATTGGCTCTGACTGGACCAGATTGGGTCACATGTCTCTAGCTGATCAATGAGTGTAGTTGGGTCACGTGCCTCTCTCTGATCAATGGAGCATATTGATTGATTGGACCCAGGTGCCTGTCCCTCTCTGGAGCCAGTGGAGTCAGCCCTCCCAAAGCGCGTGGAATGGGGGAGGGGAGGGATAGCACTTGAGAAAGAAAGAAAGAAGTGCTTGTTTCTGAACGAGAGGAAAATGGTTATCGAGAGGATAAATCAATAGACATCGACTATCCTAGGCAAAGAGCAGAATCAAATCTTATAATCAGGCAGAGTAGCAAGTCCAGAGGCCCGGAGGCCGTAAAAGATATGGAGCTTGTGGGCAGACCGAGTGACGCATTCTCTTTTAGGTGTCTAATTAACTCACATTCGAGTCAACAACTTCATTAATTTACTGGGCACCAAACAGGGGCCAGATCCTATGTTTGGAGCTAAAGAGACTTTTGTGAATAATAACTCAGTGGACAAGTCCATTAATTTTCAAAGGCTTACTTAATGTTTATTCAATGAACGTTTAGAAGACCATGTAAATTTCACCACTCCAAAATTAAATTATATATGGCCTAATTAGAATACCCATAATCCTTCCCGATCACTGCAATTTCAGAGAATTTAAGGATTTAGAGGAAGCCAGATCAGTCACATGACTCACCATGACCCTCCCCAGGCTCCCAGGACTCATGGCTAACTTTTGACCTTGACTAACTGTAGCGACCACTGAAAGGGAAGAAAGTGCCCACCAAGAGTTGTCCATGGTTACTCTTGAATAGCTGGACCCCAAACTATGTGCGTCAATCTGGAGATTTTGTAACTGTTCAAAAGAGTGGAACATGAACTGTAAATTGTTTTTACATAGCCTTCAGAAAAAAAGGCTTTTTACATAGCCTTTTCAAGTCAACAAAACCAACTCTTTAATATGATGCGTGAAATGAAATACAAACTTCTTTTAGTCTGAATTTTAGTCTCTGGACACTTTGAAGTGGTTTTGTTGGTTTTTTTAGACTTTTGTGCACCAATACTGAATTGCTCCACTGCTATTTGAGATAAAAAGAAGGCAACGTCAATTTGTCTGCTCCCCCCACCCCACATTGTTCCTGTTTCTATTTTAAAGAGATGCTTACCTGGGGTGCCTAGGTGGTTCAGTCAGTTAGGTGTCCGACTTCGGCTCAGGTCATAATCTCACCGTTCGTGGGTTAGAGCCCCGCATTGGTCTCTATGCCGACAGTTCAGAGCCTGGATGGAGCCTACTTCGGATTCTGTCTCCCTCTCTCTCTGCCCCTCCCCTGCTCATGCTCTCTCTCTGTCTCTGTCTCTCCCTCAAAAATAAATAAACATTAAAAAAAAAAAAAACATTTAAAGAGATGCTTACCTGATTTAGATAAAGGTGTGTCACATCATTAACTCTTTCAGTTAATTTACATTATTTATTTTTTTTAATTAACGTTTATTTATTTTTGAGACAGGGAGAGACAGAGCATGAACAGGGGAGGGTCAGAGAGAGGGAGACACAGAATCTGAAGCAGGCTCCAGGCTCTGAGCTGTCAGCACAGAGCCCGACGCGGGGCTCGAACTCACAGACCGCGAGATCATGACCTGAGCCGAAGTCAACCCTTAACCGACTGAGCCACCCAGGCGCCCCAGTTAATTTACATTATTAAGCACTTAATATGTACTGGGCACTGTGGAAAACACGAAAGAAATGGACACTACAGGCTGTCCATTAAGGAATCAAGATTCAGTCTGTGTGATCCTTTTTTTTTTTTTTTTGAAGTTTCTTTATTTATTTTGAGAGAGAGAGCTTATGCACATGAGTGGGGGGGGGGGGGGCGCAGAGAGAGAGAATCCCAAACAGGTTCCACACTGTCAACACAGAACCCAATGTGCGGCTTGAACTCACAAACCATGAGATGGTGACCCGAGCCAAAGTTGGATATTTAACCAACTGAGGCACCAGGCGCCACCAGTCTATGTGATCTTAAGCCCATTACTTAACATCTCTCAGCGTCTGTTTCCTGAACCATCAAGTAAGGATGAAAGATCACTCTTGCAAGGGTCTTATTTACTCATTTATTCAGCCAGTCCAGGGTGAGTTTCTGCTCTGTGCCCCACACTCTTCCAGGAAGCAGGGACACAGAACAGCGCTAGGAACTGTGCAAGGTTTTCTGTGGGCAGGGAAGCTGGGCTGCAGGCAGGAAGTATTTGTATGTGAGCATTTCTGGTATATTACCTAAAGCCAGCACAGAAGAAAAGAAAAGCATCTCCTAAGGCCAGTGTATTATTCGTTGCTTATTGCTAGGTAACAAATTGCTTCAAAAGTTAGCAGCTTGAAACAATGAATAAATCTAAGCTTTTATCTGGGGCTTTCAGTGGGTTCAGGATCCAGGAGGGTTTGGCTGGGTGGTTCTCATCAGGGTCTCTGAGCTGCTGGCAGGCAGGCTGTTGCTGGGGCTGTCTTCCCCTGAAGGCTCACTTAGGGCTGGAGGACTTTTCTGAGCTGACTCACGTGGTTGTGGGAGGAAGTTTCGACCTCTCGCTACGTGGGCCTCCCTGGAGGGCTCTCTGAACATGGCGGCTGGCTTCCCCTCTACGCAAGTGACTTAAAACAGAGAAAGACAGAGAGAGCAGCTAAGACAGAAGTCTTTAATAACTTCAGAAGTGAGGGTGTATCATTCACTTCTGGGGAATTCTCCGATTCATTCAGACCACCCTGGACAATGAGAGGGTGGGGGCCACACCAGGGTGTGATGGCCAGGAAGTAAAGACACGTTGGGTGCCATTTTCGACTCCGGCTACCAAAACGCCCACAATTTTTTTGTGATTCCTTTTCTCAATTTATTTATTTATTTATTTATAAACAATTTTTTTTAACGTTTATTTTTGAGAAACAGAGTGTGAGCAGGGGAGGAACAAAGAGAGAGGGAGACACAGAATCCCAAGCAGGTTCTGTGCTGTCAGCACAGAGCCCGACGTGGGGCTCAAACCCACCAACTGTGAGATCGAGACCTGAGCTGAAGTCACAGACACTTAACCGACTGAGCCACCCAGGCACTCCTCATTTTATTTACGTATTTATTTTTAAAGTAAGCTCTACACCCAATGTGGGGCTTAAACTCGCAACCCTGAGATCAAGGGTCACAGGCTCCACAGACTGAGCCAGCCAGGCACCCCTCTTTTCTCATTTTAAATCACTACTCACCTTTATACTAATTTTGTATTTTTTTTTAAGAAGCCTCCCCCCCCCCCCCCCCCGGATTGTATAAACGTCTGGTCCCAGCAAGCCTGGATCCATCTCTGGTCTGCTTTTCATGACACAGGGAGTATTAGAGGTTTTCACACAGGGTCAGAAGTAGGACCGAGTCCAGGGACATTGTTTGCTGAGGACCAGCCCTGCCTGGTGGAAGGTGTAGATTTCAGCTCCTTCCCGCTGCCCTCCCTCGACATTCCTTTGGAAGCTTAAGCTGCTGGAATTAAACCGGAGGTTTTGATGAGTGGCAAAGAGATAAAGTCTTGTTTGCACATTGTAATGGTGTATTTAAACATTTTGACAATGATCAGGTGAGCTCCTTGGCTGGTATTGACTCCACTCTTGTGTAAGTGATTGTACTGGGCAGGAAGGCCCCTTGGCCACAGGACCGGGGAACTCACAAGTTAAGTGACTTGCTTTTTTTTTTTTTTTCCTTTCATTTTGCTTAAGCCACACAAATGAAGAAATGCAATTTTGTTGTTGTGATTTTTGTTTTCTTAGTGCACCAAGAAAAACAAAGCCGGCTTTTTCAATGCTATTGTATCTCTTAACTTTTTTTTTTTTTTTTTTTTTTTTTTAATGTTTATTTATTTATTTTTGGGACAGAGAGAGACATAGCATGAACGGGGGAGGGGCAGAGAGAGAGGGAGACACAGAATCGGAAACAGGCTCCAGGCTCCGAGCCGTCAGCCCAGAGCCCGACGCGGGGCTCGAACTCACGGACCGCGAGATCGTGACCTGGCTGAAGTCGGACGCTTAACCGACTGCGCCACCCAGGCGCCCCTCTCTTAACTTTTTGAGGCTCCAGCTGTGAATTAGAAAAAATAAACAAACAAATCCCCCCCCCCCCCCCCGCCAAAAAAACCCCACATCAATTCTTCTGGTCCTTGCTTGAATCTCTGTGATATGAGATAAATCAAGTTCCTCCCACGCTCCAAGATAGACCCCTAATGATGTGTTGAGATTTGCTTAATAAAAGAAATGGCCGCCATTTATTGAACACCTATTTTTGTGTCACAATGTCTTCGTGTTTTATTATCTCATTTGCCACTCATTTAACAGGGTAAGTATATAATGACCCTCATTTTGCGGGGTCTCAGAGAGGCTACATGATTTGCCTAAGATCACACCGCACATAAGCGATGAAAGTGGGCTTGCATGGAGGTCTGCCTGGCTTTGGAGCTCATGTTCTTCTAATTTTTTCATGTTGATGTATTTGAGAGAGAGAGAGTACACGCACGAGCACGGGAGGGGCAGAGAGAGGGGGAGAAAGAGAGAGAATTCCAAGTAGGCTCCACACCAGAAGCAGGGAGCCTGACGAGGGGCTTGAACCGAACCCACAAACCACGAGATCATGACCTGAGCCAAAACCAAGAGTCGGATGCCTAACTGACTGAGCCCCCCAGGCACCCCAGGACTCTTATGTGGCCCTCCTCCATCGTCAGATTAAGTCAGATTTTTCCATTATATGATTTTATAGCATCCAGTAGTTTTCTGCACAGTACTTACTAAATGTCATTATTACATTATATCATATCATATATCCTATTGTATTATATTATAATAGTTACCTATATCTGTGTAACAAACTACCACAAAACATAGTTGCTTAAAACAAGCATTTACTAGGGCACTTAGCTGGCTCAGTTGGGGCAACAAGTGACCTTTGATCTTGGAGTTTTAAGTCTGAGCCCCACGTTGGGTGCAATTATTTAAAAATAAAATCTTGGGGTACGTGGGTGGCTCAGTCGTTTACACATCTGACTTTTGATTTCGGCTCAGGTCATGATCTCACGGTTCATGGGTTGGAGCCACGCACTGAGCACTGACGGCTCAGAGCCTGCTTGGGATTCTCTCTCTCCCTCTGCCTCTGTCTCTCTCTCTGCCCCTCCCCCGCTTGTGCTCTCTTGCTCTCTCTTAAAATAAATGCATAAACAAAAAAAATCTTAAACACACACAAAAACAAATAAAAGCCCAATTGTTTCTTATGAGCCTTTTTTTTTTTTTTTTTTTTTTTTTTTTAAGCAAGCTCTACCCCCAGTGTGGTTCTTGAACTTGCAAGTCTGAGATCAAACGTTGCATCTACGGACTATACCAGTCAGGTCCCCCCATTTCCTATGATTCTTTAGGTTGGTGTGGGGGTCCTTCCGAGAGTTACATCCGGGTTTGCTCCCGCAGCTGCGGTCAGCTGGAAGGTCAGCGAGTTTAGCCAGATGGCTGGGTCTCTTTCCTTATGTGGTCTTTCTTTCAGGGCTTTTACTGGCATGATAGACTCAGGGCAGAGTCCCAAGGCAGCGAAAGTGAAAGCTGCAAGACCTTTCAAGGTCAGGCTCTAGAACTTGTGCCGAGTGCCTTCTACCCTGTGATATTAGTCAAAACTAGTTCCGCTAAGCTTCGTACACGTTTAAATCACGTTGGCCTTTTTACAGCTGCGTTATTGTGCCCAGAACACACCCCAGTACATAGAATATTTGCTGATATAAATGAGGTTATCACAGTGAATTTTGCTCCTAGCACAGCGTCTTATACATCAAAATTCCCTAAATGAGGGTTATTATTTTATAGCTTTCCCAGGGGAGAAAAATAATATAAGTATTATTTTTTTAATGTTTGTTTGTTTATTTGTTTATTTATTTATTGAGAGACAGAGAGAGAGAGAGAGAGGAGCCTGATGAAGGGCCCGAGCTCTCAAACCATGAGATCATGACCTGAGCCAAAATCAAAAGTTGGATGCTTACCTGACTGAGCCACCCAGACGCCCCTGTGGGTTTTTTTAAGTTTATTTATTTATTATTACTATTTTTTGAACGTTTATTTATTTTTGAGAGAGAGAGAGAGAGAGAGACAGAATGTGAGTGGTGAAGGGGCAGAGAGAGGGAGACACAGAATCCGAAGCAGGCTCCAGGCTCTGAGCTGTCGGCACAGAGCCCAAAGTGGGGCTCGAACTCATGAACCGTGAGATCATGACCTGAGCCGAAGTTGGATGCTTCACCCACAGAGCCACCCAGGCGCCCCTATTTATTTATTTTTTTAGGAATCTCTATACCCAATGTGGGGCTTGAACTCACAACCCCAAGATCAAGAGTCATACTCTCCACCAACCGAGCCAGCCAGGCACCCCTCGATGATCTGTTCTTTCTAGGGATACCTCAGGTTTCCACAGAATGAGCACAGAATGATCTTCATTGTTCTCTCCAACCTATCCCCATTTTTCTGATACTCAGTAAATTGCAGGAGATGCATAAATTAATGGAGAGGCAGTAGAACATACAGACGAAACAGGTGGTCCCGGAGTTCAAGTCCCAGTGAGCCTCTCACTAGCTGTGAGAACTCAGACCAGTCATTTCAACCCTCTGCTTGTTTCCTCTTTTGTAAAACAAGTACAATAATAAAATAGTACACATTTTTTGAGACTGATGAATTAAATGGGTTAATACTTGTATAAAGTATTAACAAGAGGAGTTGGCATGCAGTTACTGTTACATAAAAGTGTATTATTATAAGTAACCTATGGGGCCTGACTTCAGTTTCCAGGAGTCACTTTTTTAAGATGTACGACACAGACTTTTGAGAGCTGTTCTCCGTCTCACCCAACAGCCTTCAGAGAATCAGGAAGCCATTGAGATGAGCTCTGAGCAAGAGAGAAAGCAATCTTCCCCAGTGCATGGTTGGGTAGCTTTAATTCACCAATTTCTAATTTCATATATAACGTTTAGATTTTTAACGGTGGTTTTCTATTGGTATGAACCGAGGATGCCTTTGATGGGGAAGTCAACTTTATAGGCTTAAATAGAAAAATTATATTATAGCATGGAGCTTTCCTTTATTATGTTATTACTGTTTTATTATGGAAAATTTCTAACATACTCAAAAGGAGAGAAAACAGCATAATCAACCCTTGTATCCATCATCGGGTGGTTTGAGAAAACCTCGTCAAAAAATTGTGGTCGGCCTATAAAACGGCATACTGCAGACTTTAGAAAGAAAAAGGTGTATTGTTCTGGAAAAGATGTCCAAAAATATTAAGTGAAAAAAAGTAAGTTGCAAAACAGTCTACACGTTATGTTTCCATTTGGTACAAAAACAATGTAGTTCACCAGCATGGATCTGTAACATGACTGTTTATTCTTACAGAGGCTGGAAAAGCAGGAAGGGACGGCTTTTCCCAGAATGCCAAGCAAGCTTACCGCTACCCAAGTAAACACACACAGTCAGCCAAGGTGGCCAACGTGGTTTCCCTCCCCGATTCGTTCTGCAGTCCCTGCCTGGTCTGAAAGGCAGCTCCCTCCTCTCTGCTGTCTCTCTGACTCCAGCGCAGGCCTGGTGGGCCCTTGCAATGGTGGGGTTCCCCGTTTATGGTCTGAACTCACAATTCTATTGACTGCGTTTGGAACTGTCTTGGCGGGAGGCTCTAGTCTTCAGAAGTCCTCAGAGAGGAGCCTGTGCAAGACACACTCCTCTTTCTCTTGCTGATGCTGAGTGCCTCCCTGGGCCCCGCGTTCAAGCTTCATCATTCGGGTGGGGAGGGAAAGAGGTGTGATAAGGTGAGTAAAATCCCTTCTTGCCTTGTGGGGGCTTGGAGATTTGGAGATCCTGGCAGTTAACATCTCCTGAGTGTTCACCTTGAGCCACTCTGCTGAGTGCTTTATGCTTAAACAACAACGGCAAACACACAGGGGTGCCTTTGTGGCTCAAGTGGTTAAGGTCCAACTCTTGGTTTCTGCTCAGGTCACGATCTCAGGGTTTGTGAGATCGACACCGCCTCCCCCCACCCCCATGTTGGGCTCTGCATTGACAACATGGAGCCTGCTTGGGATTCTCTCTCCCTCTCTCTCTGCCCCTCCCCTGTTCATTCTCTCCCTCTCTGTCTCTTTCTAAAAATAAATAAACATTTAAAAACAAACAAAAAAAAAACCAGGGGCACCTGAGTGGCTCAGTAGGTTGAGCATCTGACTTTGGCTCAGGTCATGATCTCACTGTTCCTCAGTTTGAGTCCCACATCTGGGCTCATTGCTGTCAGCACAGAGAGAGTCCGCTTCAAATCCTCTGTCTCCCTCTCTCTGCCCTCCTCCACATGTGCTCTCTCTCTCTCTCTCTGTCTCAAAAACAAACATTTAAAACAAAACAAAAACAAAAACAAAAAAAAACCCCAAACTCCTTTGGTGTTTACAACCACCCTGGGGGATGGTACTATGACTGTGCCCCTTTTAGGGATGTTCAGAGATATTCAGAGACGTGCCCAAGGTCACACTAATTGTGGGATGCTTTGAACCTCAATGTCTTAACCATTAAAAACCAGCTGCCTCAACACGAAGAATGTTCCAGAAAAACAGCAGAAAAAGAGCTCATAATGGTTACCCCTGGGGACTGAGCCTGGGCTGGGTGGAAGGAGAAAGGAAAGGGCACGAGGAGGCTTTTATTTCCCACCCAATACTTGGGTCAGGTAGATGACAGACGTAGGCTGTGGCTAAGATCAGAGCCCAGACTCAAGAGCCAGACCGCACCACCCTCCAGTTCAGGGCTGTCCCTCCTCAAGTGCAGACAGTGACGGTCATAATGCCTACTTCACAGGGTTGCTGTGAGAATTAAGTGAGTTAATACATTCCTAAAACATTTCAAACAGTGCTTTGTCACATAGTAAATAGCATACACAAGTTAACTATTCTTATTCTGGCCATGACTGGCATTTCCCCTAGAATGTGTATTAGTTCCAAAATAATGAAAAGAAAAAATTAGTTATTTTAAAAGGCCAACTTCATTGTCTAGTAAAGTTAGACATATGCCTACTCTGTGACCCAGGAATTCCACTCTTGGGTTAAGAAAAACGAATGCACTTGGCCACAAAAAGACTTGGTCAAGAATATTCATAGCAGGGGTGCCTGGGTGGCTTGGTTGGTTGAGCGTCCAACTCTTGATTTTGGCTCAGGTCATGATCCCATGGTTGCTGGGTGTGGAGCTTGCTTGGGATTCTCTCTCCCTCTCCCTCTCCCTCCCTTTTTCCCGGCTTGCACACATGCACTCTCTCTCTCTCTCTCTCTCACTCTCTCTCTCTTGAAAAAAAAATGTTCATAACAGCTTTTTTTCATTATAGTCCACATTGGAAACAAGCAAATGTTCATCAACAAGAGGACAGATAAATAATGGTGGCATAGTTGGAAAACGGAACACTCAACAATAAAAACAAATGAACTACCCATGCATCCAATAGCGAACATGACTGATTCTGGAAAACAGTATTTGAGTGAAAGAAAACCAGATCCAAAACAGTTCATTCTGTGTGGTTCCATTTATACGAAGGCTGTGAGTAGGCAAAACTAATGGCGACAGAGGTCAGAATAGTGCTTAACTGGGTTTGGGAAGGGGCAGAGGGAACCTTCTGGGGAATGGAAATGTTTTGTGCTCCAGAGAGCAGGTGGCAATGTCTGGAGACATTTCTGGTGGCCACAACTGGTGGAAAGAGTGAGTACTACTGGCATCTGGTGGATAGAGACCAGAGATTCCACAGAACATTCTACAGTGCTCGGGACAACCCCCACGACAGAGAATTATCTGGCCCAAACTGCCAATAGTGCTGAGACTGAGAAATGTTGGTATATGGTTTAAATTGCTTACACGTGATCAAGGAATTTCCCCCTCCTTGTGGATTCTTGCCATTATTAGAAGCAAAGTCGGAGTGCCAGCGATGGCTAGTTACCCTTAGGATAGAATTGTCACTGAAAAGCAAGCTGCCCAACCGGGGATATTTCCCACCCTCCTTTGCATCTGAGTGCAGCCATGTGATTCGTTCTTGCAAATAGAATGTGACAAAAACCAATGTGTATTAGCTCAGGGCAAGGCAGCTGAGAAATGTGAGTGCCTTCTCCACTCTCGTGTCCCTGCCAGCCCTGGATGCAGACAACCATGGAGAGCTGTTGGGCAACCGGCAACACAGCTTGGGAGAGCAGTGTGAACAGGAAATAAACTTCTGTTATGCAACCGTGAAATGCTGGGGTTTATTTGTTACGGTGGCTAGTGTTACTCTAATAGAGTATTCAATGAAAAATATAGTCTCTGAAGGGCAGGTCTTCCAAGCTGATCTACTAAGGAGTAGGTAACCTCACTTGTAAACTCTCCAAGAGTGGGGATCATATGGTACACATTTTCTTGATCCCCCAAAATACTAAGCACCATGTTCGTTCGTTCTCTTCCTTCCTTCCTTCCTTCCTCCCTCTTTCTTTCCCTTTCTTTCTTTCTTTCTTTCTTTCTTTCTTTCTTTCTTTCTTTCTTTCTTTCTTTCTTCTTTTCTTCCTTCCTTCCTTTCCCCCAAAGTCGTATGGCTCCATGGATTGGAAGAGAACTTAAATGTCTTTTTGGAGTCTTTCTAGGCACTATAGACCACAAACATCAATTCCTACACTGTCATATCATGTGTTGGGGTAGGATATACCTTATCCAACGCTCCGGCGTTGGCTTCTGATTGGCGAAAGCCAACTGATACATTTTCTTTTCCCTAGCCTCAGTGTTCGGTTCACAGATGAGCACATAACCAAGTCAGAGCCAATGAGATATAAAATATTAGCCGAGGTTCCTGAGGGGAAACAATTTCTTCTCTTTTTTTTTTTTTTTTTTTTTTAAATTTTTTTTTTTTCAACGTTTTTTATTTATTTTTGGGACAGAGAGAGACAAAGCATGAACGGGGGAGGGGCAGAGAGAGAGGGAGACACAGAATCCGAAACAGGCTCCAGGCTCCGAGCTGTCAGCACAGAGCCCGACGCGGGGCTCGAACTCACGGACCGCGAGATCGTGACCTGGCTGAAGTCGGCCGCTTAACCGACTGCGCCACCCAGGCGCCCCAATTTCTTCTCTTTTAAGACAGAGACCTAAATACAACTCTCTGTTCCCCAGATGGTGGTGTAGGTTTGTGAGGCTTCCAGTTACTGTAGTCATTTAGCTACCGAGAGGGCAGTGCTTGGAATTGTCGAGAAGCCACAGGTAGAGAGAGTTCCCAGGGGTTCAAGCAGTGTCAGGACCTAAGTTCCTTCTGCATTTCTTCTCTGCCTCTTTCAACATGTCAGTTTTTTTCACTTGTGGTGGCAAAATAATGCCCATGATTCCAGACATTCAGGTCACAATGTCATGTATCTCTGTTATTGAGAAAAACCTTTCCCAGAAGCACTCAGCAGATTTTTCCTCTTACCTTGTTGCTCCAGAGGGTATCACATAACAGTGCTCAAACCAATCACTGGAAAGTGTCTGGATCATCATGACTGGCCTGTTTCCATCTTGATTCTATTCCTCAGGCTGAGCCTGAGACTAGGACCATCTCCCTGGAAGAACATGGCCACCAGGAGGAAGGGGAAAACCTGGTCACAACCTGAATTCTGATCTAAAAAGGGAGAATTAAAAAAATCATGATAAAATACAAAATAAAAGGAGTGAATTGTTTTGAGTTGGTCAAGAACAAGGTATGCAATATATCCTTCCCTTTATTATAGATATTCCTATATATGTTATATCAGTCAATTGCAAGAAATATAAAGCCGAGGAGAAGAAAAAAGTTAGGAAAAATTTTAATCAGCCTGCAAATCTCAGAAGTTCGGAGGCATTCAGCTTCAGGCGTGGCTGGATCCAGGCAACGACATCATTACTATTTGGTCTCTTTTTTCATCTCTTGTCTCTGCTTTCCTGAGTGCAGTCTTTATTCTCAGGCAGAGGCTTACTAAATGATGACGTCAGAAGTTAGGCAACTGTTCCAACAAAAGTTTTAAGAATTGAGCCTCAATGACCTGGCTTGGATCACAACCCCATCCTTGAACCAGTCACTATACCCAAGAGTAGTGGAAAATTCTCATTGACCAATCATAAATCTTGTTCCTGCCTCTGAACCAGAAAATGAAGTTATTACCATATCCATCTAGATTAAGAACGGTGGTGGGGCGCCTGGGTGGCTCAGTCGGTTAAGCTTCCGACTTCGGCTCAGGTCATGATCTCGCAGTTTGTGAGTTCGAGCCCCACGTCGGGCTCTGTGCTGACAGCTTGGAGCCTGGAGCCTGCTTCGGATTCTGTCTCTCCATCTCTCTCTGCCCCTCCCCCACTTGTGCTCTGTCTCTCTCTGTCTACCAACAATAAATAAAATGTAAAAAAAAAAAAAATTAAAAAAAAAAAGAGTAGTGGTGAGGGGGCACCTGGATGGCTCAGTCAGTTAAGTGCCTGACTTCAGCTCAGGTCACAATCTCATGGTTCAAGAGTTCGAGCCCCACTTTGGGCTCTGCGCTGACAGCTCAGAGCCTGGAGCCTGCTTCTGATTCTGTGTCTCCTTCTCTCTCTCTCTGCCCTCCCTTGCTTGCACTCTCTTTCTCTCTCAAAAATAAATAAACATTAAAAAAAATTTTTTTTTTTAATGTGGGAAAAGAGGTGCCTGGCTGGCTCTGTTGGTAGAGCATGCAACTCTTAATCTCAGGGTCATGAGTTTGAGCCCCATATTGGGTGCAGAGTTTACTGAAAAAAAAAAAAAAAGAAAGAAAGAAAGTAAGAAAAGAAACCGTAATGCTACCAAATTGCACTTAGAGTGACTGGATGACTCTGAGGGTACCTCCCAATCCCAGCATGCTTTGCACCAAGGCGGCAGAGTTGTAAAGTTCCTCAGACTTTCTTTAGTTCCTTCATTGATTCCTACTTGTGGTTAAGACTTGTTCTCTGAACTTAGTCCCTGAGGCCAGGGCTTCTCAAAGACTCATGTGCCTTTGAGTTGGGGGGGGGGGGGGATCTTTTTAAAATGCAGATTCTGGGCACCTGGGTGGCTCAGTTGATTAAGCAACCAACTCTTGATTTCAGCTCAGGTCATGATCTCGCGGTTTGGGGATCAAGCCCTGAGTTGGGCTTTGTGCCGACAGTGTGGTGCCTGCTTGGGATTCTCTGTCCCTCTCTCTCTGCCCCTCGTCTGGTCACGTGTGCTCTCTCTCTCTTTCAAAATAAATAAATAAACATTTAACATAAATACATAGGGGCGCCTGGGTAGCTCAGTTGGTTAAGCGTCTGACTTCGGCTCAGGCCACGATCTCATGGTTCATGGGTTCGAGCCCCACATCGGGCTCTGTGTTGGCAGCTTGGATCCTGGAGCCTGCTTTGGATTCTGTGTCTCCCTCTCTCTCCGTCCCTCCCCTACTTGCACTCTGTCTCTCTCTGTCTCTGTCTCTGTCTCTCTCAAAAATATAATACATTTTTTAAATAAATAAAATTATTAAAATTAAAATGAATGAATGAATGAATGAATGAATAAAATCAAATGCAGCTTCCGATTCGGCAGTTCTGAGTTAGAGCCTGAAGGTCTGCATTACTGTGGGCCACACGTTGAATAGCATGTAGTCAAGTGCTCCCTGGATATTATCTCAGCTTTCCAGAGGAAACCACAATTGACTTAAGGAAGAAAAGCAGATCATACACACTTTCCTTTTTAAAGAAATTTAAATTAAAAGGCGAGTCAATTTAAATAAAAAATATTAAGTAAATAATACCAAGGTGGTTTGTGGCTGTGGCAAAAATCCCAAAGGCCTTATGTGAGTGACTCAGCTTTGGGGAATTCTGGTCGAGCCAGAATCTCTTCTAGACCTTTTTTTGCCTGAACGAAGTTGAACCAAAACTCCTTGCATGAAAACTAGTGCTGAAGAAAGACATCTCTCGAAGGACTCCCGGTGGATCTTCAAAATCCAAACAGCCTTTATTCAGGGCCCCTGTAAACCTGGGGGGCTATTTGTTTAAAATGAGGCCTTCATTTTTGGGAGAGGAGGCCTTGTGTACACTAATTGCCAGTTACAAGAACCAAGGGGCCAGGGCGTCTGGCTTTTGAAGTCTTGCGAAAGGTACTCATAAAAGTTCGCAGCCCCGGTAAGACCCTCGAGTGGCATCCAGAGTCCAGGGCCTTGAAAGAGCCCGGTGTGTTTATTTACAGAAAGTTTGCCGATCGAAACCCCGCTTAGCCCTGGAAAGACCGCGTGTGCGCGTCCCTGATCCTCCGTTCCCCCCTCACCCAGTTATAAACACCTAATCCCAAGGAACTGAGGCTCACGTCGCCTCGAACTGACTTTTCATTTACCCCTGGCACATCAGATATTCATCTCAGGGGGGTTGACAAGGCAGGGAGGGTGCCGACTGACTCTGGAGAGGAAAGTTCAATCAGGTTTTTCACCACCCTTATTTGTACCAGCAGCTTCCCCCAAATCGTGTCTCATTTGCATTAATTCAGTAAAAATACTAATCAAAGATTGCATATTTTTTGATCCATTAAAAACGTCTTTATCCCACAACATGGCTGCTGGATCTGGTTCACAGAGACACGCTGCTAAATCTGAATAACGGGCGCTTTGGTTTTTTTGTTTGTTTGTTTGTTTTAAGAAAATGGCCTTGCCGTATCTTCTGTGTTTGGAAATGAAGGATAGAGGAACGCATACTATTCTTTCTTTCTTTTGTTTTTTAAGTAGGTTTCATGCCCAGCGTGGAGCCCAATGTGGGGCTTGAACTCAAGGACCTAAGCTAACGTCAAGAGTGGGATGCTTAACTGACTGAGCTGCCCAGGCACCCCTAAAGGAACCCATACTAATTCTTTGGTTTGCTCTGGCTGACTAAAAATCTTTGGTAGGCCGGCTTTTTTTTTCTCTCTCTCCCCTTCACCTTCTCTCCCTCCCTCCCTCCGTCCCTTTCTTTCTAAACTCTATTGGAACTCTAGGGTACTGCTATCTGTTTGGGATCAAGTCAGGCTCAGTCAGTAGAGAATGCGACTCTTAATCTCAAGATCATGAGTTCAAGTCCCACACTGGGCCTAGAGCTTACTTAAAACAAAGCAACACAACACAACAGAAAAATCCCGGCTCAGATGGAGTTTAGTTTCTGGGCAGGAGTGACAAACTCAAATGCACACCAGGAGCCAGGGATGCAAGGAATAGAGAGCTGGCTTGTGTAGGACAATAGGTTATAACTCACTCAGCCTCTTGGCAAGGACAGCGGTAAACTGGAGACCCCACCCCCACCCCTCATACAGGTCGTGCAGGAAGGGAGACCCTGTTTTTCCACACCCTCACGGTTTACGTTTCGGAAGAAGCCAGAAAGTGCCGGAAATTCAGATCCTTATTTAAAATCTACCAATATTCAAATACTGGCAACTAATTTAGACTTTGTAAAACATTGTATGAGTCAAATGGAACACATCTGTATTCTAGATTTGACTCGGGTAAAAAAAAAGTAGCTTTCAAACATTTTTGATCTCGATTCACAGTGAGAAATACGCTTTATATCATGGTGGTACGTATGCAGACACGTATACACGCATACACGCATACACGCTCCTGAAATGCCAGTTTCCAGAATACTTTGCTATGTGTGATGCAGTATTTTCTCCTCATTTCTCTTCTAGTTTATTCTATCCTAACCTACTTTGTAATAAAAAAGACTGAGGGGCGTATGGGTGGCTCCGTCGGTCAAGCGTCCGACTTCAGCTCAGGTCATGATCTCACGGTTTGTGAGTTCAAGCCCCGCGTCGGGCTCTGTGCTGACAGCTCGGAGCCTGGAGCCTGCTTCGGATTCTATCTCTCTCTCTCTGCTCCTCCCCCGCTCAGTCTCTGTCTGTCTCTGTCTCTCTCTCTGTCTCTCTGTCTGTCTCTGTCTCTCTCTCAAAATAAGTAAATATTTAAAAAACTGGGGATAATGGCTAATACTTAGCTTGTTGAGTTGGTCAAGGATTAAATGAGCTGTGTAAATAGCTTTGCCTACTGTACTATATCTGTGGCAGGTGCTCAATAAATAGGGGCTATTGTTATGTGTGGGAAAGAAAGATTTAAATAAATGAGTTATTCAGAGTCCCAGCCAGACCTTTTATTTAAAGACAGCAGCTTCTGTTTGCTGTTTCTACCTGCTGCCTCTGACGGCGTGGGATGTGGTGGGACCTTGCTGTTTCCACCAGGGTTAGTAAGAAAGATGCTGGCAGGGCTGAGTTCATTTACATGTTGCAGATGTGTGATTCTTGTTAAAATACTAACACTAGTAATAACAGTAACACTTATATGTTGCGTGATCAACTATCCTGGTTTCCCAGGGACTGAAGGGTTTTCCAGAAAGTGAAGGTACATGTTCAGCTCATTCTGGTTTGCTCAAGACTTTGCAAATGTTTAGCACTGCAAGCCACAGGTCAAATCCAGCCCACTCTGTTGTTGTTGTTGTTGTTTATAGAAATTTTTGTTAATTACAGATTCACATGCAGTTGTAAGAAATAATACAGAGCGGGGCACCTGGCTGGCTTGGTCAGAGGAGCACGTGACTCTTGATCTCAGGGTGGTGAGTTGGAGCCCCATGTTGTGGATAAAGATTACTTAAAAACAAAAATCTTAAGGGGCGCCTGGGTGGCTCAGTCGGTGGAGCATCTGACTCTGGCTCAGGTCATGATCTCACCGTTTGTGAGTTCGAGCCCCGTGTCAGGCTCTGTGCTGAGAGCTCCGAGCCTGGAGCCTGCTTCCGATTCTGTGTGTGTGTGTGTGTGTGTGTGTGTGTGTCTCTCTCTTGCTCTCTGCCCCTCCCCCACTCACACTCTGTCTCTCTCTCTCTCTCAAAAATAAACATTAAAAATAAATAAATAAATAAATAAATAAATAAATATCTTAAAAAAAGAGAGAGCATACAGGGAGATGCCTTGTACACTTTGCCCATTCTGCCCCCCACCCCCACCCCCCAGTGATAACCTTCTACAGCTCTGTAGTATAAATCACATTCAGGTTACTGACATCAATACAATCCACCACCAAACAGTCTTGTTCAGATTTCCCCAATTTGACTTGTACGCATTTGTGCCCGTGTGTCTGTCCTATACAGTGTTGTCTGTGTGTCTGTCCTATACAATGTTGTCATCTGTGGCTGTGCATCTACTGTCCTGGTCAAGATGTTGAACAGGGGTTTTTGTTTGTTTGCTTTTAAGTTTATTTGCTTTGAGAGAGAGAGGGAGAGAGCGCAAGCAGGTGAGGGGCAGAGAGAAGGAGAGAATCCCAAGCGGGCTCCACACCATCAACGCAGAGCCCGACGGGGGGCTCGAACTCACGAACTGTGAGATCGTGACCTGAGCCAAAGTTGGACGCTCAATGGACTGAGACCCCCTTATTTTATTTTATTAAAACAAAATTTTTTTTAACGTTTATTTTTGAGACAGAGAGAGACAGAGCATGAGCGGGGGAGGGGCAGAGAGAGAGGGAGACACAGAATCTGAAACAGGCTCCAGGCTCTGAGCTGTCAGCATAGAGCATGATGCAGGGCTCAAACTCACGGACCGTGAGATCATGACCTGAGTCGAAGTCGGACACTCAACCGACTGAGCCACCCAGGCACCCCAAAGAATGATTTTTAAATTTCAGAAAAATTTTTTGAATGTCTATTTATTTTTGAGAGACAGAGACAGAGCACCAGTGGGGGAGGGGCAGAGAGAGGGAGACAGAATCCCAAGCAGGCTCCAGGCTCTGAGCTGTCAGCACAGAGCCCCATGTGGGGCTCTAGCCTCTGAACCGTGAGATCGTGACCTGAGCCAAAGTCAGACACTTAATCGACTGAGCCACCCAGGCGCCCCAAGTTTTCAATTTTTAACAGGTGACAGTCCAACCTTTGGGAAGGGAAAATATTGAAATCACTGAAAGGAGAAGTACCTTGTTTTGGGTCAAATCTGCTTCTTTGTTGGTGAAACAGACGAGAGAGAGAGAGAGAGAGAGAGAGAGAGAGAACACAAGTGGGGGAGGGGCAGAGAGAACCGGAGAGAGAGAGAATCCCGAGCAGGCTCTGTGCTGTCAGCACAGAGCCTGACTCTGGGCTTAATCCCACGAACCATGAGATCATGATCTGAGCCAAAAATCAAGAGTGGGACACTGAACTCACTAAGTCTCCCAGGTGTCCCTAGCCTTCTGTGTTTCTAAAATGGACTCCACTCTTCCACAATCCCCATAGTATGGTTTTTTTTTTTTCTTTTTTTTTTTTTTTGGTCAGAACTCTGCTTAAAAAAAGCAAAACAAAAAAACAAAAGAAACCACCACGTTTTTCCTTATTATTTTTGCACACAACTCAGTTTTCTCCAACAAGGCCTGAACTGCTATTGTTTGTGACAAACTTCTTTGCATCCAATCCTTCCTCTTTTCAAGATAAGGCCTGTTTTTCCCAGGGCTTGGGGAACCACACCTACAAGAGCTGTTCCAGGCACGTACAGCATTGTTTTCCTTTCTCTGATAAGCTTCTTTTGCTGAAAGCACTCCCTTTGTCTCCTACCTGTCTCCAGAGCACTCTGAGACTCGCTTTTATTTTCGTGTGATAGTGTGGCCATTTCTGTTAGGATGCCGGCTAATTATCCCTGTGTTGTACATATCATTTCGCTGACCATCCCCAGAACCATGGCTTAAGCCAAAGGTTCTAAAGCTTGAACATGCATCAGAACCATTTGGACAGCTAGTTAAATCATGACTGCTGGGCCCTACCTCCAGAATTTCTGATTTAGGGGCGCCTGGGTGGCTCAGTCAGTTAAGTGTCTGACTCTTGGTTTCGGCTCAGGACATGATCTCGTGATTAGTGAGTTCCAGCTCTGCATCAGGCTCCGGGCCGATAGCGTGGAGCCTGCTCGGGATTCTCTCTCTCCCTCTCTCTCTCTGCTTCTCCCCTGCTTGAGCTGTCTCTCTCTCTCTCCCTCTCAAAACAACTAAATATTGGGGCGCCTGGGTGGCTCAGTCGGTTAAGCGTCCGACTTCAGCTCAGGTCACGATCTCGCGGTCCGTGAGTTCGAGCCCCGCGTCAGGTTCTGGGCTGATGGCCCAGAGCCTGGAGCCTGCTTCCGGTTCTGTGTCTCCCTCATCTCTCTGCCCCTCCCCCATTCATGCTCTGTCTCTCTCTGTCTCAAAAATAAATAAACATTAAAAAAAAAAATTAAAAAAAAAAAAAGAATCTGCATTTCTAACCTGTTCTAGGTGATGCTTATGGTGCTCCTCCCGTGGCCTACACTTTGAGAATCACTGGCATAAGCTGGCATTTATAGGACAGACTGACTATATTGAAGTATTTATTTATTATTATTATTTATTAATTTTTCAAAAAAATTTTTGACGTTTTATTGTTTGCTTTTGAGAGAGACAGAGAGATGGAGCGTGAGTAGGGGAGGGAGAGAGAGAAAGGGAGACACAGAATCTGAAGCAGGCTCCAGGCTCTAAGCTGTGAGTAGAGTCCTACGCGGGGCTGGAACCCATGAACCGTGAGATCATGACCTGAGCCAAAGGACTCAGCCACCCAGGCACCCCAGTTATTATTATTTTTTAATGTTTGTTTTTATTTTTGAGAGAGAGAGAGAGAGAGAGAGAGACAGTGGGGGAGGGGCAGAGAGAGAGGGAGACAAAGAATCCGAAGCAGGCTCCAGGCTCTGAGCTGTCAGCACAGATCCCAACACGGGGCTTGAACTCATGAACTACGAGATCATGACCTGAGCTGAAGTCACATGCTCAACCAACTGAGCCACTCAGGCAGTCTTATTCAACTGTTTTTTAGGTACGCTCTGTGCCCAACATGGGGCTCGAACATGACCCCAAGATCAAGAGTTGCATACCCTACCGGCTGAGCCAGCCAGGTGCCCCACATTGAAGTATTTTAAAGTCAATTACAGACATTATGACACCCACAAAACCTGACAGCCCCGTCTTCCCAGGGGCTCAAACCTCTGCTTTCACTTGTTCCCCTCGTCTAATCCGTCTTGAAGGTTCCTCTGTTCTAGCTTCAGTCTGTACCCCCACCCGTCCTTTCCTCCTGCAACCGTCCTAGTCCACACACACGTCCCCTCTGACCTGCCACCCTGCCTACCTGGTCCTCTCCCACTCCTGCCCCCGCATCACCCAAACGGTCTTTGACACACGAGTCAGATCCTGTCATTCTGCCGAAAACACATCCAGTGGCTATTGCTATCACAATTAATCGCAAACTTCTCTTACAACTGGCAAGAGCCTGCATGCCCCTGCCTCCCTGCCTGCCATTAACGCTTACTTCTGCTTGACCCATCACACTCCAGCTGCACCAGAGGCTTCCAGGTTCCGCTTACACCAAGTCATTAGTGAAACAGGTAACCCTGGTTGCCTCTAGGGACAGAAACTTGGCATCTTGGGGAGCACAGAAGGAAGGAGATTTTCACCCTGTCCCTTGTAGCTTTGAATTTCGAACTTCATTAATGTATTACCTATTCAAAGTGAAAAGATGAACACAATCAAAACAAACTAAAGAGGCGTTTCTGTGGTTGCTCTCTGGCCTATCGTAATCAGCTATTTCTTTTATAGCACCGATCACGATCTGTAATTATCTTGCTTTTGTGTTTAACTTTAGTCCTCTGCCCCTTCCCCCCTCACTGGTGTACAAACTCCCCGATGGCAGAAAGTGCTGGTCTCTGAGACTCACTGTTACAGTCCCAGGGGTTAGCAGAGCTCCCGGTAAGTGGGAGTCACTTGATAAATATTGTTGGATGAGTGACTCTTGTACAGTGGGGACAGGAACGTGCAGTAGAATCACTCGGGGATTCGGGACTTGCATGTATGAATCCCAGACCCGCCGGAACGGAACCTCCAGGGGTTCGTGACTGTGTAACACACTTTGAAAGCCCAGGCATCCTCTGCGATCTCCTGGTGGTGGCCGCTTGAGTGAGTCAGAGCCAGCAAAATAACTCTGGAATCATTTTGGCTGTATCAGGTCTTAGCTTTCCTGCCTGTGAAATGGGCATAGTGCATTAACTTTCTCGGTCCATCTTTAGGATTTTTGCCATATTCTCGTACCACCTACATATTTATTTAGTTAGTACGTTTCTTGAAATCAACTCACTTATTTTTGGTTGTATAAGCTTTATTTCAAAAGGAAACATTATATCAGTACGTAAGCAGAAGGGGCACCTGGGTGGCTCAGTCGGCTAAGCATCCGACTTAATCATCCAAGACTGCTGTGTCTCTCTCTCTCTCTCACTGCCCCTCCCCAATTCATGCTCTGTGTCTCTCTCTCTCAAAAATAAATAAATGTTAAAAAAAAAAAAAATTTACAGGCGCTCCTGGATGGCTCGGTCGGTTAAGTGTTCGACTTTGGCTTAGGTCCTGATTTCACAGTTCCTGAGCTTGAGCCCCGCGTCAGGCTCCGTGCTGTCAGCACGGAACCTGGAACCTGCTTCGGATTCTGTGTCTCCCTCTCTCTTTGCCCCTCCCCCACTCGCACTCTCTCTCCGTCTCCAAAAAGGAATAAACGGTAAAACATTGTTTTAAATTTATACTAAAGTAAAATAAAATAAATTTGTAAGCAGAAAACCTGAGTCCCTTGACATTAATGGAAGGTAGGGGTAAAGACCGTGAAGTAACTTAAGATTACATTTTGGCTAGAAACTTTAGGATTTCTGATGGCTTGTCCTTTGTTCAAAAAGGAAATTGCACCATACTGAGACTTCCTACTAAAGGTAGAATTGGAAGATATTTGAAAAAGGGGCGATTTTCTCGCAGTGCTATGTAGAGTCGTCTAAATATTTGACTAAAAATCATCTTACCCACCTGTGGGGAAAACACTGAATTCAGACAGCTCATTTCAGAAGTGGAGAAATTGAGGCCCAGAATGGAGAAGATAATTACCCCCAGGACACCAGGACAACTCATTTGGGAATTTATCAAGTCCTTTGGACCATGAGCTTTGACACTAGAAGCTACAGCCACAGGTATCTGGGGCAGGGTCTGGAACACAGTGAAACTCAAGATATGTGTCCTAACGAGATCATTGTCATTCCGCTCGTGTAGTTATCATCTGGGTGACTTGCCTGTATGGGGCAGTTAACATTTTTTTTTTCTTTACGTTTATTTATTTATTTTGAGAGAGAGAGAAAGAGAGTGTGTGAGCAGGAAAGGGGCAGAGAGAGGATATCAAGCATGCTCCACGCTGTCGGTGAGGAGCCCAACACCGGGCTCAGGGTTCACGATCTCACAAACTGTGAGGTCCTGACCTGAGCTGGGCACTTAACTAACTGAGCCACCGAGGTGTGCCAGGGCAATTGACATTTGATCATTTTTGTCCTTAACTAAACTTTCAGTTCCTTGAGGGCAGCGACTGTATCTCATGACATATGTCTTATTAATTTTATTTATGTATTTACTTTTTTTTTTTTTTTTTTTGTAATCTCTATACCCAACGTGGGGCTCCAACTTATGACCCTGAGATCAAGAGGGTCACACGCTCTACAAACTAAGCCAGTCAGGTGCCCCATCAATAAAAGCTGATTTTTAAAACACATGTTAGGGGCACCTGGGTGGCTCAGTCAGTTAAGCATCTGACTCTTGATTTTGGCTCAGGTCACCATCTCGTGGTTCATGATTTCGAGCCCCATGTCTGGCTCCACGCTGACAGTGATGAGCCTGCTTGGGATCCTCTCTCCCCTGCTCTGCCTGTGGTCTTTCCCTCAAAATAAATAAATAAACTTGAAAGAAAGAAAGAAAGAAAGAAAGAAAGAAAGAAAGAAAGAAAGAAAGAAAGAAGAAAGAAGGAAGAAAGAAGGAAGGAAAGAAAGAAAAAAGAAAAAGAAAAGAAGAAAACATATGGTATAAGGGGCGCCTGGCTGGCTCAGTTGGTGGAACATGTGACTCTTGATCTTGGGGTTGTGAATTGGAGCCCCATGTTGGGTGTAGAGATTACTTAAAACTAAAATCGTAAAAAGAAAAAATTGGCTTTTATGAAGACATAGTTTCTATACCATAAATTCACCCATTTAAAGTGTACAATTCAGGGGCGTCTGGGTGGCTCAGTTGGTTGAGCGTCCGACTTCGGCTCAGGTCATGATCTCACGGTCCGTGGGTTCGAGCCCCGCGTCGGGCTCTGTGCTGACAGCTCAGAGCCTGGAGCCTGCTTCAGATTCTGTGTCTCCCTCTCTCTCTGCCCCTCCCCCGTTCATGCTCTGTCTCAAAAATAAATAAACATTAAAAAAAAAAATAAAGTGTACAATTCATATAAAAATATATTAAGAAAATTAACAAGGGTACAATGGTTTTTAGTGGATTCATATCCACTACCATCACTATAATCAATGTTACAACATTTCATCACCCCCAAAGGAAACCCTATACCCATCAGCAATCAATCAGTCTTCCTGTCTTGCTCCCCCCCATCCCTCGGTAACCACGAAACTATTTTCTGTCTGTATGGTTTTGCCTGTCCGCACATTTCATGTAAATCGATTCCTACAATATGTGGCCTTTGGTGAGTCGCGTCTTTCACTCAGCCTAAAGTTTCAAGATTCACCCACGAAGCACGTATCAGTACTTGGTTCCTTCGTGGGACCAGACGATGTTCCACTAACGGATACACGACATTTTGTGTGCCCGTTCATCAGTCGACAGGCATTTGGGGTTGTTTCTGCTTTGGGGCTCTCATGAAGGGTGCTGCTATGGACAGTCACATGCAAGTTTTTGTATAGACATACGTTTTCATTTCTTTTGGGGATCTACCTAGGAGTGGAGTTGCTGAGTCATGAGGTCGCTCTAGGTTTAACCTTTTTGGGAGCTAGATTGTGTTCTAAAGCACCTGCACCACATCACATCATGTCTTATAATATTTTGTGTCCTATATCAGCGTAGAGCTTTTGGTTGCAATAGATCAATCTACTTCAGGCAAGGGTGGGCTTCCCTGGGGCATAATCTTTTTTTTTCTCCATGATCCTTGCAGAAAGCCAGCAAGAGCAGATTGCTGGATCCTCTCTTGTCACCCACTCGGCCATGCTGCCACCCTGCTCCTCCCGGGATGCACCCCTATGTGCCCTCTGCCAGCAATGCCCTTTCCTCAGATATTCTGAGGGCTCCTTTCTTGTCACCATGCCTGCGTCACCTCAAATGTCATCTCCTTTCAGGAGCCTGACCCGACATCCTAAGGTAGCCTCCTCAGCCCCCAATCTCTGTTCTATTACCTTGGAATTATTTCTTTCATAGCCTTGATCACTTGCTGTACGTACTTTGCTTACTTTCGTGTTCGCTTTGGGACTATCCATCCTTCTTCGCTGTCTCCCCATCCCTTGGAACTCTAGCTTTGTGGGAGCAGGTCTCTGTGGTTCACCCTTCCATTTCCCATCCTGGAATAAGTGCCTGTGAGTGTGTTACCTTACATGGTCAAAGGGCACCTGGCTGGCTCAGTCGGAGGAGCATGTGACTCTCGATCTCAGGGTCCTGGGTTCGAGCCTCACGTGGGGTGTAGAGATTACTCAAACAGATAAAACTTAAAAAAAAAAAAAAAAGGAAGAGAGGACTTTGCAAATGTGGTTAAGGATTTTGAAATGGAAAGATTATCTGGAGCTATCTGAGTGGGCCCAATGTAACCATAAGGGTCTTTGGAAGAGGGAAGCAGGAGTGTCAGAGTCAAGAGAAGAGGTGACAACAGAAGCAGAGGTGGGAGTGACGATAGAGGGGGGCCTTGAGCCAAGGAATGTGGGAAGTCTCTAGAAGTTGGAAAGGCGAGGAGACAGATTCCTCCCTAGAGCCTCCAGAAGGAATGCAGTCTCTGATGTTAGCCCTTTAAGACCCATTCCAGGTTTTTGACATCTGAAACTGTAAGATAATAAATTTGTGTTGCTTTAAGCCACTATGTGGCAATTTGCTATAGCGGCAACAGGAAATAAATACAGCACTTAATGAGTATTTGGTAAGAAGAGTGGATGAAGGGCTCACAATACCCACAGAGTTCTGCTGGCCTTGGCCAGCTGGTCGCAGCACTCCACGATACCTCTAGCAAAGTTAGGGCTCTGTCCTTCACCGAGTTCACTTACTTTCTCTATGTTTGGGTCTCCACAGGCCATCTTGTTTTCCTTCCTGCCACCTACCAGCTTCTCCTTCTCTACCCTGCTTGGTTCTTGGTCAAACTTGCTTGTCTTTACATTTATGAAATATCTTGTTCTTCTCTCCTATTTTGGTTCCTTTTTTGTGTGCCACTATATTACATCCTATCTCTTCCATGGTTCTTATCCTCGTACCCTGTCTGCTTGGGGTCTAATCGCATCTTTGCTTGTCTGCTGATTGCTAGCTCAAGGAGGACTCTCTCTCTGTGTGCTGTAATTTTGGATTGTAGGAGCCCGGGGCCTCATTTCCTGTCCTTACTTTTGCATCTCAACCCAAGACCCACGACGCCTCCCTCTTCTGGCACTCACAGTGTCAGTTTGCACTTACTGGTCTAGTTTTCGGTTCCATTTTTGTTTTTTGGCATGAGGGGATTCCCCTCACTTTCTTGGGAACTCAGTTTTTCGTTTGAAAGAATATTTGTTATCTTTTACCCAGAATTGTCAGATGTCTTTGTCGGGGCGGGGTGTTTCAACTTCTCTGAGTCTGCTGTACTGCTGGGGGTGACCTGCCTTCACTTTTCTTTTCTAGTATCTTCTCTCTGCCTCCCAGCTCTGGATATTCTGTTTCTGTTCTTTGCGTCCACTCTAGGACATGCTGTTTCTCAGTTCTTTATCCCTTCAGGCGCAAATCCTTTTATTAACTAGTTGATTCACTCCAGAGTCCCCCCCCCCTTTTTTTAAGTGTATTTATTTAGTTATTTACTTATTTAAGCAATCTCTACACTCAACGTAGGGCTCGAACTCACGACCCCGAGATCAAGAGTCGCTGAGCCAGCCAGGCGCGCCCCCACTCTGTAGTTGTCTGATTCAAAGTCATACAAATGGAAATCTGACAAGTCAACCTGTTTCCTGTTTGGCTCAATATATTTGTGCCCAGCCACCTCAGAAATCACTAGGCAGCCAATGTATTTGGCTGCTGTTGGGGCTGATGCCCAAATGTGATCTAGTCAGCTGTGTTGTGAGCAGAAGTGGCCAAATACAGGGTACCAGAGACAGTGACTTCTGCCCTTCCTTTAGACGGACCCGTGGGTGGGGCAGGCATCATAATTGATGTGTGTGGTAGCTTATCCTTAACAGACTCTGCAATCCAGTTGATTGATAACAGCCAGAGGGTGGTTTAAAAAAAAAAATTTTTTTTTTTTAACGCCAGGATCTTCACTTGGCTTACACATTTATTTACCCCTGGCATAGATACCGTTTTCATGCCTCAACACATCCATTCCTCCGATGTTTCTACTCTATAATTACTAAATAATTAGAAGAAGGTTTATCCATTAAATAAGCTCACTGTCATCACTTTAAAACCTAACTTCATTAAAAAAATAATAAAAAGATGGGGCGCCTGGGTGGCGCAGTCGGTTAAGCGTCCGACTTCAGCCAGGTCACGATCTCGCGGTCCGTGAGTTCGAGCCCCGCGTCAGGCTCTGGGCCGATGGCTCGGAGCCTGGAGCCTGTTTCCGATTCTGTGTCTCCCTCTCTCTCTGCCCCTCCCCGTTCATGCTCTGTCTCTCTCTGTCCCAAAAATAAATAAAAAACGTTGAAAAAAAAAAATAATAATAAAAAGAGAAGGAAACTGTAATTCCAGGGCTGGGGTCAGCCAACCTTTCAAAGCCCCAAGATTTGGGGCTCCCGGGGGGGCTCAGTTGGTTGAGTGTCTGACTTTGGCTCAGGTCATGATCTCGAGGTTCATGGGTTCGAGCCCCACAGCGGGCTTGCTGCTGTCAGCATGCAGGCCGCTTGGGATCCTCTGTCTGCCTCCCCCTTCTGCCCCTCCCCCACTTGTGGTCTCTCAAAAATAAGTAAATATTAAAAAAAAAAACAACAAGCCCCGAGATTCCATGATGGCATGCCATGCAGACAACAAAATAATGAAGACGCTCAACACGTCCCAATGTGAAAAGATGTTTCAGATACCTGCCGGAAGTGAAAAAAGTTACGGGCAAAGCAGGGCACATTAGTGCACCATCATTCGTGTACAAAAATTTATCCGTACGTATACGTGTTTCTTTGTAAACGCATCTCGTATACAACATCTAAGAGACTGGTAACGGTGGTTACCTCTGGAAGAGCACTTGGGTGGCCAAGGGCCTTGACCTGACATCTTGTTTGTGGAATTTAGAAAGAAACAAGGAAAGAAGGAAGGAAAAGAGGGAAGGAAAATGTAAGAAAAGCCCCACAACCAAGGTGGGAAGAATCTGCTGGAGAGTCCTCAAATCTATCCTCCTCTGGAGGAGAGGGGTGGGGTTGAATCTGGCGCCTGAAGGCCACTGTCTCCACCACCTTCCCACTTCTCAGTTGAATTTATCCTGGGAAGGAGCGGGGGATTTGGTTCTCAGTTCTTTTTTTTGTTTTTGTTTTTTTTTTTGGGGGGGACAGAGAGAGACAGAGCATGAACGGGGGAGGGGCAGAGAGAGAGGGAGACACAGAATCGGAAACAGGCTCCAGGCTCCGAGCCATCAGCCCAGAGCCCGACGCGGGGCTCGAACTCACGGACCGCGAGATCGTGACCTGGCTGAAGTCGGACGCTTAACCGACTGCGCCACCCAGGCGCCCCTCTCAGTTCTATATGCTAAGCCTGGCAAAAAGGCTGGTTATGAAAGAGAATGTAGGGGCCAGAAAGTCACCCTCTCTGCTCAGTGCCTTTAAGCATTTGACTGTGAATCACAGTGACAAATATATTTCACACGGTGATTCAGCATTCACACTTCTATATATACTTGAGGTAAAAATTTTAAGAAACAATACATACTACGGGAGATCCACTCTGATATTTCGTAAAATTCCATCACAAGTGTTTTAAAATAGTGGGCAGATCCCATGCTGTTGATTTTCAAACCCATGAATGGGTTTTGACTCACCATCTGGAAAACATGATATTGTCTCATGAAGCCAACTCCACTATTGCCTTTTGGAGACACTGATGTGTCCATCTTCAAAGATGCCTTTTCCTATTTGAACCCAAAAGCTCCAACTTTGGTGATTCTTCCATTTCAGAACTTGGAGTTGCCTTGATTCAAAACACGACCATTGCTAGAAAACATCTCTGTCTCCTCTCATGGCGCCTTCTAGTCCCATTCCTCTGCTAGTCCTGGCAGGGTCTTAGGTTTCACATTGTCAAACTTTTTTTCTTTCTTTCTTTTTCTTTCTTTCTTTCTTTCTTTCTTTCTTTCTTTCTTTCTTTCTTTCTTTCTTTCTTTCTTTCTTATGTTTGTTTATTTTTGAGAGAGACAGGGTGTGAGTGACGGAGGGGCAGAGAGAGAGGGAGACACAGAAACTGAGGCAGGCTCCAGGCTCTGAGCACATAGCGTGATGCAGGGCTTGTGCTCGAGAACTGCAAGATCATGACCTGAGCTGAAGTCGGAAGCTTAACCCACTGAGCCACCCAGGTGCCCCTGACATCATCAAACTTTCTAAATAGAAAGACTTCATTAATAAGATCTCTTTTTCTTTATATTTTATGATTACTAGTACCTGTTAAAATGTTTCTTTTAAGAGAAAGGTACAAGGAAATTCATTGTAACGGTAACAGACAGGAAACAAACTGAGTGTCTACTAATAATATCCACATCCTTGTGAAAAACATGACAGCTCTCTATGTACTTTGTCATAGGTCCTTGCAAAGACAAGGGCCAAAACGTTGTGGACATTATGTTCTTGTTTATATGAGAAGCAATACATATATAAGTTTGGGTAGGCATAGACTATCCCTGGAAGGACAAGTAAGAAAATGGTGATGGTGGGGGTGCCTGGCTGGCTCAGTTGGAGGAGAGTGCAACTCTTTTTTTTTTTTTTTAAGTTTACTTATTTATTTTGAGAGAGAGAGAGACAGAGAGAGAGCGCAAGGGGGAGGGGCAGAGAGACAGGGAGAGAGAGAATCCCAAGCAGGCTCCCTGTTGTCAGTGCAGAGCCCAGCTCGGGACTTGATTTCATGAATTGTGAGATCATGACCTGAGCTGAAATCAAGAGTCGGATGCTTAACTGACTGAACCACCCAGTGCCCTGTGGTGTGACTCTTGATCTCCGGGTTGTGAGTTCAAGTCCCACACTGGGTATAGAGGTTACTTAAAAATGAAATATTAAAAAGAAAAAGAAAAAAAGAAAATGTGATGGTAGTATCCCTGGAAAGAAGAAGATCTGAGAGCACGGGTGGGTAGAGGGTTACTTTTTATTTCTTTTAAAAAAAATTTTTTTTTTTTTACGTTTATTTTTGGGACAGAGAGAGACAGAGCATGAACGGGGGAGGGGCAGAGAGAGAGGGAGACACAGAATCGGAAGCAGGCTCCAGGCTCCGAGCCATCAGCCCAGAGCCCGACGCGGGGCTCGAACTCACGGACCGCGAGATCGTGACCTGAGCTGAAGTCGGACGCTCAACCGACTGAGCCACCCAGGTGCCCCGGGTTACTTCTTATTTCTTACAAACTCTTTTTACCTTCTGAATTTCTACCATTATTTAAAATTTTTTTCTTTTCAGAGGCACCCGGGTGGCTCAGGTCATGATCTCGTGGTTTGCGAGTTCGAGCCCCACATTAGGCTCACTGCTGTCAGTGCAAAGCCCCCTTCGGATCCTCTGTCCCTCTCTGTGTCCCTCCCCTGCTTGTGTGCTTGCTCTCTCTCTCTCTCTCCTTCTCAAAAAGAAAATAAACAGTAAAAAAATTTTTTCTTTTCACATCTCTGAGCGTGATGTGACAATTACCAATCTCACAAGTGCATTAACCACAATGGACACTTAAAAAAAAACCAACAGCTTTATTGAGATGTGATTCACATGCCATAAAAGTCACCCTTCTAAAGTATATGCTTCAGTGTTTTTTAGCATATCCCTCGCGTCACACTATCATTGCCACTACCTAATTTCAAAATATTTTCATTCCTCCAGAAATGCTGCACCCCTCCTTTGCCACCATCTCCCACACTCCCCTCCTCCTGTCCCTAGCAACCACCAACCTACTTTTTGTTTCTTTAGACTTGCTAATTCTGTACATTTCATATAAATGGAATTATGTGATATATGACTGGCCCCCTTCGCTTAGCATGTTTTCAAGGTGCACCCATGTTATAGCACGTATCAGTACTTCATTTCTTTTTATTGCCAAATAATATTCCATTGAGTGGGTACACATTTTGGTGGGACCATTTATCAGTCGATGGTCATTGGGGTTCTTTCCATTCTCGACGATAATGAGTAGCCATCATTCACTTGAATAATTTGAATATAACGACTAGATCATTTGACTATAATGAATAGAGTTGCCATAAACGTTTCTGTACAGTTTTTGTTTTTGTTTTGTTAAGTAGGCTTCCTGCGCAGCACCGAGCCCAGAGCAGGGCTTGAACTCACCACCTGAGATCAAGACCTGAGCTGAGATCAAAGGACATCAAGAGGGGCGCCTGGGTGGCTCAGTCAGTTAAGCGGCCGCCGTCAGCTCAGGTCACGATCTTGCGGTCTGTGAGTTCGAGCCCCGCGTCGGGCTCTGGGCTGATGGCTCGGAGCCTGGAGCCTGTTTCCGATTCTGTGTCTCCCTCTCTCTCTGCCCCTCCCCCATTCATGCTCTGTCTCTCTCTGTCCCAAAAATAAATAAAAAACGTTGAAAAAAAAATTTAAAATACATGTAGGGGCGCGTGGGTGGCTCAGTCGGTTGAGCGGCCGACTTCGGCTCAGGTCATGATCTCACGGTCTGTGAGTTCGAGCCCCGCGTCGGGCTCTGTGCTGACAGCTCAGGGCCCGGAGCCTGCTTCGGATTCTGTGTCTCCCTCTCTCTCTGCCCCTCCCCTGCTCATGCTCTGTCTGTCTGTCTCTCTCTCTCTCTCTCTCTCTGTCAAAAATAAATAAACATTAAATGGCTGCAGCATTTTACAGTCCCTACCAGCAGCGTATGAAATTCCAGTTTTTCCTCATCCTTCCAACGCTTTTTTTTTTTTTTTTTTTTTTTTAATTTTAGCCCTCCAACGATGGGTACTTATAAAGCATTTGGTAGCAAACTAATTTTTTTTTTCCCTAAAGCAAACACATTTAATAAGTAAGTCCCAGAGGGGGAAGAAAAAAACCCAAAAAGCAAAAAGCAAAAAGTGAGCTGGGCTTCAGAGTCTTCCTACTGTGTGGAGTCATTTGCAGGTTACGGGGATGGGGGAAGTCTATTGCAGGCAGCCAGCTGCCAATTTCAGCTGGGTCCCGAGACGGCTCTGGAACGAAAATCACAGGTCACCCAACCCCTGTTCTAGGTTTAAAGCAAGAGGTGTGAACAAGGTTACTCTGGGTCAGAAGGCTCAGGCTGCTTTTTGCCAACTAAAGATGGGCTTTAAATGCGATTCTTCACAGAGGTGTTTTCCTCTTTTAAGCAAAACAACAAATAAAGCGTTCACTGGCTGGAAATCTCTTTTGCCTGTGTGTGTGTGACTCCAGCTCAGCTGTGTGTCCTACCCAGGAGTGGACAGGTTCAGAGTGCACCCAGCCTCGGGGCGGAGCCTGGACCGGGGCCAACTCATTTTCAGGTTGGGTATTTCAAAACAGAGTGTCAGGCATGTGCAGGGTTTAGGTATCCACCCAAGCATTCTATTTTCACTTGCAGGGAAATTTCAGACTATAAGAAGTATGATGTGGCAAAATGGGGGGAGAGGAGGAAATTGTGACTAACCTTTGGGTATTAATTCCTGCACACCCCAAGTATAGAGCCACTGTATGTGATCATTATTAACATTTATTGAAGGTGTGCTTTGTGCTTGATCCTGTTTTTAGGGCTTTCACTATATTGTTTTATGTAATCCTCCCATGAAATAGGTATTATTTTAGTTCCCATTTTAGGACATGGAGGCACAGAAAGTTCAAGCAACCAGTCATTATCACACAGGTTGATAAGTAGCAGAACCAGCTGAGCAAGTCAGGCAGTGGGTGCAAAGCCCACACTCTTAACCACTAGGCTATATTGTCACAGTAAAAGAAGGAAGAATGCAGGGGACTGTCAGGGGGACAGGGACGAGAGCTGAGCCTCTGGGTTGTCCCCAAACAACTGAGAAACATTTACTCATCCTCTCAAAGGGAATGGTTGAAATAGTAAATGCTTGGATTCCCAGATTGCCTTGCAGCCAGGGGTGACCATGTGGCTCCTCTCTCCACTATGATGAGATGTAAGGGGACATTTGCTGCAGGGGCATGGGGGCCATGAAGGGCAGTAGGGAAGTTTGGGGAAAGAGTTGTATGTCTGAAAAAAAAAACAAAAACGGGGAGAGAGGCGGCATCTGTCTTGACGCCTATTCACTTTTCTGCTTTCCTGCATTCTAACTGGAATTGGAATTGGTGTGATTCTTCAGCTGTGGCAGCCATTTTGTGCCCATGAGGTTATAAACTAAGGACAGAAAGCCAATATGCTGAAGATGACAGAGGAGGGTTGTAACATTCTGGTTCTTGATGAGCATACTCTGGATCTGTCTACTTTTAGACATATGTGACAATTAAATGTCTTTATTGTTTATGCATCTATGGAGAGACAATAAAGCATAACAGTTAAGATTATAGGCTTGTGAGCCTGGGTTTATACCCTGACTCTAGCATTTAGTACCTTATACCGTTGGGCAAGTTACTCACTTGTTCAACGCTTCCATTTATTCATGCATAAAATGGAGATAATGAAAGACCCACTGCTTAGGGTTATCACAAGGGTTAAATGAATTAATATATATAATGGACTTGGAATTGTGTCTGGTAAGTATGTTTTCTATGAGTGCTGGCTACTATTATCTTTTTTTTTTTTTCTGCCAGAAATTTTTATTTTGGAAAATTGCAAGTCTACAGGAAAATTTCAACAACACAATAAACACCTGCATACTCTGAATCTAGATTTACTAATCGGTAAAATTTTGCCACGTTTGCTCACATGCAGTCTCTCTCTCTGTGCACGCACGCGGGTTATATTTTTCTCCACTTGAATTATTTGAGAGTAAGTTGAAGGCAGGCTAGTTAGCATGATTACCGGTCTAGCAGCCTGTTACTTGCATACACAGCATGTGACCCAAGCTAGACCAATTGAACAAATTTCTCTCTCTCTTTTTTTTTTTTTTTTGATTTTAAGTAATCTCTACACCTAAGGGGGGCCTCAAACTCACAACCCCGAGATCAAGAGTTGCGTGTTCCACCAACGGAGCCAGCCAGGCACTCCTTGAATTTGAATCTTGGAATAGGGTGATGAGAAGATAGAAAAAAATGATTGAGCTCTAGATTTACTGTTGGTTCTGGAGAAGATATTCGGGATCTTCTTTTCCCCTGGTTTCTGACATTTCTGGGCCTGATCTTCTAGTTTTCCCTTTGATTCTGTGAGTTCCTGCCTATCATTTTACTCCATCCCATAGTCTATTGTTGTTGCTTGCAACCCAAGAGCCCTGAAGGACACAGCTGTCCTTGAGGAAGGGAGCGCCTATCCTGGGAGTGTGGAGGTAGAGGCTTCGTGAAATCACAATTGTTGTAGGCAGAATCTCTTCGTTTTTGGAGGGCTTTAGCTGGGTGACCTTATAATCTCATTCTCACAGCATTATGCTTCTGTGTACCCTAGGCCAAGGCAATTTGATTGGGGTAATTTCAGGATTTGAGACTACTCTTCCTACCTCCTGAAAGTTTTCAGCCACAGCTCAGCAAAAGCACACACATGTAGAATGTTTCAGTTATCAATTGCTGTTAACAAACCACTGCAAAATTTAATGGTTTAAAGAACAACCATTTTATTATCTCTCATGATACTGTAGGATGATTTGGCTCAGTGGGTGGTTCTTCTGTTCTCGATCTTATTGGTGGGGACTGCAGTCCCCTGAGCCTCCAGGGACTGGCATGTGAAAAAAGGCTGACTCATGGGGCTGGCAGTAACTACTGGCTGGGATCTTAGCTGGGACTGTCGACTGGAGTGCCTCCCTTTTTTTTCCATGTGGACTCTCACTCTTCCATGTGGCTTGGGGTTCCCACAGCATGGAGGCTGGGTTCCAAGAGGAAAGAAATGGAAGCTGCCAATCATCTTAGGGCATGAGCTGAAAGTCTCACCATAAAACTGCCACCATTTTCATTCATCGAACAGTTCCAGAGCAACCCCAATTCAAGAAAGAGGAAAGAAATTTACTCCTTGATGGAGGCGCAACTGTGCAAACAGGACGGAATGATAGACATCTTCACAGACTATTTACTAGAGCATTTCACTCATTTGGCTTAGATTTGAAGTCAAGATTAGTATATTCCAGGGGTGTCTGGTGACTCAGTCCGTTAAGCATTGGACTTTGGCTCAGGTCATGATCTCGGGGTTGGTGGGCTGGAGCCCCTCTTAGGGCTCTGTGCCAACAGCGTGGAGCCTGCTTGGGATCTTCTGTCTCCCTCTGTCTGCCCACCCCCTGCAAATAAATAAACATTAAAGAAAAAAAAAATAGTGTTTCCCAAATGTCACATCAAAACCTTGCCAAATTCAGCACAGAAGTTGCTTCCTCCTAGAAGCTTTTTCCAATACCCCTTGAGTTAAAAGGTCTATTCTTGGGTTCCCAAACAACTTGTATATATTTTTTATTTTCACTTTTTGTATTTTTTACTTATTTTTTTAACATTTATTTATTTATTTTGAGAGAGAGAGAAAGTGTGCGCACAGGTGCAAGTGGGGGTGGGACAGAGAGAGAGAATCCCAAGTAGGCTCTGTGGCGTCAGAGCAGAGGGGCTAGATCCCATGAACCATGAGGCTGCTGTGGGGCTTGATCCCTTGAACCGGGAGATCGTGACTTGGGCTGAAAGTCAGACGGTCAACCGACTGGGCCACTCAGGAGCCCCCAGGCATCCCCATATTTTTTCATTGTTAATATTAGTTACACCTGCTGTGAATCTATGTATTCTATATGTATATGTATCTATACATATCTATAACATATTTATATGAGTATATATATATATATATATATATATATATATATATATATATTTTGGCCACATAAAGTAACCCATTTATTATAGGCTAGCAATGTTTCAAATGGTGGAACTTCTTCAGGTCTTTCTACTCCTTTAGTCTTCTGATGGGACTGTAGGGCTGGTAGTGTAGGTCCGGGTACCACCGGCCACCGTTTTCATGCAGGAGCCACAGTGCCAGATCCCCACAGCTTTTCTTTTCATCTTGGTTTTGCCACAGAAGGAGCAAATGTACTTGGCGCGCTAGCTTATTTCAATCTTCACCATTTTCCTGTGGGAGGCACCTTAATGGGTCCCACGTTTACTAATGATTCCCAACTTCTTGCTGTGTTTAGTCATGTTGCCACAAACTAGGTCTGAGACCAGAGAGCTGAATATATATGTATACGTGTACACACACACACACACATACATATAAGTATGTATGTATATATATGTACATGTATATATATGCATATACATGTTTACGTATATGTATATATATAATTGATAGATGATTTCTTTTTTACCTTCTTTCCTTTCTTCTTTTACCCTCCCTTTCCTTCCTTCTTTCTTTCTTTCCATTTCCTTCACAATTATTTAAGTGCCTACTCTAAGCCAGACACTAATCTGGGTGCTGGAGACGCTTGAGTGAACTGAACAAATTCCCTGCCCTCTTGGAGCGTTTGGTTTGGAAGATCTACTTGATCTTCTATGTTTTTTTTTTTTTTTTTTAACTTTTTTTTAAGTTTATTTAAGTAATCTATACACCCAACTTGGGGCTCAAACTCACGACCCTGAGATTAAGAGCTGGAAGCTTCTTCACTCGCCCCTGATCTTCTTTGCTTTAGAAGATCTACCTGAATGACAATAGGTAGCAGAGATCTGAATGACAATGGGGAGCACGCCAGGAGGAATGAAAACTGCCAGAGAGCAAAGGAAACAAACAGCACAGCAAGCGACAGTCCCTGAGGCATGTTTGGGAAGTTCTCGAAACAAGAGGAATGTTAGTGTCTCGCACAGGATAAGAAATTAGAAAAGATCTATTACCTGAGATCGGAGAGGGAAGCAGAGACCAAGCCAGTTAGGGTCTGGGTTTTATCCCAAATGCAATAGGATGTCACTGGAACATGTTCAGGTTGGAAGTGACATGATTTAGTGCATGAGTTTTCAAAGATCCCTCTGGCTACTGTGTGGGGAGCGTTTTGGGGATTACTAAAGGAAAAAGCAACGAGAGCTTCAGTCGTTCAGGTGAAAGTTCATGCAGGGTCTTAGCATTCATTTCGGGATCCTCAACATCCAACCACAGTGTTTATTATCTGTTGTTTGATGAGGGATTGAATACAAGTAGCATATACCGTCTGAGTGAGTACTCTCGCTAAACTACGTAGTGGGTCCTGAGAATACTACGTCAGAGAATGAAAAAGACAAAAGCTCTACCTTCATGGAGTTTTCATCCTAGTGAGGAAAAGAGATAATAAGTACCGCAAGTAACCAAAAATATGTTGTTTCCAATGATAAAAAATGCTATGAAAAGAAATGAAGCAGGGAAGAGGGATAGAGAAAGCTGAGACCACAGTGGGCGGGAATTTAAAATAGAGCAATCAGGGAAAGCCTCACTGAAGAAGTGACATTTGGACAATGAGGGGTGGGGAGGGAGATGAGGGAGGGTGTTGTTTAAACTTTCCGGTGGTGGTGGGGGTAGGGGTGGGGCGGGGAGCGAACCAGGCAGAAATAGCCGAGGCAGGGCCTCTGAGGTCAAGGTGTGGTAGCTATGTTGGAGGGACCCCAAGGAGTCCAAGTGGGCCTGGAATACAGCAGTGGGTTGGACAAGAAGCGGGTGATGGTGACTGAAAGGGGATAGACAGGTTGTGTGGGCTCTGCAGGTTACTGTAAAGGTTTTGGAGGACAGACATAAAATGACTTGGTTTTTATCAGGACCTCTCTGCCTGCTACGTTGAGAGTAGGCTGGAATGGAAGCTGGGAGAACAGCGAGAAAGCTACTGCAGTAGTCCAGGTGGGAAAGGATGGGAGCAGAGCATAAAGTGGTTTTTTTATTCTACTCACACTCGAGACATTTAACACTGATTCAACGGTATTATCTAATATAGAGTCTATATTACACCCCCCCCCTTCCTGCCGTCCGTTTTACATGAAAGAAAAAAAACCTTGATCTAATCAAAGCTCACCTACTGCCATTTGGTTTTCACCTCTTCCGTGCTTTTTTAAGAGCCCAGGCAAGGTGTTTCGTAGCATGTCCCACATTCTGGATTTGCCTGGTTGTTTCTTCATAGTTAGGTTCAGGTCGGCTGTTTTTTTTTTTTTTTTTTTTTTGGCAAGGATACTACTACAGAGGTGGCGTTGTGCCATCCCCATTGCATCATATCAGGAGACAAGTCATGTCAGTTTGATCCATTACTGGTGAAGCTAAGTGATAGTGTTTGGTGATTAGATCTCTCGGTTGAGATGGTGTCCGCTGCAAAGCAAGCTATTCCGTGGGATGCTTGGGGGCTGAATATATAGTGAATATACTATCACCCAACAACCTTTCGCCCGGTGACTTTAGCATCTAATGAAGAGCCCGGTGGCTTCTGACCGTGTGCCTCAGTTTGCTCCTCCGAACAATGAGGATAACAGTGGTCTCGAAGGGATGCTTGTTGTGAGGATCAGTACTTGGCATACAATGAACGCTAGGTAAAGGTTAGATACTACTGGACGAAGGCAAGTGTGACAAGATTGAGGGCAGGGCTGAGGCTGCGCTCCAACGCTCCGGAACCCGCCGCGGTTCCCAGGCGGCGAGCCAGGGACGCCGGCCTGGGGGTCCTCCCCGCCACGCCCTCGCGCCGCGCGAGCGCGGCCGGGCGGGGGCACCCAGCGCCCAGGCCGCGCAAGGCCCCCTGGGACCGGTAGTGCTGGGCGTGGCCTCGGGACTACATATCCCGGAGGCCCCCGCGCCGCGGCTCCAGCCGCTGCCGCCTCAGCCTCCACACAGCGACGGCGGCGGCCGCGGCGGCTGAGTCGGTGGCGGCGGCGGTGGCGGCGGCTGCGGGCTGAGCGGCGAGTTTCCGATTTAAAGCTGAGCTGCGAGGAAAATGGCGGCGGGCGGTGAGTGGAGATAAAGGAGGAGCGGCGGCGGGCGAGGGGGTGGAGTGCGAGGCGGGGGTGAAGAGGGCGAGTCCCCGGGTTGCCGCGAGCCGGCGGCTTTGCGGCTCCGCGGAGGCGCTGAGGGGCGCGCCGAGCGGGGGGCGCGCTGAGATAGTTTTGGGGTGTCGGGGCCGCGCCGCTTCCCCGCAGCCCGGGGCGGCCCCGCGGCCGGAGGAGGGGAGTTGAGGTGGGGCGGCAGCCGGCTTGGGAGTCGGAGGGGGTCCCCGCGCGGAGGGGTCACCCCGAGGAGTTTCGGGGTGGGGGGGGACCGCGGGGGCCCACTTTTCCCCTCCTGTCCCTGAAGTTTTGTCTTTCCCCAGCCCTTGGGGCTGCTTTAGGAAGCTCCCCGCGTCCGCCTCCCGCTGCCTCGGCTCCTTCGCAGTTATTCGGAGGAATTAGGGGGCGGGGGCAGCGGCGCAGACCCCACGACCCCCACCCCAGCCTCCAAGTCGCACCCAGAATCGGGTTGCGTTTTGTTGCTGTGTTTCCTCCCGCACCGGGGCATTTTTAATATTTGAACTCGAATGATCTGCGGAATTTCATTTTGGGCACGGGGAGGTTCTCCGCAGTTTTCTCGCTAAAAAGGCATTTTGCTACCTCCGGTGTGAAGGTTGGGAAATGGCAAGTGGGAAGTTGGTAGATCAAATTTGGGGTTTGGCTGTCTTCGTCAGGACTGTTTTTTCTCCCCCCCCCAACCCCCCATCTCGAATCTTACGTACGTTGATGGAGTTTGTAATGATTTAAATTGTCTTGCACATGCCTTTAAAAAAAAAAAAAAAAAAAAGGATGATCCATGAGTCGTTGGGAGGCTTAGTTGCTCCCAGTTTGAGGGCACTCGGGGTGGAAAAGTTAACCAGAAGAGCAGTGGTGAGAGCGAGAAAGCATCGTCTCGAAATCTCATAAAACAGGAGGAGTTTGGGATTCCAAAATGGAATGACACGAAAGGCATGAAATTGTCCCGAAGTCGAAACCCGCCCCCCCCCCCCCGCCCAGCCCCCCGCCCCGTCTCGAAGGCGAAGACTTCCTTTTTTGCAGTTTTTGAGCAGCGCTTCAAAGCCAACCTGTTTTTGTTATTAAGCCTGTACCGTAAAGAAACCGGAAGGCGAGTACCAGCTGTCTTGCTGCAGTGGTTTTTTAAATGGAGTTGAATGAGATGAGCGAGTGGTAGCGGTGTTGAGGGAGATTGCTGGATCTCCGGATTTAAATGCCCGGCCTCGGACCCACCTAACTGGTCCCTGGCTGCAAGAAAGCTTCAGTATTTGTTGCAGCAGGTTGTAGAGAGGATGATGGAAAAGACAAAAACCAAACCCCAAACGTGTGTCTTGTGAATGCCGCATACGCTGAAACGTGAAATGGAGATCTGGAAGTTCGTGAAATATTTGTTCTTGAGAAACATTTGAATTACTGCCCTGTTTAGAATAGGTTATACCAGATACGATACCCAACTGGAAAAAGGTCCAGAAGCGTTGAAAAATGAGTCTCTCCTGTGAACCCTCCAGTTCCGGCTCCTCGGAGGCAGTGGCTGTTGCCGGTTTCTGGAGTATCCTTGGTCTTTGGAATAATTATTTTAAGATTTTTATTTGAAACATAACCCTTGCTGGGTACCCAAGGCAGGAAAATAAGATGAACAGAAGAAAGGGAAAATGTGGCGGGAATATTGTTTTCTTTTCACTGTCTTGAACAAATGTTGATAGCTGTTAGAAAAAGCTTCTGAACTTACTGCTGATGTTGCCTTATGCACTGACACCCTTAAAGAAGTAACAATCTGTGGGGCTTGAGGATGAGGAACGGCTGCCAGGGTGCATTGTTTGTATGTAAGATGAAGCCTCTGTTTGTAACATGTAAAATGATATTGAACACTATAGCTCCTGTCACTGGAGGTTGCTTCAGGTTCTGCATTTAAATGAGCAGTAATCTAGGTTGCCTGTGATCCTAAATTACAGTGGTATTTTATATATTGATAGAAGTGACTTAATTGTCCAATCAGCATTAAAAAAGAGGCATATGCCAGCTTCTAGTTTATAGAACTACATTTTGAACGTGACTGTAGAATAAGTGGGTTGCTATGATGTTTCTAGAGCGGTTGCAGGAAATATTTCTACCATAAAATATTCCTTACCTACAGAGACTTCGAGAATGCAGACACAACCCCAGCATAATTAACAGGATTTCTATTTTTGTAAGTTCTAGAATGCTGGTTTTAAATTTACCAACACTACAGTTCATTACAGAAATTCAGTAATACTAGAGTTTAGATGGTTAGGGATTGCATTAAATAATTTCACTATATTTTGACATTGAGTAAACTGTGCATCCCCTCCCCCCTCCCCCCATAAGAGTTATTTTTCATATCAGGGATAGATTCTTAATCCCTGTATAAGAATTATTTCTCTAAATTGCCCCTCACTCCCTAGACAAACAAATTAGAATTCATTCAGTAAGGAGTGTACTGCAGGACCCTGGATCCTTTTTCTGGGAGATGCTAAATGAATAGTTTTTGAAATGGTTACTTACTAAAGCCTTCTTGACTGGTGTTTTGAAATAAACTTCAGGGACCTATTAAAGATGAGGTTTTTTTTTTTTTTTTTAAATTCTTTTGTGTATTAACTGATTCTAGAATCTTTTAAAGAGGAGTATGTTTTTTGAGAAGTCTTTAAGCAAATAATTTAAAAATAATTCAGACAATAAGGTAAGATATAAACCCAAATTGGTGTTAAAATAAATGGCTTTAGGGTTTCTTTTTCAGTTTTTTAGAATATATAATTTCAAGCCCTGGCCTGAGGATGTAGACTACTTTCAAAAACTTGATTTTTGTAAGTTTAGAATGAGTATAGCCTCCAGTGGCTGTTTGTCTACAATGGAAAGCGACCACAATTTAATGCAGTTGTTACTTTAATGTTACCTAGGACTAGAAGGAGTTGTTGATCATGTTGAAGAGTTTCTCATGTAGTTTCTCATAGGTTAAACCAGAGAGTACCTGTCCCAGTTTGGTTTGAACTTATTAAATACCCTGTAGTGTAAAATATTCTGTTTTTGTTTTTTCATTATTGAGGGTTTAAAGCTCTGGGAGCAGAAAATTAGTATTGGAAACGTATCTTAACTTTTCTTCTTTCTCATAGTTCAACAGATTAAAGAAATAGGTAACTGCATGTTAGTTTAGATCCACAGGGATAGTATGGAGATTGAATGCTGCAGTAAAATGTAGGCATTTTCTTCCATTTTATTGAGTGCTTTTTGGGGGTGGGGGAGGGGATCACAAAATGAACATTTCTCAGTAAAAGTGGAGGAGGGGCTGTATTGTAATGAGGCTTATTCCTTCTTTTTGTTAGTGTTTGCTGCGTAAATTCATTTAGCCCATTGGTTTTCTGATAGAGTTTCTGGGAGATTATTTTGGGTTAAAGGGTGCAGTTTATCCAGAGTCTAACCTTATTTCCACTCCTAACAAATGACGGAATTGACTTGAATTTAATCGCCGTTCCCTTTCCTACCTTCTGGTGGGGAGTTAAATGAACAGGAAAATGGCCAGAAGATACACAGCAGGAGTTGAAAGGAAGACCTGCACTGTCTAGGAGGCTGATTTATCCACAAACTGGATAATCTTCTTAGACTACATACTGCCAGTTCCCAACTTTGTCAGCATTAACTCAGTTTGGTAGGTTCTGCTGGCCTAGGTCAATTTACGGGGGGGGGGGGGGCAGTAATAAAGGTTTATTTAACTGTAATAAATTTTGTGGCCTAGAGGCAAAGGAAAGAAGTCTGACCTATCTGGCAAATGGGCTTTACCTATTTCAAAGAATATTTTAAGAGCAAATGTACTAGTCTTTTCTGTTAGTATTTTTTCCTATCTTTCATTATGAACGTCTGTGTCCTATTTTTTCTTTTCCATTGATATTTTTTACTGATATGTTCGGGGAAAGAGTGACTTTTTTTTTTTTGAGTGTAAAAAAATTTTTTTTTGTATGCTGTCCACCTATGAAGGTATTCTTCTGAAATGTTTAATTTCTTTGATTGGAGGTTAAGAGTGAGGGTTCTGAAGTTTCAGTTTTTGGAAACTAGGCTGATTAGATTACTAAATTTAACTCTTTATCATCTATGTAAGGATGAAAAGGGAATATTGGCATGGGTACCACATAGTAATGGATAATCTACTGCTCCCTGGGGCTTTGCTTTTGGTAGCTATAGCAGCTGAGTGGGAGTAGTAGATGGATAGATGGGAAAAGACTGCAGAACTCAGCATAATCCTCAATTAGGATAAGCCTCATGGTTAATTGAATGTTGAGTGCACAGGTTAAATCCCATTATAACAAACTCCAGGGGACTAGCTAAATTATTTTGTTGTACTGGGATTGAACTTTTTTGAATATTGTTTGAAATAAATTAGTCTTTTTGTTTTTGTTAGAGGTGTTAGAAAAATTTTTATGTATTGTAACAATTTGAGAAGTTGTTACTCATGAACTAGTGTGTCCAAGGTTTAATTTTAATGCTTTTGCCTTTAAAAAGGAAATAACTCATGTTGAACGGGGCATATACTTTATCCCCCCCCCCCCGCCCCCCCATGCTCCCACATCTAGGTCTGTGTCTAGAGTAGCTCCATTGGTTTATTTCAACAACCAAATACATTTATAGGTACTGCTGCCACCATTAAAGTGTGGTCAGAGGAAATGGGAAATTCCCCATGTTTCCAGGTGACTGCTGCTGGTAATTTTTTCTTCCCTTGATAACTTTTTAAAATAAATGAATATACTTCAGTCTTGTGAACTTTACTTTTTGGTAATAATTAAGGTAGCCCTTTTCCACTGATCCCAGTGTAGTTGGTGACAGAGATCTATATGGTTTAAAAAAAAAAGTGATGGTAGTATTGTAGCTATAAATGTGGAATTTTTCAGAAACAGGATTAGTATACATATGAGAAAAATTAGTATTATGCTTGGCCAGAAATACACTTTTTTTTTTTTTTTCCTGTCTTGTATTTTCAGATCGGTGTTTGAGAAACTTCAGGTGTTTATATCCCACCTTCATATCTAAGGCTAGCATTTTTAGTTTGCTTAGAGAGTGTTGATTGGGTGCAGCAAGACATTTTTGAAGTCATTCTTTTAAATAGATGTTCCATGAAGGAGGGAAAATCTGAAAGAGGGAATTTCAAAGCAACCCAAGCAGTGTTTTGAAAGTTCTCGAGTCAAGAATAATGACTGGCCAGTAGGCAGGAAGCCTGCAGTTGTATTGTGGTATTGTGCCTCCAGCTGACGCATTTGAGAACTTGAGTACAAAAGAGGAGAAAGCGTGGGGAGGGGAAGAAAGAGTTTTAACAACAACAAAAAGAGGGGGGTGGGGGAGACTTTTAGAGTAAATACTCTCTGCTTTTCTGTTTAAGTGAAATCTAAAACCAAATTATTTTTACTTTGAGAGGAAATGTTTGTTTATCATAATCTAAATGGCCTAAACTGACATTTTTATACATGAGAGTTAATTGTTACTGGTGGAAAGAGCAGCATGATCATACACTCAGTTTTAAAACAACTTGAATAAAAAAAAAAAAAATCTCGGGGAATCTGGCTGATTCAGTGGGAAGAGCATGCTTGATCTCCAGTTCATGAGTTCGAGGCCCACGTTGGGCGTGGAGATGACTAAAAAATAAATAAACCTGAAAAAAATCTACACATGAAAACTTTTGGATCGTCCCCCCTTTTGTTACCTAATCAGTATCATTTGTTGGCCTGTTACTTTGAAAATGATACTTGTGAAGAAGAGTTGAGAATAATTTGCAAGCTAGTATTGTAAGCTTCATGCAAATCAATCTCAAGACATTCCTTAAAATTTATAAAACAAAGGGGGTGGAATATGTGATCTCCAAAGTTCATTATATTGGAGAATTCTATAAACTTAAAGCATTGTATAGATATGTAGAATGGTCTTATATTTAAATTTTGTTGGTCAAACATTAAATGGGTTAAGCTCTTTGTATCAGATGATGGTAACCTTTCAGTGCTGACTCATGAGTTGGGAGATGGGATGATTTTTGAGCTCCTGACTTCATAGTGGGTGCTACAAGCTGCAAAGTGCGCGCTTGCACGTATGTGTCTGGGGAAGGGGGAGGGGGAGAGAATTTTCAACCCCCTCCTTCTCTTGTAAGAAAACGAAGTCATATTTTTCTTTACTCTCAGTAAAGCTGTCATCAGTGGAATGGATTATTGAACTTAGGTCACTCTGTAGAGTAGCTCTATCAGCTTGATTTTGTTTCCAGATTGAAATTTGGCAACTTTATTTGAAAATGTTTTAAGGATTACCCAGTATTCTTTTCCCCAAATTGTGTCTTTAGTCTAAACACCCTCTGCTCCATCCAAGCTCATCTCTTTTCCTCTTTTACCTGTCTGGTGGTGGTTGTGTTTTTATAAGACTTGCATCCCAGTGAACACAGTTGGCCCCATTGCTGTCAGAGCAAGTCCTGGGCTGCATCCAGGAAAATCTAACTTCGCCAGTGAGAAAAATAACGCCACACATACGTTGCATCCATTGGAGTCCCAGTTGTATATTCTTCATATACTAAGACGGGACTATCACTGTATTAAGATTTAAGAATAATCTCACCAGGCATCAGTACAGTGAGTTCAGGAAGCTACTTTCAAAGCGCACAGCCACATCTAGTCTCATTTAAGTAAATTTCCCAGACCACCACAACTGAAAATACGGTTCTAGAATATGGTAGAAGCCTTAGGTGTAGGGAAACCAAGTTAGGTGAACCTGGAATTGTGAACTTGTCCGATAAACTCCACTTTTCTGTTTCTTTGTTTAAAGTATGAAATACCTCCCACATGTTAATTCTTTTTTTAAGTTTTATTAATTTTGAGGGAGAGTGTGAGTGCGTGCACAAGTGGGGGAGGGGCAGAAAGAGGAAGAGAGAATCCTCAGAGATTGGGGTGGGGGGAGGGGGAGATCATGACCTGAGCCCTGAGCCAAAATCAAGAGATGCTTAACTGACTGAGCCACCCAGGCACGCCTCCCACATGTTACTTTTTAAACTGACTTTTCATACGGCATTCAGCATTCTGTTAGCTATGAGGCCCCGAGCTTTAATCATCTTTAATTTGCTACTGTTTGGCGGTTGCCCACTCCCCCATACACACATACTTAACCAGTGTTTATTAAGCTTGTAGTGTTGAAGGCGCTGTGAGAGTTAATAAGGTTTTGACCTCCAAGTGCACACAATCAATCAGGTATTCACATCACTTCAGTATGAGGCAATTTATTTTGCTTATAAAGATCAAGAAGAAGTTCAGAGGAGGAAAGGACTACTTCTGACCAGGTGATGAGAATGCAAGACTTTGAAGAATGAGTGAGATTTTAATATGGAGACAACAGTTTCTGTTGGTGAGAAATCATTAGCAAGAGCTCAGAGGTAAGGCATTTTAAGACTTGGTCATTTAAATACTCAAATGTTAGTGGATTTGAGTAAACTGGTTTTGTTTTTGCAGAATCCTATTGATACATTTCTCTTAAATATATTTTCTTTTTTTTTTTTCAACGTTTTTTTTTTATTTATTTTTATTTATTTTTATTTTTGGGACAGAGAGAGACAGAGCATGAACGGGGGAGGGGCAGAGAGAGAGGGAGACACAGAATCAGAAACAGGCTCCAGGCTCGGCTCGAACTCACGGACCGCGAGATCGTGACCTGGCTGAAGTCGGACGCTTAACCGACTGCGCCACCCAGGCGCCCCTCTTAAATATATTTTCATTACAATTTCTAAAACTCTAGTTCAGGCCCTTTATTTCTAGATATTTGTAATAGTTTTCAAAGTAGTCCCCATTCTTTCCCTAAGTCCTCTCTGTACTTCTTAAACATCATTTTGATTACATTTTTTGCTTAAAAATTCGCAAAGTACAATCGAAATTCCTTAACCTAATATTCAGTTTTTAATCATCGTCTTTTTAAAATCAATCTTTCCCATTTTTGTTGCCTCTTGAGTCACGCTGCTGCTTTCTGACTCTTCTCCCTTGCTATCTAACCTAGTCATTAAAGTCTAGTTCAGATCCTGTCTCATTTAAGTAAATTTCCCAGACCACCACAACTGAAAATACAGTTCTTATTTTCTGATATGAATCTTAATTATCTCTTCACATGCATAGGAGTCTGCATTTATTGATTGGTAGGGCAGATTCAATCAGATGGTTTATTTTTGAAGTGGGCACCATTTTTTTTTTTTTTTTTGATAAGCTTCTAAAGTCATCCATTATTTTTTTGATTATATTCATTTTAGGTGTCCCCTCCCCCAATGCTTGGCATTTGGATATGAAAGTTTCTAAAGTTCTAACTCTCAGGTCAGCTTTTCTTTTTTTTTTTAAAAAAATTTTTTTTTTTTAAATTTTTTTTTTTTTTTCAACATTTTTTATTTATTTTTTGGACAGAGAGAGACAGAGCATGAACGGGGGAGGGGTAGAGAGAGGGGGAGACACAGAATCGGAAACAGGCTCCAGGCTCCGAGCCATCAGCCCAGAGCCTGACGCGGGGCTCGAACTCACGGACCGCGAGATCGTGACCTGGCTGAAGTCGGACGCTTAACCGACTGCGCCACCCAGGCGCCCCCCAAATTTTTTTTTTTTAACGTTTATTTATTTTTGAGACAGAGAGACAGAGCATGAACAGGGGAGGGGCAGAGAGAGAGGGAGACACAGAATCGGAAGCAGGCTCCAGGCTCTGAGCCATCAGCCCAGAGCCCTACGTGGGGCTCGAACTCCCGGATTGTGAGATCGTGACCTGAGCTGAAGTCGGACGCTTAACCGACTGAGCCACCCAGGTGCCCCCAGGTCAGCTTTTCTATCTGGAAATTGAGATAAAATTAGAGTCTTAAATTTTTTTTTCCAACGTTTTTTATTTATTTTTGGGACAGAGAGAGACAGAGCATGAACGGGGGAGGGGCAGAGAGAGAGGGAGACACAGAATTGGAAACAGGCTCCAGGCTCCGAGCCATCAGCCCAGAGCCCGACGCGGGGCTCGAACTCACGGACCGCGAGATCGTGTCCTGGCTGAAGTCGGACGCTTAACCGACTGCGCCACCCAGGCGCCCCGAGATAAAATTAGAGTCTTAGTCCTAAGGACCTATGTCTTCCTTACAGAGTTGTCCCAGATTAATCCTGTCCGGGCCTTAGGATTCATACTTCCCAGATGTCCTAAGACTGGACCGTCCTTCTGTGAGTTGTTCAAATGTTTTTATTCAGTACCACGGTTCTTCAAAGAATTATGCTAAGCATTGTAGGCATTAAAATCCCTTTGTGATCTAGGAGCTTATAATCTAGTTGAGAAATAAGTATAACTGAAAAAACATAGTTGCAACAACATAAATAAGTGGCTCAGAAGTTCAGAGGAAGAAAAGGTCATTTTCAACTAGAATTGTTAGGGAAAACTTCTTGGAGGAGATGGAGTAGATCTAAACGGAATTAATTGCTGTTTCTGATCTCTCTTTCCCACATCTTTTAATATGTAGTGCTTAGTACAATAAAAAAATTGTGTGTATATATATATATATATATACACACACACACACATTATTTTAAACTATAAAGGCATAAACATGGTAGAGTTTAAACATCACAAAAAGGTGTGTGTGTGTGTGTGTGTGTGTGTGTGTGTGTGTGTGTGTGTATTTATTTATTTATTTATTTATTTATTTATTTATTTTTTTAATTTTTTTTTCAACGTTTTTTATTTATTTTTTGGGACAGAGAGAGACAGAGCATGAACGGGGGAGGGGCAGAGAGAGAGGGAGACACAGAATCGGAAACAGGCTCCAGGCTCCGAGCCATCAGCCCAGAGCCTGACGCGGGGCTCGAACTCACAGACTGCAAGATCGTGACCTGGCTGAAGTCGGACGCTTAACCGACTGCGCCACCCAGGCGCCCCTATTTATTTATTTTTGAGAGAGAGAGAGAGAGAGAGAGAAACAGTGTGAGCAGGGGAGGGGCAGAGAGAGAAAGATACAGAATCTGAAGCAGGCCCCAGGCTCTGAGCTGTCAGCACAGAGCCTGATGTGGGGCTCAAACCCAGGAACTGAGACACCCCTATCTTTTTTTTTTTTTTTTTTTAAAGTAATCTCTACTCCCAATGTGGGGTTCTAACTCATGACCCTGCGATCTAGAGTCACATGCTGCACTGACTGAGTCAGCCAGGTGCACTTCTTATTTATCTTTCTTTTTGGTGTTTATCTATCTATCTGTCTGTGTGTGTATGTATGTATGTATGTATGTATTTAATTAAAAGTAGGCTCCGCATACAACATGGGGCTTGAACTCACCAGCCTGAGATCGAGTCGCATGCTCAACCAACTGAGCCAGCCAGGTTTCCCCTCTTATTTATCTTTTAAAAACTTATCCCATCCCAAGTTGCTTGACTGCTTGAAGGCATGAAATCTATTGTTCATTGTCTAAGATTATGAAACTAAACTCCTTCCCATGGAGTTCCCAAAGCCTTTCATAATCTGATTCTAATCTACATTTCCAGCATCATCTTATTTCTGTGTGTCTTATACTTTAGCTGCTATTAAGTTTCTCTTGTTCTGCCTTCCCTGGTCTTACCCTACTAAAAATTATCTCTCCTGTGTTCTGATTCATATTCTTAGGTATAAAAGCTAAAAGCTAGCATTTATCCAAGCTAATATGCCTGGACAGTTTTGGGTGTTTAATGTCCATTATCTCATTTAACTGTCTTTTGTACTGCAGAGCTCTTTTTTTCCCTTCCACTGAAGTCTTATACAAAACCCTATTCGAAATAGAAAATGCGATTTTATTAAAACTTATTTTCTAAGTTGAAATTTAAACTGTTTGCTGGTTGTAAAGGCAGTGAAAATGAAATTGCTGTGATGAATATAAAATTTGAAATTGGGTTCTTAACAACTATTATGGATCCAAATCCATCTCTGCTTCTAGTTTATTTCTGTATTATGAAAATCCCAACTCATACAGAGATATAGTTGTAAATGGTGTCAGTTCAAAAATATTTTTTGATATATGTAACAGGTGCACGTGGGACAAATTCAGAAGGTACCAGAGGGTATGTATACAGTGCAAAGTAAGGCATCCTTCCTCAGGCGTTTTCCAGCCACTTCCCTATCCCCTGCTCAGAGTTCTTAACTGTAGAGTCATTGTTAACTCTAGATACATACATAAATGCATATGCTTAAAAGCTTTTAAGTTTAGTGAATTTGTCCTACATTTTTGGGTAAAGTATAATAAAGTGTAGCATACATTCAGGAAAATGCATAAGTAGAGGCCTATAAATTTTCATAAAACAAACACACTTCTGTAATTGGCACTCAGGAGCCCTCTTCTGGATTGTGTATATTTTTAAAATGATCTTGGGGAGAGGTTTCAGGTCTGTATTTATAACTACTAAGTTCTTTCTAATGGTTACACAGCATTCCGCTGTGTAGTGGATATATCATAATTTATCCAGTTTTATATTATTACAAACAGCTGTAAATGAATATCCTCATATGTATTTCTTTGTCCCATGTTTTGTTGAAAAGCATATAAAAATTTCTGGCAGTAGAATGCTAGAGTATTAGAGGGTATGACTTTAAGTTTTACAGGTATTGCAAGTGGCTTCCTGTTGTAGAGGTTGTAGCAAGTGCTGTATGGAAGTGCTTGTTTTCCCTGTGTTTCTTTTAATGCTTTTCTGCTCTCCTTTTCTTTTACAACAAAAATCAAATGTAAAAATTAAAAAAATGTAAAATAGAAAAATGTCAGGATATCAAACTGTTAGCATAGTTTAATGAGGTGGTAAACTACAATATGTTGTAACTATATATTCTGTTTAATGTGTTTAAAGATGTTTGAAATGTAAATGTACCTATTTAACATTTGTGGGTGTGTGTTACAATTTTTTATAAATTAAAAAAAAATTTTTTTAATGTTTATTTATTATTGAGAGAGAGAGAGAAAGAGACAGAGAGTGTGAGCAGGGGAGAAGCAGAGAGAGAGGGAGACCCAGAATGCAAAGCAGGCTCTAGGCTCTGAGCTGTCAGCACAGAGCCTGACGCGGGGCTCAGACTTGTGAACTGTGAGATCGTGACCTGAGCCGTGACCTGAGCCGAAGTCAGACGCTTAACTGACTGAGCCACCCAGGTACTCTGTTTTGTTTTGTTAAAATTTTTTAGTGTTTGTTTGTTTTTGAGAGAGAAAGAGAGAGAGAGAGAGAGAGAGAGAGAGAGAGAGAGGAAGGGGGAGGGGCAGAGAGAAAGGGAGACCCAGAATGCGAAGCAGACTCTAGGCTCTGAGCTGTCAGCACAGAGCCTGACATGGGGCTCGAATTCACAGATTATGAATTCATGACCTGAGCCTAAATCTGACATTTAACCGACTGAGCTACCCAGGCGCCTCTGGGTATGTTTTTTTTTTTTTTTTTTTTTTTTTTAAATTTGTAGAAATCTATTTTGAGGTATAATTTACTTACACTAAAATTGAACCATTTTAAGCATGTTGTTTGTTTTGACACATGTAAACTGTTGTGTTACTACCAACGACAATCAAGGTACAGAACATTTCCATCACCCTAGAAAGTAGTATCTTGCCCATTTGTATTTAGTCCTTTTCTAGGTTTTGGAGTATTCAGTGAACCATTGTTTGGCCTTCTGTCACTATAGGTTACTTTTTTCTTTTTTTACCTTTATTGAGGTATAATTGGCATTCAGTTAATTACATATGTTTAAAGTGTATAATTTGAGTTTTGACCTAGAGGTCTACCTGTGAATCTGTTACCACAGTTACAGTAATGGAAATATCTGTTAGCTCTAGTGGACATATCCTTGTATCTCTTTATAATCTATCCCTTCCCATCTTCAGGTGATTACTGATCAGCCTTAAGTCACTGAAGATTAGTTTACCTTTTTGGGAGTTTATATAAATGGAATTCTTTGCTGTGTACTTTTTTCCCCCTTTCGTTGTCAGATGATCCTTTACTGAAATATTTCCCTTTGTAGTTTTTTTTTTTTTTTAAAGTTTATTTATTTATTTTGAGAGAGAGAGAAAGAGTGCATGCCTGTAAGTGGGTGGCATGCAGAGAGGGACGGAGGGAGAGAATTCCAAGCAGGCTCTGTGCTGACGGCACTCGGGGCTCCATCCCAGGAACTATGAGATTGTGACCTGAGCCGAAATCAAGAGTCAGACGCCCAACTGACTGAGCCACCTGAACGCCCCTTCCTTTGTAGTTCTTAACTAGCTGGGCATTCCACTGACCATAGATGTCCATCCACTGTCCATCCATGACCATAGATGTCATCTATGATGCCATGAGGGTGGTGGCCATTAACATTGCAGCCCATAGACTGGGTTAGTCCCCAGGATCTCTTTAATGGTTCTAGGGAGTTTCTGTGGCTAAAGATCTGTGCCTCATCTGTCAGGCAGTGTTGATAGTCTCATCAAAAGTGATTCCTGCTGAGCTTAACAGGGAATAGGCCACTCACTGTTTTTCTACTTTTTTCTGTCTCTTGGCAATCCCTTGAGGGGTTTGATAGTCAGGGAAGGGGCGGAAGGTACCATTTCATTCTGGGCCTGAATGGTCAGTTTCACCTAATCCTCATACCTTTCCAGTCACCATTTGTTTTTGTGGTGTCATTACCAACCTTTTTTGGGAGATGGGTCCAGAGGACTGATCTTGATCTCCGTTCAGACGAGGCACTGACTTCCTCACTGGTACACCTCAGGTATATGAATTTGATCTCATTAGGGTTGAACTTAGGCGACATGATGGAGGTGGCTGATGAACCTGGGTTTGGGATGACAGAAAACAGTTGCACCTTTGCCGCATCTGAGCGGAAAGTCAAAAGTACCATGTACTTTTTTTCAAGGGGAACTGGTTTCTTTCACTTAGTACTGTATAGTTATTTTGAGATTCGTGCATGTTGTTACATATATCAGTATATTTTTTAAAGGTTTTATTTTTAAGTGGTCTCTACACCCAACGTGGGGCTCAAATTTAGAGCCCTGAGATCAAGAGTTTTATGCTCTACCGACTGAGTCAGCCAGCTAGCCCTCATATTATCAGTCGTTCTATTTTTTATTGCTTAGTACTATTGCCTTGCATTAGGTGTATCTCAGTTTATTTATTTATTCATCTGTTGATGAACATTTGGGTTATGTTCAGTTTTTGGTTATTAAAAATAGAGCTTCTATGACATTTTGTTTGCAAGGATTTGTGAGGACATACATAGGCTTTTATTTCTCTTGTAAATATGTAGGAATGGAATGGCTGAGTTATATACTAAGTGTATTTTTAACCTTTAAACTTTTTTAAAAAATGTTTTTGTAAAATTTATTTTTGACAGAGTCAAAGAGAGAGGGGTGATAGGATCTGAAGCAGGCTCTGTGTTAACATCAGAGAGCCTGATTTGGGGCTCAAACTCACGAACCATGAGATCATGACCTGAACTGAAGTCGGACACTTAACTGACTGAGCCACTAATGCATCCATCCCAATGCTTCAGAATTTGAAGAAACTGCCACTTGTTTCTCAAGCAGTTGTACCATCTTACATTTCTTCTAGCAGTGTATGATAGTTTTGGTTATTCTACAGTCTCATCGACACTTGGTATGGTCAGGTCTTTTTATTTTTTAAGCTTTAAAACATTTGTAAATTTTATTTATTAAAATTTTTTTTGTTGTATTTATTTTATTAAAAAAATTTTTTTTAATGTTTATTTATTTTTGAGACACAGAGAGACACAGCATGAGCAGGGAAGGGGCAGAGAGAGAGGGAGACACAGAATGTGAAGCAGGCTCCAGGCTCCGAGCTGTCAGCACAGAGCCCGACGCGGGGCTCGAACTCACGAACTGAGATCATGACCTGAGCCGGAGTCGGACGCTTAACCAACTGAGCCACCCAGGCGCCCCTCGTTGTATTTATTTTAGAGAGACAGAGAGCACACATGAGCAGGGGAGAGGGGCAAAGGGAGAGAGAGAGAATCCCAGGCAGGCTCCACGCTCAGCACTGAGCCCGACCTCACAACCCTGGGATCATGACCCAAGATTTTCAACAAAGGTGAAAAATCAAGAGCCGGGCGCTCAACTAACTGAACCACCCAGGCGCCCCTGATTTTTTTATTTTTATTTTTAAGTAATCTCTACACCCAACATGGGACTCCAAGTCACAACCCCGAGATCAGGAGTCTCCTGCTGTACCTACCGAGCCAGCCAGGTACCCCAATATGGTCAGTCTTTTTAATGTTAGCCATTCTAGTGGGTATATTAGTGGTATCTCATTGTGGCTTCAATGTGAGTTTCCTTAATGACTCATGATGTTGAGCATATTTTCATGTACTTATTTAGGTGAGGTATCTGTTCATATTTTTTGCCCATTTTTAAGTTGAGTTATCATACGGAGGTGTAAGAGTTCTTTAGATACAGATCTTTTTTGGATATATGTTTTAGAAATGTTTAACTTGAGACTGGTCTGCTGTTTCATTTTCGTAACTGTTTTTGGAAGAGCAAAAGTTTTTTTGTTTTTTTTTTTTTTATTTATTTATTTTTGGGACAGAGAGAGACAGAGCATGAACGGGGGAGGGGCAGAGAGAGAGGGAGACACAGAATCGGAAACAGGCTCCAGGCTCCGAGCCATCGGCCCAGAGCCTGACGCGGGGCTCGAACTCACGGACCGCGAGATCGTGACCTGGCTGAAGTCGGACGCTTAACCGACTGTGCCACCCAGGCGCCCCAAAAGTTTTTAATGTTATTGGAATTCAACTTACTGATTTTTTTTTTTTAATGTGTGTGTTTTCTTATATAGTCGATACCTCTCTGTTGCATTTAAGAAATCCTAGCCCAGCCGAAGGTCATTCAGATTTTTTTCATACGCTTTCTAGAAGTTTTAAAGATTAAAAATTTTGTTTAAAATGTTCATTTTTGAGAGAGAGAGAAAGAGAGATGGGAGACACAGAGTGTGAGTGGGGGAAGGGCAGAGAGAGAGAGGGAGACACAGAATCTGAAGCAGGCTCCAGGGTCTCAGCTGTCAGCACAGAGCCCAGGGCTCCAACCGACAAACCACGAGATCATGACCTGAGCTGAAGTTGGATGCTTAACCGACTGAGCTACTCAGGCACCCCTTAAAGATTTTTTAAAATGTTTTTTTGTTTATTTTATTTTTAAAAATATTTATTTATTTTTGAGAGACAAATACACAGTGGGGGAGGGGCAGAGAGACAGAATCTGAAGCAAGCTTCAGGCTGTGAGCTGTCAGCACACAGTCCAACGTGGGGCTCGAACGCATGAACTGTGAGATCATGACCTGAGCTGAAGTTGGAAGCTCACCCAGCTGAGCCACTCAGGCTCCCCTAATTGTTTGTTTATTTTTGAAAGAGAGACAGAGAGAGTGTGAGTGGGGTAGAGGCAGAGAGAAAGGGAGACAGAATCCCAAGCAGGCTCCTGACTCGGGTTCCAACCTGCAAGTTGTGAGATCATGGCCTGAACCAAAACCAAGACTTAGATGTGGATGCTTAACCCACTGAGCCACCTAGGTGCTCTCTAGAAGTTTTATGGTTTAAGCCCTTGAATTTGGGTCTATGACCATTTGAGTTAATTTTTGTATATGGTGAGATAAGAGTTGAGGTTCTTTTTTTTTTTTTTTTTCAACGTTTTTTATTTATTTTTGGGACAGAGAGAGACAGAGCATGAACGGGGGAGGGGCAGAGAGAGAGGGAGACACAGAATCGGAAACAGGCTCCAGGCTCCGAGCCATCAGCCCAGAGCCTGACGCGGGGCTCGAACTCACGGACCACGAGATCGTGACCTGGCTGAAGTCGGACGCTTAACCGACTGCGCCACCCAGGCGCCCCGAGTTGAGGTTCATTTTTAAAAAAAATTTTTTTTCAACGTTTTTTTTTTTTTTTTTTTTTTTAATTTATTTTTGGGACAGAGAGAGACAGAGCATGAACGGGGGAGGGGCAGAGAGAGAGGGAGACACAGAATCAGAAACAGGCTCCAGGCTCCGAGCCGTCAGCCCAGAGCCTGACGCGGGGCTCGAACTCACGGACCGCGAGATCGTGACCTGGTTGAAGTCGGACGCTTAACCGACTGCGCCACCCAGGCGCCCCGAGTTGAGGTTCATTTTTAAAAAAAATTTTTTTTAATGTTTATTTTTAAGAGAGAGAGAGACCGAACACAAGCAGGGGAGGGGCAGAGAGAGAGGGAGACACAGAATCTGAATCGGGCTCTAGGTTCTGAGCTGTCAGCTGCGGGCGTTCAACCCATGAACTGTGAGATCATGACCTGAGTCAAAGTTGGATGCTCAACTGACTGAGCTGCCCAGGTGCCCCAATATATGGCTATTGAACTTTCCCAGCACCATTTGTTGAAAAGATTATACGTTTGCTATTGCATTGATTTGGCACCTTTGTTGAAAATCAATCAAATATATGCAGGTCAGTTTATCTGTCTTAACCCTTGTCTTGAAATGAGATAGGATAAATCTTCCAACTTTGTCTTCCCCTTTCCCTTTGTTTTGGTTATTCTAGGCCCTTTGCATTTCCGTATGGTTGTTAGAATCATCTGCAAAATTTCTGTTGTGTTTTGATTGTGATTGCACTGAATCAGTTGATCGATTTGGGAAGAATTGATTTCTTAAAAATGTTGTGTCTTCTGTTCCATGAACATGTTCTAGATCTGTCCATTTATTTACGTCTTTAATTTCTCTTAGTATTTTGTAGTTAGCATATAGATCTTGTCAAATTTATCACTGAGTCCCGTATTTTAAAATGTGATTGTACATATAGTATTTAAAAAATTTCAATTTTCCAGTGATTTGTTAGCATATAGAAATATGACTAACTTGTATTTTGTACTTTTTGTAACTGTGCTAGACTTATATTTTAGTAGTTTTTATGTAGTTTGCTTAGGATTGTATACATAGTTAATCATGTTGTTTGTGAATAATTAAAAATTTTTAAAATGTTTGTTTTTTTAGAGACAGAGAGAGAGAGATAGTGAGTGGGGAGGGGTAGAGACAAAGAGGGAGGCAGAGAATCCCAAGCAGGCTCTGTGCTGTCAGCGCAGATCCCAGTGTGGGGCTCTATCTCACAAACTGTGAGATCATGACCTGAGTGAGCTGAGATCAAGAGTTGGATGCTTAACTGACTGAGCCAACCAGGTACCCCTCTTCTCTTTTTTTAATGTTTATCAATTTATATTGAGAGAGAGAGAGAGAGTGTCTGTACACGAGGGTGTAAGGGACAGGGAGAGAATCCTAAGCAGGCTCTGTGCTCTTAACATAGAGCCTGACTCTGGGCTCAAACTTACAAACCCTGAGACCGTGCATGACCTGAGCCAAAATGGAGTCAGAAGCTCAACTCAACTGAGCCACCCAGGCACCCCATCTCCTCTTCTCTCTCCTCTCCTCTCCTCTCCTCTCCTCTCCTCTCCTCTCCTCTCCTCTCCTCTCCTCTCCTCTCCTCTCCCCTCCCCTCCCCTCCCCTCCCCTCCCCTCCCCTCCCCTCCCCTCCCCTCCCCTCTCCTCTTGCTTTACTGTAATAACTAAAACTAATGCTTCCAGGACAATCTTGGGATTTTGATTGTTACCAATTTGATCAATTTGGGGGAATAGGTATCTTTGTCTTAGGGGTAAGCATTCAGTGTTTCACTGCTAAATAAGGTATTACTTTAAGTTCTGCTGATCTGCTTTGTGTCAGTGTATCTGCACTTTCTATTCCCCCTCTTTTTGTTACTCAGTTTTAAGGGTTTATCTTTTTTTTTTTTTTTTTTGGGAGACCGGGCACAAGTGAGCAAGGGGCAGAGAGAGAGAGAGAGAGAATCCTATGGGGGCGGGGGGGGGTGAGGGATGCAAGTGAGTGAGGGGCAGAGAGAGAGAGAGAGAGGGAAAAGGGAGAGAGGGAGAGGGAGGGAAGCAGGGCTTGTGTTTTACCTGAAGTGGGGCTGGAGCTCACCTGAAGCAGGGCTCAAGCTTACCTGATGTGGTACTCAAACTTGTCAACTGTGAGATCATGACCTCAGCTGAAGTCGGATGCTTAACGACTGAGCCAACCTGATGCCCCAAAGGTTTCTTTTTTTTAAATGTATATTCTGGATATACATCTTTATTAGATACATTTTACAAGTATTTTCTCTCAGTCTTTGCTAGTACAGATCTTTATTGGTGATCAGCAGTGTCTTTGTACTAATGCTCAAGTTCTTGGTCACATGTGTATTTTGGAGGAATAACAGGTGCTTTAACGCTTGAATGATAGTTATGCAAAAATGTATTATAACCCCATTTCTTAACTCATGTAAATGGAAGGAAATAAGACTGTTAACCTAGAACATATCAGTTCTTAAACATAGTAAATTTTCTATAACATTTAACTATTAAAAGTTATTTTTCATTTTAAATAGCCTGGAGCCTGATGTGTCGTTTTACCTCTTTAATAAAACTGAAACAATAAGGCTTTGTCTATTTCCCGATTTATTATTGTAGATGAAGATTAAAAACACCGAATATTGGTCTGGTATAATCCTAATGAAGAAGTTCTGAAGACCTGTGTAAAAACTGAATCTTAGCTGTGCGGGTTTGTCATTCTTCTTCCCTCCTTAACCCTTATTGAAAGACCCAGTGTTACCTGTATTAGTGTAGAGTGTATTCCGTTCTTATCAAGCTGTATTATACTGTTTTCTCTTTCTATGGTTTTTATGTTTAACTGTTCCACTGATTAGATTAGCTTTTGAATGCCTCTACTACAAGCTAATGAAAAAATACCAGCTTACAGTGTGCTATTTATCACATTTAGTTATTTATATTAAATTATTGGAACTTTAAATTGCCTTAGTATCTCCCTGGACACTTTCTTTTCCCTTTCTTGAAAAAAAAATGACCTCTCAGTTTGCTTACCAGTCCCCTCACCCAAATTTGAAGATCTATATTTTAATTCTTTTCTGTCTGAATTATTCTTTCTGTCACGCTAGAATTTTGGAATATTTTGCAATTTACATTTAAGAAGCCTAGTTTAAAAAAACAGTGGAAATTTCCAGCTTAAAAATATAAAACAGCCACTGCTCTAATAACTGCTTTGCAGGAAGAAATATGAAAAAGAACCGCAGACGTTCTGGATGTCAGCCTGTGAAATTTTCCACGATTCTTCATAATAACACGCAGGCATGCTTATGCTGCTGGATTCAGTGCAACAGCACTTGTGTTCTGAGTGGAATTCGCAACTCCTCTATCAGTGATAAAATGGTACCTGGCCAGCTTTTAGTGATGAGTGCATAAATTCACACATCTGCGGTACTGTGTGCGTGTTTCATCTGTGGTCATAACACTGAACTTGCAGAGTTATTTAAAAATCTTTAGATTCCTTTTGATTCCAAAATATCTGTTTTAAATGAATTTTGGGGGTGCCTGGGTGGCTTAGTCAGTTGAGCATCCAGCTCTTGATTTCGGCTCAGGTCGTGAGCTCACAGATCCATGAGATCCAGTCCCAGTTGTGCTCTGTGCCAACAGTGCGGAGCCTGCTTGGGATTCTCTCTTTTCCTCTCTCCCTGCCCTTCACCCCCCTCTCAAAATAGCTAAATAAAAACTTAAAAAAAATGAATTTTGATTTTTTAAATTCAGTAGATTCATTATTCCTCTGAGAATATAGACCTATAAAGTCATTATTTTAGTTACAATGCTGTCTAAATATTTATTTGGTAGCATTTTTACTGTACTGAAGAGTGCTCAGAACATTAAAATAAAGATTTGCGGAAGCTCGGGAGTGCCTGGCTGACTCAGTAGAGCGTGCGATTCTTGATCTGAAGGTTATGAGTTTAATCCCCACGTTGGGCATGGAGCCTACTTAAAATAAGTAAATGAAATTAAAAAAAAGCAATTAAAAGATTTGCATAAGCTCAATATTAATTTGGTGTGGATTCAAGATATATTTTAACCTCTATTTCGGATTCCTGTTAATGTTTCAAAGGGTCAGTAGATTTTTATATTAGAGCTGATAATTGTGTTGCAGTTTGGCGATTTCAAATTCGAAGGCACCCTGTTATACTGTTTTCCTAGTGAGGAAACTGTAAACTGGCAGAGCAGAACCATGAGGAGTAGATTACAGAAAGGTTCGGGGCGCCTGGTTGGCCCAGTTGGTTAACCATCTGACTCTTGATTTCCGCTCAGGTCATGATCTCACGGTTTGTGAGATTGAGCCCTGTGTTGGGTTGTGTGCTGATAGCTCGGAGCCTGCTTGGGATTCTCTTTCTCCCTCTCTACCTGTCCCTCCCTCCCTCCCTCTCTCTTGCTCGCACGCGCTCTCTCTCTCTCTCTCTCTCTCTCTCTCTCTCTCTCTCTCAAAATAAACTTAAAAAAAAGGGTTGGATCACCCACTTCTCCCTTGCTTCATCTCTTTTGTGGCAGTTGTCTACCAGTGGTTTTAAGGAATGAAATTAAAAAAATTCTGATTTCAGATGCCCCCAACCTTTTGAAGCCTTATGCATTTTTGCAGTGAGGAATTTGAATGTTCAAAGTGATACAGCAGATAATACATACATATCTTTGTGCGTTTTAACACCCATAAGTCATTTTGGAAATAAAGGCATATAACGTATATCTTTTTCAGGACTGTCTTCAGTTTGAACAACACCGTTGTGACATAACAACAGCCTCCACCCCTTCCCTGTGGTCTCTTGCTTCTCCCTGGTACAGTCTCTTCCTTCTTCTTGACTTCTGTACCTGTAACTCTTCTCCCGTCCCCTTTATGCCTTTGCTCTTCTTAGCCCTTTTTGTCTCCAACTATTTTATCCCTTTCCTCTTGGCCTAAATTTTCTTCTGACTCATAGCCTTTTTTTGTCTTTGTCAACCTTCTGTCCTTCAGGTCTCTCACTTCTTCTAGTTGATCACTGTTCACCAAGTTTCTTTTTTACCTGTGGAAGGCTTCTTCACTCCAGGTGTTCTCTGCTCCTATCAGATGGATTTACTTTTGCCTTTGACCCCTGAAACATGGTCTTTTAACTCTCATCTGTCTCCATGTTTTAATTTATTTTACGGAGATTGACTGAGTGCTTGCCATGTGTCTGGCTCTTCTCTAGTTATTAGGGATTTACCGACCAGAAGGACTATGGAAAAAAAAGCCTCCTAGGGAGACTGGAAAGTGGTATGTATGTGTGTTGGGAGATTTACGCTTTAGGTGGGTAGTCATGGTAACCTTCCTGAGAAAGTAGCATTTGAACAAAGTGTCCAGGAAATCAGCTCTGTGAATATTGGGGAGTGGGGAGGGTTCTGTGCCAAGGGAACAGCCAGTGCAAAGGCCCTTTGGGTAGGAGCATTTTTAGTGTGTTTGAAGAACAGTAAAGGGACCAGCCTGCCTGAGCACGTGACTAGAGCAGTAAGTAGTAAGAGAAGAAATCTGTGAGGTAACAGTGGTGGCTACAATGTTTTCAGCTTTTACTTTGAGCATGCTAGGGAACCACTGCAGGGTTTTTTTTTTTGTTTTTGTTTTTTTTTTCCCGTTGTTTCAGTAATATCTTCTGACCATTTTTTCCCCTTCTAATTAAAGCATTTCATTTTTTTTGTTAAAAAGTAATTCATGTTCATGTGGCAAACAGGAGTACAAAGGAGAAAATAAATCAAAGCGCAATTACTACTAAACTTCGTTCTGCACTATTGAAGATTTTGTGTGTCTGTCTTTCCACTCATTTTTCTTTGTGCTTGTATATGTACACACATACCCCTTCTCCACTGGAGGGTTTTAGCAGAGAGCAGATAAACTGAGTCAGGCTTTAAAGAGATCCCTCCAGCTGCTTTATGAAAAGGAGCCTTAAGAGGGCAGGAATCAGGGAGACTCATTAGAACGCTATTACTGTAATCCAGGAAGGAGATAATGTTGGTTGAGACCTATGTGGTGGCAGTGGAGGTGATAAGAAGTGGTTGGATTTTGTGTGTATTTTGAAGGTAGAGCCAACAGAATTTTGTGATGGATTCAGTGGAGGGGGATGTCGAGTAAGGTGGGGTGGGGCGGGGCAAGAGAGAAGGAGGGTGACTCAGAAGTTTTTGGCTGGAACAACAAGAAACCTTTGGTTTCATTTTTCTTGTCAAACTATCCAAGGTTCATTTCTGGCTCTTTTATTATGTGTTTTTCCTGCTCATTTGAACCTGTGATGATTATTTTTTGTTTTACTGAGCTTCCAGTCTCTTTTGCCCAGCTTGGCCCTTGGTACCCACCACAAGCCATATATAACAAATTGTTTCACTGGTATTAGTCTCCCTAACTAGATAATGTGAGCATCTGTTTATTGTTAAAATCTATTTATTATTAAAATTTTTAAAATGTTTTATTTAAATAATCTCTATACCCCATGTAGGGCTTAAACTCACAACCTCCCAAAATTGAGAGTCACATTACTGAACATCCTTTTAGAGGATGATGCTGAACTTATGCATTTGCTCAGGGACTAGTAACATTGTGGGCATTCAGTTAATGTTGATTAATGGTATACTTCTCAAGCCTGAGAACAAGGTATGAGACAACCTTAAAGTAAATGCCTAATTTAGCTTACTTTGATGTGTTGGCATCTTTTGAGGATGAATTGTTTTACTTTCCCTCAGTTATTTTAAGTCTAAAAAAAACATTAAATACTTTTTATTTCCATAGGATGCTATCTATTTTCTTGAATTTTATAGCCATTTGAAGACTTTAAAAATTTTTATTATTATTTTTTATTCTTTTTTTTTTTAATTTTGTTTCAACATTTATTTATTTTTGAGACAGAGAGAGACAGAGCATGAATGGGGGAGGGTCAGAGAGAGGGAGACACAATCTGAAACAGGCTCCAGGCTCTGAGCTGTCAGCACAGAGCCCGACGCGGGGCTCAAACTCACGGACTGCGAGATCATGACCTGAGCCGAAGTCGGCCGCTTAACCGACTGAGACACCCAGGTACCCCTATTTTTTATTCTTAAAATTATTAAATTTAATGTTTATTTTTGAGAGAGAGAGAGAGAGAGAGAGCAAGAGAGAGAGCGAGCATGAGTGGGGGAGGAGCAGAGAGAGGGAGATACAGAATTGAAAGCAGGCTCCAGGCTCTAAGCTGTCAGCACAGAGCCTGGTGTGGGGCTTGGACCCACGAACCACGAGATCATGACCCGAGCTAAAGTCAGACACTTAACTGACTGAGCCACCCAGGTGCCCCAAAGACTTTTTTTTTTCTTCTCTTTTTTCTTTTTAAGAAAGCTTCATGCCCTATGTGGGGCTTGAACTCATGACCTCCAGATGAAGAGTTCCATGCTCTATTGACTGAGCCAGCCAGATGCCCTGAGACTTTTTTTTTTAAAGTTTATTTATTTTGAGAGAGAGCATGAGCGCACACATGTGCCTGGAGGGGGAAGAGGGAGAAGGGAGAGAGGGAGAGAGAGAATCTCAAGTAGACTCTTCACTGGCAGCACAGAGCCCCATGTGGGACTCCATCTCACAAATTATGAGATCATGACTTGAGCCGAAATCAGGAGTCCCCGATGCTCAACCAGTTGAGCCACCGAGGTGCCCCAAGACTTTTAATATTAATTTCTTACTTGATCTTTGTAAAGTATTTTTGGAGTTAAAAATATGAGAAAGAAAGGCCCCGGCCCAGAAAGGAGTTTTTATGCTTTGGGGGAGACAACATAACATACACACAAGTATGTGTCCTTTATGAATATAACATTGTATTGTAATTTAATGCAAAGTGTTATTATAGTGCCTTTTCATTCTAAAGATTGTAGGGATTCTTTGCCTCTTTATTAAATGGCAATAGACATCTGTGCTTTGAGTTCTTATTTTTTAAAATAGTTTTTCAGACTTAGTTTGTTTGTTTGTTTTTTTTTTAATTTTTTTTTAACGTTTATTTATTTTTGAGACAGAGAGAGACAGAGCGTGAACAGGGGAGGGGCAGAGAGAGAGGGAGACACAGAATCTGAAACAGGCTCCAGGCTCTGAGCTATCAGCACAGAGCCCGACGCGGGGCTCGAACTCACGCACCGCGAGATCATGACCTGAGATGAAGTCGGCCGCTTAACCGACTGAGCCACCCAGGCGCCCCCAGACTTAGTTTTAACTGTTGCTGCTTGCTAATGTCAATCGTGCATATCCATCCCCTTTCCCTTTACTTTTATTTGTGTGAAATTTCCTGGGAGCCTTATTTTATATCAATATTCTTTCTGTTTTTATTTAAAAGAGTCTCATGTTCAGACCTTTAACTACAACTAACTGCACATCTTTAACTACAAGCTTGGGAAGAATGATTTGTTGACACATTTATTTATAAGATGATTTTTATAGACCTGATTTGCTGTCTCCTGGATTGTATTTCACAAATAACCCAAATTATTATTCCACTTTCAAATCTAATGTATGTTTTATTTTCGGAAACTAGAGATGATGTTATGTCTCCCTTTCTTGTCCTTTTTCCTCTTCTCTAATTTTTCTTTTTTCTTTTTTGTTTTTAATTCAGTATTTGTTCCTGGTTCTTCTTTTCCCCAAACCTTTATTTAGAGCAGAAATGCTTGGATGCCCTGTTTTGCTTCCAAGACTTTGAGTTTGGTTGCATTTTAGTATCTTTCTTGGATTGCTTAGCTTTTGCAATATTTGGGACAATCTGTTGACTTAGTTTTGATTTTTTACCTTTATTTTTGTGTGCCATAGAAAGTATATGTACTGATAGAACATAAACACTGTGAGGACTGGGAATTATTTTGTTTACTCTTATATTCTTAGCACCCAGAATGGTGGCAGGTACATAGTAGGCACTCAGATCTTTGTGGAATGAATTCAGAGAAGCAATAGCAGTGGTTCCTATTTATTGAGCATATACTATGTGCCTAAGAGCTGAGCACTTTGAGTAGATTTGTTGGTATATCCATTTTTACTGCCGAATGAGTTGTCTACTGTTCATACGATAGGTGTGAATGGGTGTGAGGGAGGAAGGAGATAAAGCTAGCATTTGTTGAGGATGCTGCCAGCTGTCACCAAATTTAATCAAGTTCAGGTTGTACAATGCATTATTTTATATAGTACTAGGTAAGGAAATGTAAAACTGCCAATTAAGCTATGGGATACTGAAAATAGCATGACATATTCTGATTTCACAGATGAAAAAAAATTCAAGAATCTCTGAAATAAGGAATCCTGTAGCTTTGTATAAACTCTTTCAATGATCATAAAGCTTTCTATCGGTGGCTGTTATTGTCCTTATTTTAGAGGTGAAGGAATTGAAATTTATAGATTAAGTTCACAGGTTCTCAACCTGTAGAGGATCCAAAAAGAGGTCTCCTTGATTTCAGAGACCGTGCCCTTTTTACCACTCCATATTGCTTCAGGAATTGGTAAAACAAAATAGTACCTTGGCCTAACAACTCTGGCTTGAAGCTTCTAGTTGGAGTGGCTTTAAACGTTTTCTTAATGTAACTCTTTATTTTTTTAAATCAACAAATATCTTTGTATTTACTGTGCACCAGCTACTCCGTGTTCTTTGTGTATACAAAACAATATAAGGTCGGGGCGCCTGGGTGGCGCAGTCGGTTAAGCGTCCGACTTCAGCCAGGTCACGATCTCGCGGTCCGTGGGTTCAAGCCCCGCGTCGGGCTCTGGGCCGATGGCTCGGAGCCTGGAGCCTGTTTCCGATTCTGTGTCTCCCTCTCTCTCTGCCCCTCCCCCGTTCATGCTCTGTCTCTCTCTGTCCCAAAAATAAATTTAAAAAACCCCCAAAAAAAAACAAAAGAAAAAAAAACAATATAAGGTCTTATCTCTTCCTCTCAAATTTATAGTCTGTTTGGGGATATGAGAAATAAACATGAAAGTTAGATAACTAGAGAAGATTTAAATAACATTTCAGAGAATAATGAAAGAGGTTTAACAAGGCAATGCAGGATTAATTGCCAAATAAATTGTACAAATAATTGCTTTTGGAGTTCAGAGGAAGAAGGAGAGATTGCTTGAGGCTGGAGTAATCCAGGGCAGGATTTAAATGAATTCCTGGGAGATCGGTTCAGTTAGTGAGATTATTTCCTTACTTTAAAATTGTATTAATGTTTGTTACAAATGGAACTGCAGACTGTTGAACATGAAGAACTTTGGTATGTACGCGTTTTCCTCTCTGTGTGAGAGCGGTGGAATCACCTCCGGTAGAAAAGTAGAAGAAATCATGTGCTGTCAACTAGATGGGGAAAACACTCATTGCAGGAGGGCGAAAGGGGAAGAGGAGTTCCCCTGCCCCGTGTGCCGAGTGCTGTTCTTGCCTCATTTACAGTCACTTGTATACTTGAACCATTGCTCAGGCTATTTTGTGTGGCTCTTGGAGTCTGTGATGGACTTCTGAAGGTTGGAAGCAAGCATTAACCCCTTATGTTGCTATGTGTTCTGAAATACGGCCTTTCAGTTGAAGATGCACAGCAAACCGTGTCAGGTTGATATGACAGACTGGCAGTCTTTCAAGACTTCATTCCTGAATCAGATACTCAGAGCTCAACATAGGGTTGAAAAGTGTGTTACTTGTTTTACAGACCAGTCAAAAGCAAAACAGTAAAGTCTTGTTAGAAAGCAAGGGAATTGCCTTTAGGAACTTGTTGGGTAAACTTCTGGAAACATCTGAGCATACTTAATGCCCTGCCCTTTCCCTATTTTTTATTTTTATTTTTTTATTTCATGAAAGTTTGTGTTTATTTTTGAGATAGAGCGCGGGCCCATGTAGGGGAGGGACAGAGAGAGAGGGAGAGAATCCCAAGTAGCCTCCGTGCTTGGGGGTGGGGGGCTTGATCTCAGGAACCATGAGATCGTGACCTGAGCTGAAATCAAGTCGGACACTTACCCGATTAAGCCACTCAGGCATCCCTTTCCCTATATTTAAAAACATTTTTTCTTGGGGCGCCTGGGTGGCGCCGTTGGTTAAGCGACTTCAGCCAGGTCACGATCTCGCGGTCCGTGAGTTCGAGCCCCGCGTCGGGCTCTGGGCTGATGGCTCGGAGCCTGGAGCCTGTTTCCGATTCTGTGTCTCCCTCTCTCTCTGCCCCTCCCCCGTTCATGCTCTGTCTCTCTCTGTCCCAAAAATAAATAAAAAACGTTGAAAAAAAAATTAAAAAAAACAAACAAACATTTTTTCTTATTGTTAAAAAAAATTGGTAATACGTGTACATGGCTAACAAAAATTCACACTCTTTAAGACTGTAATGAGGTGGGGTTTCCCTCCCATTTTCTTTTGTTTCCTAGTTTCTTCAGGCAATCACTTGTTACCATTTGTTTTTGTGTATATTTACAAACATATATATGTCTTTGTAATCATCTTTATGATCTATTTATCTATGCAACAAATTGTAGCATATGAAAAACATTGGGCTTTGTACCTTATGTATTTTGTATTTATGTATTTTGAAAATGGTTTTGTATCAGTACATACAGATTTGACTCCTTTTTTTTTTTAGCATATTTTCATTTTATTAATTTATTTAACCAGTTTATTTTTGATGGACGCAGTTTGTTTCCATTTTGTTGCCGTATATCAGCAGAGAGTGCTGTAGTGAATTTTCTTGTGTACATTTTATTATAGTTTCAATTTGCATCTCCAATATTTAGGAAGGATTTTAAATATTCTTCTCCCCACCAAATGTTTGAAGGGCATTTGTGTTTCCTTATTTAATAAAATATATTTTTTAAGGGGAGGTTATTGGTTTTTTATAGATTATTTCCATAGAATAAAATAAGTTTAATAAAATTCATATATTAAAAATTTTTTTTTAATGTTTATTTTTTGAGAGAGAGAGAGAGAGAGAGAGAGAGACAGAGCATGTGGGAGAGGGACAGAGAGAGAAGGAGACACAGAATCTGAAGCAGGCACCAGGTTCCAAGCTGTTAGCACAGAGTCTGAGTGGGGCTCGAACTCATGAACCACAAGATCCTGACCTGAGCCTAAGTCAGATGTAACCGAAAGAGCCACCTAGGCGCCCCTCCAATATTCTTTTTTTTTAAAGCTTATTTATATAGCTATTTAATCTCTACACCCAACGTAGGGCTCGAACTCACGACCCTGAGATCAAGAGTCGCATACTCCTCTGACTGAGCCACCTAGGCGCCCCTCCAGTATTCTTCATTACGTTCTTTGTAGCTCATCTTGTATATTTTTGTACAAGACGAAGTTACGCTTTTTTTTTTTTTTTAATGTTTATTTATTTTTGAGAGGGGCGCCTGGGTGGCTCAGTCGGTTAAGTGTCCGACTTTGGCTCAGGTCATGATCTCGCGGTCCGTGGGTTCGAGCCCCGCATCGGGTTCTGTGCTGACAGCTTGGAGCCTGGAGCCTGTTTCAGATTCTTTGTCTCCCTCTTTCTCTGACCCTCCCCTGTTCATGCTCTCTGTCTCTCAGTCTCAAAAATAAATAAATGTTAAAAAAAAATTTATATTTATTTTTGAGAGAGAGAGAGACACACACACACACACACACACGCACACAGAGTGTGAGCTGGGGAGGGGCAGAGAGAGAGAGGGAGACACAGAATCCAAAGCAGGCTCCAGGCTCCGAGCTGTCAGCACAGAGCTCGATGTGGGGCTTGAACCCATGAACTATGAGATTACGACCTGAGCCGAAGTTGGAGGCTTAACCAACTGAGCCACACAGGTGCCCCTACACTTTTTAATATACATTGCGTATGTAATATACCTAATATGTTTAGACATATCTTTATTTAAAAAAATTTTTTTAATCTTTACTTTTGAGAGAGAGAGAGAGAAAGAGCTATTGGGGGAGGAACAGAGAGAGAGAGAGGGAGACACAATCCGAAGCAGGTTCCAGGCTCTGAGCTGTCAGCACAAAGCCCGATGTGGGGCTTGAACTCAGGAACTGCGAGATCATGACCTGATCTGAAGTCAGATGCTTAACCACTGAGCCACCCAGGCGCCCCTAGACATATCTTTATTGTGGTAAAATATACATAAAATTTACCATTTTAATGTACAATTCAGTGGTATTAAGTATATTGGTTATGTATGTGTACAACCATTGTCATCAGCATTTCCAGAACTTTTTCATGGTCCCAAACAGACCTGGTGGTTTTAGGTAACAGTTTCAACTTAAAACTTTTGATAATAACTACGTTCAAATTTAAAAGAATACATATGAGTTCTTTTCAACCCAAAGACCCAGAAATCTATTATCTTTGTTTGAGGGAGAGGTTTTGAGAGAGATACAGATATAATTGGGTAAAAGTCTCTTATAATATGAGCATTTTCTACTGATGCTTACCTCCAATTTAAGTTACTGTTTTTTTTTTTTAATTAAAAACTTTTTTTTTTTTTTTTTTTAATTTTAGCACATGTGAATGGGGGAGAGGGGCAGAAGGAGAGAGAATCTCAAGCAGGCTCCACACTGAGCCTGGGATCATGACCCAAGCCGGAATCAGGAGTAGGGTGCTCAATCGACTGAGCCACCCGGGCTCCCCTAGGTTATTGTTTTCTTGATCCTCTTGCAGCAGTACTGCTTTTTTCTTCTATTTTGGGCAAATTTCAAACCTAAAGAGTAGAGTAGTATATTGGTCCCCATTACTCATCACTCAAGTTCACTAATTACCAGTTATTACCAATGTTGTTTCATCTATATCTTCATTTACTCCCTTTGCCCATATTACTTTGGTATTTAAAAAAAATTTTTTTTTCTAACATTTATTTATTTTTGAGAGAGAGAGTGAGAAAGAGTGTGAGCTAGGGAGGCGCAGAGAGAAAGGGAGACACAGAATCCAAAGCAGGCTCCAGGCTCCAGGCTCCAGGCTCCGAGCTGTCAGCACAGAGCCTGATGTGGGGCTCAAACCCATGAACTATGAGATTACCACCTGAGCCAAATTTGGAGGCTTAACCAACTGAGCCAACCAGGTGCCCCTCCCCCATATTTTGAAGCAAATGTCAGACATCATACGATTTCCCTAGGTATCTCTAAAAGATGAGGACTTTCAGAAAAAACAAAAACATAACCACAATACCATTATTAAAAACTTTTTTTTTAATGTTTATTTTTGAGAGACAGAGTGCGAGTAGGGGAGGGGCAGAGAGAGAGGGAGACACAGAATCCAAAACAGGCTCCAGGCTCTGAGCTGTCAGCACAGAGCCTGATGCAGGGCTCGAACTCACAAACTGAGATCGTGACCTGAGCCGAAGTCGGACACTTCACCACTGAGCCACCCAGGTGCCCCACCACAATACCATTATTACATCCAGAAAAATTATAATATTTCTTAGTAGCTCTAAATATACAGTCACTATGTAATTTTCTAGTTCTTTCCCTTCTTTATTTGTTTGAATCGAATCCAAATGAGACTCACACACTGCAGTTTGGTTGTTACTTAAGTTGCTTTAAATACAGGTTACCTCTCCATCTCTTTTTTTCCTTTGAGTTTATTACACTTTTCCCCTGTAGCTTCCTACTGTCCACATTTTGAGTATATTCTTATGACATTGTTTAAATTGGTCCTCTGTATTTTTTAACAAGATTATTTAATTAAAAATTTTTTTTATTGTTTATTTTTGAGAGACAGAGACATAGTATGAGTGGGGGAGGAGCAGAGAGAGAGGGAGACGGAGTATGAAGCAGGCTCCAGGCTCTGGAGCTGTCAGCACAGAGCCCGGCAAGGGGCTTGAACCCATGAACTCTGCAATCATGACCTGAGCTGAAATTGGACGCTTAACCAACTGAGCCACCTAGGTGCCCCAATTTATTTTAGGGAGAGTAATAAGCAAGTGCGTGTGGGGGAGTGGGGGCGGAGGGAGAGAGCGTCTTAAGCAGACTCCACATTCAGCGTGGAGCCTGATGTGGGGCTGGATCCCATGACCCTGGGATCATGACTTAAACTAAAATCAAGGGTCAGATAATAGGCTGAGCCACCCAGGCACCTCTGTATTTTTTATTTTTTAAAAATAAATTGGTAGTTTACTGTAAGGCTTGATCAGATTAATAAGGTTCAGTTATTACTTTTGGTAAACACATTAGTTATCTATTAACTGTGTAACAAATTGTCCCCAAACGTAGCAGCTTAAAATAGCACTTATTACCTTCCATAGTTTCCGAAGGTCGGGCTTATCTGGGTAGTTGTGACTCAAGGTCTGTTGCAGCGAAGCTTTCTCCCAGGGTTGCTGTCATCTGGAGGTTTGACAGGGCCTGGAAGATCTGCTTTCCTTGTGGCTCACTCACATGAGACCTGTGGCAGGAGGTCTCAGTTTCTTGCCTGAGTATCCTCAAGGCAGTCTGTGAGACCAAGTGATCCGAGAGGGATGGAGATAGGGAGGAAGAAGGGTGTCATGCCTTTTGTAACTAGAGAGGTGACATACCGTGATTTCTGCTCTATTCTTTTGGTCATCTACATCGACCCTGATACTGTGTGGAAGGCGACTCTTCAAGGGTGTGAATTCTAGGGGATGGGATCCCTAGTAGCCATTTTGGAGGGGGGCTATCACAGTTAGACTGCTTCCCATGTGGTGTGGCTTACCAGGAGACACATGATGCTATTTTTCGTTCTCTTTGTGATATTAGCAGCTACTGATTATTAGTGTGCTTTAGCTGGTAATTTATTAGGAGTAGCAAATGTTGATGTGGACTTTCCAGTTATTTTGGTTGTCTGAAATTCATTCTCTAATAAATTTCTCAGGAAGAGCTTATTCTTTGAGTTCTATATTTAAAAGTTTGCCGGGGCGCCTGGGTGGCGCAGTCGGTTAAGCGTCCGACTTCAGCCAGGTCACGATCTCGCGGTCCGTGGGTTCGTGCCCCGCGTCAGGCTCTGGGCTGATGGCTTGGAGCCTGGAGCCTGTTTCCGATTCTGTGTCTCCCTCTCTCTGCCCCTCCCCCGTTCATGCTCTGTCTGTCTCTCTCTGTCCCAAAAATAAATAAAAAACGTTGAAAAAAATTAAAAAAAAAAAAAAAAAAAGTTTGTCTACAGCTTTAATAGTTGAAAGCTGGTTTGGCTGATTATAAAATTCTTTTGTAGAGTGTCTGTCATTCCATTGTTTTCTGGCATAGTGCATTGCTGTTACAGTGATGTCAATCTGGTTTTAAAAAAAATTTTTTTTAAATGTTTATTTATTTTTGACACACACACACACACACACACACACACACACACACACACACACACACACACAAAGTGCAAGCGGGGGAGGGGCAGAGAGAGAGGGAGACACAGAATCCAAAGCAGGCTCCAGGCTCTGAGCTGTCAGCGCAGAGCCGACGCGGGGCTCGAACTCATGTACTGCAAGATCATGACCTGAGCTGAAGTCAGACGCTTAACCGACTGAGCCACCCAGGCGCCCCTGTTTTTTGTTTTTTTTTAATAAATGGGCTTAGCTTTTTTTGTCTTTGCCTGAATGTCCAAAAGGTTTTTTTCATAGTATTTTTATGTATTGGTGTTGATCGTTCTGAGTCATTTTTCCTTAGGCGTATGCAGTGAGTCCTTTCATTATGCAGTTTCATCACCTGCCTCTGTCTCTCTGCCTTTCAACATAAGAAGGTTTTCTTGACTTGTAAGCTTCGGTTTTGTTTTATTTATTTATTTATTTATTTATTTATTTATTATTTTTTTTTAGTTTCTTTTTTTTTTAATGTTTATTTTGAGAGGGAGAGGGTGAGCTGGGGAGGTGCAGAGGGAGAGGGGGATGAGGGATCTGAAGGGGCTCTGTGCCAACATCAGTGAGCCCAATGTGGGGCTTGAACCCCTGAACTGTGAGATCATGACCTAAGGTGAGTCGAAAGCTTAACTCACTGAGCCACCCAGTGCCCTGATTTGCAGGTTTTTTGGGGGGGTTTGTTTTTTCCTTTTTGTTTTTGTTGTTCCATTGCTTTGGATTTTTTTCTTTGGAACTATACATAGGATTGTACATTTTCTTCTTTGGGGTATGTATATATATATATATATATATATATATATATATATATATGCGCTGTGTACATATGTTGGATCCTTGTATATTATTCATGAGAGATAAACCTCTCTGCCATTTCCAGACTTGTATATCCACCTGTTTTCTCAACTTATCCATTTGGATTTTTTAAAAAATATTTTATTTTTTAAAGTAATTTCTACACCCAACATGGGGCTTGAACCTAGAACCCTGAGATGAGAAGTCACATGTTCCATGGGCTGAGCCGGCCAGAAGCTCTGATCCATTTGGATTTGTAATAGACCTCTCAAAGTCATCACGTCTAAAACTGAGCTCCTGATCTTCCTTGCTGAATCTTCAAGAAGGCTTCCCTGTCTTGTTGGTTTTTCCAGCTGTGCAGGCCACATACCTGGACTCTTCTTACTCTTTCTTCCATATTTCTATGTTTAAGTTGAATCTGGAATCTGGCCACATTTTCATACTTCCTCTGAGATAGCATCTTCTGTTGCTTGAGTTACTGTAATAACATTCTAACATGTCTCCTTGCTTTTACCCTTGCCTCCTTACAGTTTGTTAATAATGTAAGATTTGGAGGGATCTTTTAAAATCCTATGCCAGTGTGTCATTCCTCTCAAGAATCTGCAGAGGTTTCCTCATTTCACTTAGAGTAAAAACAGAAGCCCTTACCTTGGTGTATGAGGCTGTGTGACTTCCCCTTATGTTTCTCCGATTTCACTTTTCATTTCTCTTCCTTCCTCACTTGTAATCCAGTGCTGTTCTCATCTATTATGGGCACACTTCTGCCTTTGGGTGTGCCCTCTATGTGGAACGCTTTTTTCATCATATATCTGTTCAGCTGACTTTCTCCTCTTTTTTTTTTTTTTTTCTCTTTTCTCTCTCTCTCTTTTTTTCCCTCATCTCTTTTAATACTTCAAGTCTTACCCTCTTAGTGAGGCTCATTCTCACCACCCCATTAACACCAAAACCTCTCCCTTCATAGCTCTATTCTTTGTAAGCTACTATATACTTTATTTATTTATTGTGTTTAATAGTTGTATGTTTTTCCTTGATAAAATAAAAGTTCCACAAGGACAGGGATTTTAGTCTCTCTTGCTCACCGACATATCTCAAACACTTATCTAAGTGCTTGGCATATGGTAGATGTTCATTATTCATTTGTTGAGTGAGTAAGTATGCCCTGTATTTCCTTGAAAGGAGGATGTCCTTCTCAAACTGTTCTCCCACCCCTGTCTGGGGCATTAAGATGTTTTTCCGGGGCAGAGCATGTGTTTTATCTTTAAACTCCATGGGACTACATTAGGGAAGTCCCTGGTCTCTGTTGGTTTTATTTTAGTTCCGGTCTATTTAGGCTGGAATTGCATATAGAAGTCCATTCAAGATGGATATTGACTCTGAAATTGATTAAAGGTAGGGTGACCTGTGAAGAAACTCTGAATAGTAGTTAACCATTCATCATATATGCAAGGGTATTCATTTTTAATTTTCTTATTTTACCAGTCAGATAATAAAAGGTTTCTTTTACTGAATTTTCAACGTTTTTTATTTATTTTTGGGACAGAGAGAGACAGAGCATGAACGGGGGAGGGGCAGAGAGAGAGGGAGACACAGAATCGGAAACAGGCTCCAGGCTCCGAGCCATCAGCCCAGAGCCTGACGCGGGGCTCGAACTCACGGACCGCGAGATCGTGACCTGGCTGAAGTCGGACGCTTAACCGACTGCGCCACCCAGGCGCCCCTCTTTTACTGAATTTTCAATGGCAGTTTGAGGAGAGAAGATAGTAGGTGTAGGAATTAATTAACATGCACTTGAAAATTGCTTTAAAGATAAGTATATGTGTATATTATGTCTTCCCACCTAGTGTTTCTGTAATTCCGTTTGAGCAAATTAAATGAATTGTAGTAGTCCAGAAAAGATTCTATCATGGTAGTTTATTGAGGAGTCTCCCCAAGAAAGGCTACTACATTCTGCACACGGCTTTCAGCTATAAGATGTGAGATATAGTAGTGGGGTTTCCAGTTGGAGAGCATGTTAAAATCAAATACTGTTACAAAGGATGTCAAAGAAAACCATTTAGTGAGGCTTAAGAAAATTACTATCAAGAGAGCATTTGTTATATAAGTATTATTTTTCTGTTTGGATTCAATGTAATCTATAAAAAAAAACTTCAAAGGTGTTGTAAAATCTTATTACAAAGTTAATACATGTTCTCTAAAGGTGATGGAAAATTAAAATGTTAAAATAAACCCAAGAAAGGGGTGCTTGGCTGGCTCAGTTGGTGGAGTGTACAACTTTTGATCTTGGGTTTGTGGGTTCAAGCCCCATGTTGGCTGTAGAGATTACTTTAAAAAATGGAGGTACCTGGGTGGCTCAGTCAGTTAAGCGTCCAACTTGATTTTGGCTCAGGTCATGATCTCACAGTTTGTGAGTTCAGGCCCCCATCAAGCTGTGTGCTGACAGTGTGGAGCCGGCTTGGGATTCTCTCTCTCTCTCTCTCTCTCTCTCTCTCTCTCTCTCTCTCTCTCTCTCCCCCTCTCCCTCCCTCCCTCCCCCCCTCCCCCCCTCCCCTCCTTCCCCTGCTAGTTCTCTCTCTCTCAAAGTAAATAAACATTAAAAAAAAAAAAGCCTTACTGATTTTATATATTAAAAAAAAAACAATCCAGGAAAGATCATTTTAGTGCATACCTTTTCAGTTTCTATTTATGCATAAGTCCACATACACAGTGCATAAGAAATGGAAATGGGATCATATTCTGTATTACAGTATGTGAACATTTAAAAAATTTTTAAAAAATTTATTCTTTACTATTTATTTATTTTTTAAAAAACATTTTTTTTTTAAACGTTTATTTATTTTTGAGACAGAGAGAGACAGAGCATGAACGGGGGAGGGTCAGAGAGAGAGAGAGACACAGAATCTGAAACAGGCTCCAGGCTCTGAGCTGTCAGCACAGAACCCGACGCGGGGCTCGAACCCATGAACCGTGAGATCATGACCTGAGCCGAAGTTGGACGCTTAACCGACTGAGCCACCCAGGTGCCCTAGTATGTGAACATTTTTAGAGGCCGTATAGTATTTTATTATGAATATATAATAATTCAGTTTTCTGATGTACATTTAGGTTATCTTTTTTTTTCTTTGCCAGAATCAAATATAGTGAAAGTTTGTCCTTACTTGATGTGTTATTGAAGTGAAACCTTTTTTTGTGAATGTTTAAGTAATTAGCCTGGGGGTGCCTGTCTGGTTCAGTTGGAGGAGTATGGGACTCTTGATCTCTGGGTTGTGAGTTCAAGCCCCACGTTGGGTATACAGATTACTTAAAGATAAAATCTTTAAAAAAGTAACCAGCTTTAAGAAATTTATATTTCTTGGGGCGCCTGGGTGGCTCAGTTGGTTGAGCGACTGACTTTGGCTCAGGTCACGATCTCACAGCTTGTGAGTTTGAGTCCCGCATCGGGCTCTGTGCTGACAGCTCAGGGCCTGGACCCTGCTTCGGATTCTGTGTCTCCCTCTCTCTCTGCCCCTAACCCACTCGCATTCTGTCTCTGTCTCTCTCAAAAATAAATAAGCATTAAAAAAAAAATTAAGAGAAAAATTTATATTTCTTTTTCAGATTAGTTTAAAATTATACATAAAATTAAAAATTTTAATCGTTTTTTTAAATGTTTATTTATTTTTGAGAGACAGATGGAGTGTGAGCAAGGGAGGGGCACAGAGAGAGGGAGACACAGAATCCAAAGCAGGCTCCAGGCTCTGAGCTGTCAGCACAGAGCCTAATGCGAGGCTCAAGCTCATGAGCAGTGAGATCATGACCTGAGCTGATGTCCGATGCTTAACCGATGGAGCCACCCAGGCGCCCCAAATAGCTCCTTTTATTAAGTGTAATAAAAGAAGCCTATCATAACTTCCCCCAAGTGCATTGTTAATTTAGGCAAGAATTAGTACTGTGTGTCCTTGCCTCCTATTCATACATATTTTATTATTTATTTATTAATTTTTTAAAATGTTTATTTATTTTTGAGACAGAGAGAGCATGAATGGGGGAGGGTCAGAGAGAGAGGGAGACACAGAATTGGAAGCAGGCTCCAGGCTCTGAGCTGTCAGCACAGAGCCTGACGGGGGGCTCGAACTCACGGACCGTGAGATCATGACCTGAGCCGAAGTCGGACGCTTAACTGACTGAGCCACCCAGGCGCCCCATTCATACATATTTTAAAGTTTTAGTGTGGTACCATAAGGAGCTTATTATTTTTGTTTTAAAATAGTTTTAATAATATATTTTATTTATTTAAAAAATTTGTATGTTACAACCTTTTAAAGCAGAATGTGACTTCTACTCACAAAACTTGCTGAGTTACTTCTTGAACAGTTTAGGAGTTTATTTATTTTTTGTTCAACGTTTTTTTTTTTTTTTTTTTTTTTAATTTATTTTTGGGACAGAGAGAGACAGAGCATGAACGGGGGAGGGGCAGAGAGAGAGGGAGACACAGAATCGGAAACAGGCTCCAGGCTCTGAGCCATCAGCCTAGAGCCTGACGCGGGGCTCGAACTCACGGACCGCGAGATCGTGACCTGGCTGAAGTCGGACGCTCAACCGACTGCGCCACCCAGGCGCCCCAGGAGTTTATTTTTTGAAAGAAGGCCAAGTACTTTTTATCCAGTTTCATTTACATGTGTATTTTATATGTATTGTTTATTAAGTACAATTAAGAAAAAATGTGTTTTCTGATTTTATAAAAAGTATCATGTTTAATGGGGCGCCTGGGTGGCGCAGTCGGTTAAGCGTCCGACTTCAGCCAGGTCACGATCTCGCGGTCCGTGAGTTCGAGCCCCGCGTCAGGCTCTGGGCTGATGGCTCGGAGCCTGGAGCCTGTTTCCGGTTCTGTGTCTCCCTCTCTCTCTGCCCCTCCCCCGTTCATGCTATGTCTCTCTCTGTCCCAAAAATAAATAAAAAACGTTGAAAAAAAATTAAAAAAAAAAAAAAAAGTATCATGTTTATTAAAATAATGCACATTTAAAAAATGTAGTACAGGGGCGCCTGGGTGGCGCAGTCGGTTAAGCGTCCGACTTCAGCCAGGTCACGATCTTGCGGTCCGTGAGTTCGAGCCCCGCGTCAGGCTCTGGGCTGATGGCTCGGAGCCTGGAGCCTGTTTCCGATTCTGTGTCTCCCTCTCTCTCTGCCCCTCCCCCGTTCATGCTCTGTCTCTCTCTGTCCCAAAAATAAATAAAAAACGTTGAAAAAAAAAAAAAATTTAAAAAAAAAAAAAAAAAATGTAGTACAGAAAAGTACCGAGAAAGCAACTGCTAATATTTATGTATGTTTCTGTGTTTCTCTATATGGACTTTTGGGTATGTCAGAAAGAAGGGATTTTTGCATGCTGTTCTGTAATCTTTTATTTTTCCATTTTACGTGATGGACAGTTTTTCTAAAGTTTGTTTATTTTATGAGAGAGAACACGCATGAACGCACACAAGTGGAGGAGGGGTAGAGAGAAGGAGAGACAAAATCCGAAGCAGGTTCGGCACCATCTGTACATAGGCCAGCGAGGGGCTTGAACTCAGAGTCCGATGATTAACCGACTGCACCACCCAGGTGCCCCAGTATCTGGCATCCTTTAATTCTATCCTCTGTTGATGAGATATGTTAGATTGTTCTCAGTTAGGTACATAAAGCATAGATTTCTCACTAATTTCTTAACTAATAAATAAGACCAAGACTTTCATAATTGGCTTTGTGCTTTAAGGATTCCCATCTCCACCCCCTCCCCCCCCCCCCTTTTTTTTAATTGGAAAAAGCTTAGGGAGTTTATTTGTAGTAAAAATATCCAGGAGAGAAAGTCCTCTTATTTTATAAAAGTGTGTACTTCAGTGAAAAATAAATTGTCTTTGGCTATGAATGATTGAAATACTTCTGTAGTTTTATTTTTTTAATGTTTATTTTTTATTTTTGAGAGAGAGAGTATAAGTGGGAGAGGAGCAGAGAGAGGGAGACAGAGAATCTGAAGGGGGCTCCGTGTTGACAGCAGAAAACCTGATGTGGGGCTTGAACTCACGAATTTCGAGATTATGAAGTGAGCCAAAGTTAGACGTTCAACCGACTGAGCCACCCAGTTGCCCCTACTTCTGTAATTTTAGTTACAATATTCAACACTGTATTTAATGCTGATTGAAGAGCATGTCCACTAGATCCTTTTTTTAATTTGTTTCCCTTAAAATGTCAAATGTATTTTTTTAAATGATTATTTCTTTTAATTTCTATTTATTTAAAAAAAAATTTTTTTTTTTAACGTTTTATTTATTTTTGAGACAGAGAGAGACCGAGCATGAACAGGGGAGGGTCAGCGAGAGGGAGAGACAGAATCCGAAACAGGCTCCAGGCTCTGAGCTGTCAGCACAGAGCCCGATGCAGGGCTCGAACTCACGGACCGCGAGATCATGACCTGAGCCGAAGTTGGCCGCCCAGCCGACTGAGCCACCCAGGCACCCCGTATTTCTTTTAATTTTTAAAAAAAAGTTTAGAGAGAGAGCATGAGCAGGGTAGCGGCAGGGGGTGGGGGGGTTGGGGGGGGAGAGAATCCCAAGCAGGCTCTATGCTGTGAGCACAAAGCCCAGTGTGGGGCTCAAACTCACAAACCGTGAGAACATGACCTGAACCTGACTCTTAACTGACTGAGCCGCTCAGGTGCCCCCAAATGTGGTGGTTTTTTTTTTTTTTTCTTACCAATTTTTAAAGTTTATTTATTTTGAGAAAGAGAGAGAAAGAGAGCATGAGCAGGGGAAGGGTAGAGATAGAGAGGGAGAGACAGAAAATTCCAAGCAGGCTCCACACTCAGTGCTAGAACTCAGGAAACTGTGAAAGCATGACTTGAGCCGAAACCGAGAGTCAGATACTTAATGGACTGAGCCAGGTGTCCCCCCAAACGTGTTTTTAAAATGAGGTTATATATAAATTTTAAACCACTTAACCTACAAGTTGATAAATGTGTTTTCATGTTAAAATACAGATAAGCAGGTAGTTTTCTAGTCATGTAGTATAAGATAGCCTTTCTTTTTTTCTTTTCTTTTCTTTTTTTTTTTAGTATTTGTTTTTGAGAGAGAAAGTGCATGCACTTGGGATGGGAGCACTAGTGGGGGAGGGGAGGAGTGGGGGGGGGGATGGAGGGTCTGAAGCAGGCTCTCCACTGACAGCAGAGAGCCTGACACAAGCCTTGAGATCATGACCTGAAGCTGAGGTCAGATGCTCAACCTACTGAGCCTCGTAGGCGCCCCAGGATAGCTTTTCTGAGTTATTCTGCATGTTGTCTCTAAATTCTTTGCTTGCGTATAGGAGAAACACATACCTTTTTCTTTTTTAAGCCAGAAACAACTTTTTATTTATTTTTGAGAGAGAGAGAGAGAGAGAGAGAGAGAGAGCGAGCAGAGGAGGGGCAGAGAGAGAGGGAGACACGGAATCCAAAGCAGGCTCCAGGCTCTGAGCTGTTGGCACAGAGCCCGATGGGGGGCTCGATCTCATGAACTGTGAGATCATGACCTGAGCCGAAGTCAGACACTTGACTAACTGAGGCACACAGGTGCGCTCCTACCTTTTTCCTTTTTGAGAATGTTATCAAATTAGATCATTTAAAGGGAGCGGATGGGCTTTCTCCATGCTACGGTGGTTGTAGTTGGAAATATTGTATAAGTGTTGCAGTTTTTGAGACTTTGAAATACTGCATTTTAATTTTAATAAATCTGGCTGATTATAAATAAAATGTATTTTTCTGTTCTTGAAATTTGAGTTTAAGATTGCTTTGATGTGAACTAACAAAGCACAAATGTGTATGATACTTCGTTCTCTCTTTCCCTTTTACTTCTTAAAGATGTAGTAGGAGGTAGGCTTTTGAATGGATAGTCAGAGGTTTATAGTGTATTGATGTTGTGTTAGCCAGATATAACCGTGAGGCAGAAGTTTATTTGGTGAGGAATAAAGATAATTGGAATAAATAAAAGTCAAAGTCACACTCTCATAGATACATTTTTATGATGTCTTTAATTCTTTTGTCCTGTTGTTTGCCTTAGGTTGGGAGGGTATGCTATAAAATACTTATGTATATAACTTCCATATATGTGTTTATATAAATAAAGGTGTTTATAAATTTTAGAACACTTAAAGACCTGTGAGTTGACGAATGTGTTACCATGTTAGAATAGAAATAAGCAGGTAGTGGCTTTCTGGTGCCTGCCGTTTATAGATGCTTTCTACACATTGATTCTCCAACTTGTACTTGCAGTCGGAGCTGTTAAAGTTCACTTGCACCTAGTGTCTTGAAACGATCTCACTTTGGGTCTGTGAAGGCTTGGTAAGGGCTTATGAGATCGTTTTAAAAATCTTTTCATTATGAAATTTCAGCCAAAACTAGAAAGAATACTATAATGAATTCTCATGAAAATGTCTTTGAGCTTCAGAAATTACTAATTCATGGCCAATCTTACTTTTATTCAGATTTTCCCTTTTTCCATATTATTTAAAGCAAGTTCCAGATAACATAACTGTTTTAATTGTAAGCGTTTGAGTATCTGTAAACTATAAGGGCTATTCAAAACAAAACCCTCATCATTTACCTTAAATTCCTTCATGTCATATCCAGGCACCTTTGAATTTCCAGTTGCTTGATACATAACTATGTTTTATAGTTTGTTTGAATCAGATGCCCATATTGCAGTTTGTTATATCTTCTAGGTCTCTTAATTTAGCTTCTTCCTGCTTCTCTTTTTTTTACCTTGCAGTTTATTTGTTTGAAAAATTGGATTTGTGTTCTGCAAAATTTTCTGTATTGTGGATTTTGCATCTGAGTGATGTCATTTAGCACATTCTTCTGTCCTCTGTATTTTCTATAAATTGGCAGTTGGATTTGGAAGCTTTAACACAAATCATTTAAAGAGAATTAGTCTTCAGATTTGTAAACTTTTTAAAAAAGATTTTATTTTATTAATATTTATTTTTGAGGAAGAGAGAGAGAGAGAGCATGCAAGTGAGGGAGGGGTGGAGAGAGGAGACAGAGGATCCAAAGCAGGCTCTGTGCTAAGAGTGTGGAGTCTGATGTGAGGCTTAGAACCTATGAACCGTGAGATCGTGACCTGAGCTGAAGTCAGACGCTTAACTGATTGAGCCACTCAGGTGCCCCTGTAAACTTAAAAAAGATTTTTTTTTACCATCTTGTTTTTAAAAATTAAAAAAAAAAAAGAAAAAAAAAAAAAAGCTTTATTTGTTTATTTATTTAGAGAGAATCCCAAGCAGGCTCCATGCTGTCATTGCAGAGCCCAGTGTGGGGCTCAATCTCAGGAACTGTGAGATCATGACCTGAGCTAAAAACAACAGTCAGTGGCTTTACCAACTGAGCCACCCAGGAGCCCCTGTGTTGTGTTATGTTATGTTATGTTATGTTATGTTATGTTATGTTATGTTATGTTATGTTATGTTATGTTATGTTATGTTTAAAGTAATCTCTACACCGAACGTGGGGCTTGAATTTACAACCCCGAGATCAAGAGTTGCAAGCTTCACTGACTGAGCTGTCTAGGCACCCCAACTTTTGTTCTTTTCTTCTTTTTAATGTTTATTTATTTTAGAGAGCATGCATGTGAGCACAGAGATGCAGAGAGGTGGGGGACAGAAGGTCTGAAGCGGGCGCTGTGCTGACAGCAGAGACCCCGACGTGGGGCTCGCTCGAACCCAGAAACCGTGAGGTTATGACCTGAGCTGAAATTGGACACTTAACTGACTGAGCCACTGAAGTGCTGCTACCTTTTGTTCTTTTAAATCCTTCAGTTGGTCTGCTTTGCAGAGTCTTCTTTTTTAGATGTCTCTTTTCACAGTTGCTCTTTTAACTGCAAAAAGAAAGGAAGAATTGTTTTTACTATGTTGCCTTGGTACTGGGGTGTTTAAAAAAAAACTGGTGTTTGTAACAACACATGGAGAATTACAAATACTGGTCTCAGTGTTTAAAAAGTGAATGACTCAGGGCACCTGGGTGGCTCAGTCAGTTAAGTGTCCGACTCTTGATTTCGGCTCAGGTCATGATCTTATGGTTTGTTGAGTTCAAGATCTGCATTGGGATTATCTCTTCCTCTTGCTCTCTGCCCCTCCCCCACTCATGCGTTTTCTTTCTCTCTCTCTCAATAAACATTAAAAAAAAGTGAATGATTCAGTAATAAATGGTTTGTTGGTCAGGTACTTCTGGTTGTGTTTTCATCAAAATTGAAGGGATAGTTGACCAAACTGCTAAGCGATAATGAAAAAATAATTTTTTAAAAGTTTATTTTGAGAGAGTAGGAGAGCATGAGCAAGGGAGGGGCAGAGAGAAAGGGAGAAAGAGAGAGAGACAGAGAGAGAGAGAGAGAGAGAGAGAGAGAGAGAGAGAATCCTAAGCAGGCTCCATGCTGTTAGCACAGGGCCTGATACAGAGCCTGATCCTACAAACTGTGAGATCATGACCTGAGCCAAAATCAAGAGTTGGATGATCAACTGACTGAGCCACCCAGGTGCCCCAAAAATAATTTTAAAAAGTTTTTATTTATTTATTTTGAGAGAGAGAGAGAGAGAGATCGTGCGTATGCAAGTGGGGAAGGGGCAGACAGACGGGAGAGAGAATCCCAGGCAGGCTCTTTGCTGTCAGTGCAGAGCCTGACGTGGGGCTTGATCTCATGGAACTGTGACACCATGACTTGTGCTGAAATCAAGAGTTGCACGTCTCACCAACTGAGCTACCCAGGCGCTTCCCCCCAAATAATTTCTGATCACAGTTCACTGAGTTTTTTGTCATGAGACTAAGATTGCATTGAAAGAGGGGAGCCTGGGTGATTCATTTGGTTAAGCATCCAACTTCAGCTGAGGTCATAATCTCCTGGTTTCTGAGTTTGAGACCTGCGTTGGTTCTGTGCTGACAGCTCAGAACCTGGAGCCTGCTTCGGATTCTGTGTATCCCTCTCTCTGCCCCTTCCCCTCTTGTACTCTGTCTCTCTCTCTCTGTCTCAAAAATATTAAAAAAAAAAAAAAAAAAAAAAAAAAGATTGCATTTGAAGACTTGAGAGCCTTTGCTTTCACATAGCTCCTTACACTTAATTATCTATTTATATAAGCAAAGTTTTATTTATAATTTTGCAAATAAAACTGTATAAATAAATGGGGGGCCTGGGTGGCTTAGTTGGTCTTGTGTCTGACTCTCCATTTCAGCTCAGGTCACGATCCCAGGGTTGTGGGACTGAGCCCTGCTTGGGGATCTGTGTTGAGTGTGGAGCCTGCTTAAGATTCTCTCTCTCTCTCTCTCTCTCTCTCTCTCTCTCTCTCTCTGCTCCTCTTCCCTGCTTGTGCTCTCTCTCTGGAAAAAAACAAACAAACAAAAAGTATAAATTATTGAACACTGTGGCATTTTAGCAGTATTACTCATTGTGGATACCTGTAGGCATGGAGTTTGGGGTCGGGGAGAGGAAGCCCTGCCTGTGTATCTTAACAGATTCACTTATAATGCAAAATGTACTTTTAACATGTATTTTACCAAACTTGTAATACATTTATATTTTGAACAATTATATCCTAATAATGATTATAGGAATAATTCAGAATAAATGTGTTTTCAATGCTTAGAGCCTGTGATGAGATGGACTTTAATTATTATTTCAGCTTACATACATCTTAGTTGTAGAGATGGGATGATCAGTAAAATACTTTCAAGCATAAAATAATACTCCATTATGATCAAGTACTGTGGACAACGAGGAATGGAAATTCATATTCCAGGAGAAAGGAACAGTTACAAAATTTCTGGCTGTTAGTAAGGGATGATAATAATCCAGTTTGCTTTGTATACGTGAGTAATGTAGCAGTTCACTAAAAATATCAATACTGGGGTTCCTGGGTGGCTTAGTCAATGAACATCCAACTTCAGCTCAGGTCATGATCTCACAGTTCGAGCTCGAAATTTGCACTGACAGTGCTGAGCCCACTTGGGATTCTCTGTCTCCCTCTCTCTGTGCCCTTCCCCCACTCACGCTTGCTGTCTCTCAAAAATAAACATTTAAAGGCACAGGGGCACCTGAGTGGCTCAGTAGTTTAAGCGTCTGACTGTCTGACTTTGGCTCAGGGCATGATACCACGGTTTTCGAGCCCCACGTTAGGGTCTGTGCTGACAGCTCAGAGCCTGGAGCCTGCTTCGGATTTTGTGTCTCCCTCTGTCTGTGCCCGTTCGCACTCTGTCTCTCAAAAATAAACATTAAAACACTTTAAAAAATATGTTAATACTAAAAATATCTTGCAAATGACTGCTGTGTAAGTAATTAAGTTGGTGAAAAGTTTAAATGTCAGCTTACAAATGTTCCGGGGTATATAGTTTTTCAAGATTCTCTTGGTAGGTGTGCAAACACTTGAAATCCTTTGGCACTTACTTGATGTTAGGCCCTGTGTTGACTGTATTAGTGATAAAATGACTAAAGAGTTACATTCCTGGCTTTCAAGGAATAGATTCCCTAGGAAAAAATACATCATCTGTGTCTGAAGCCAAAGACGTAATTTTATAAAAAACACCAAATATAAAGAAGCTTGTGTACTTCTCCCGCCCCCTCTTGGCAAACAACCAGCTGACTCTTTAGGGTAAATAAGTAAAATTACAAATCCATATTTTATATTTGGAACTGTAAGTCAACCTTTTTCTCGTGTTTTCTTTATCAAAGCATAGGCTGGAATAAAACAGTCTTACTAGAATGAATTCTTTGGAAAATGATTAAAAGATTAGAATAGTGGTGATTGTTAACAATTTTAAACATGCATTTTTCAAAAATTAAAAATTACTATGCATATCTTAATTGATTTTTGCCCACATAGGAAACAAATAAAAGTAAAAAGAAAAGAATAATTTATGCCCAGCTTCATATTTCATCATTCAGATAAGTTAATGCATGTGTCCCTCCTTCAGAAAGAATAAATAGGAAGGTTAAAATAGGTTAATAAAACATTTTTTAAAATTAATTTTTTTGGCTTGAAGGAAGCTCTGTTTCCTTAGGTTTTTAAATCCTCATGCACCAGGTTGGTCCTTTTGCTGAGGATGAGGCACTTTTGTGGTAGTGTTGCCATGGTGACTGCCTTCCAAGAGCTGCCTCAAGGTCACTCATCACTCATAGCCCTGAATACTTGGATTTTGTTAAAGAAGAATATCAACATTCAGTGGATAAAATGAAGTTAATTATCACATTGCGTGATTCAATCAGATCTATCGCAGTTACACTTATAAGCAGTATTTTGTGTTGACAGTGTCGGTAGATTATAATTTCTTTGAGTATTGAATTTTAATCTTCCGAAGGCTAATAGTATATCTAAGAAATAATCCATAGCCATATATTGTAATAACTTGATTTTATTCCATCTGTGATTTTGTTTTAGCACAGCAACTTTATTTTATTGCATTTATGCTTGAGTATGTCTAAACATACCTGCCTCAGTATTTGTTGTGGTTTTGATATGAGACAAGCACATATTCCTTTAACATTCTTTTTCTTTTGGGTAAACTTCGCTTGGTATATTTAGTTGCTAGTTGCATCAGCCTTTGTTCATTTAGGGTGTTCATCTTATTTTCCCCAAACTACATTTCAGAGATCTATTGTCTACCTGGCTTCTATTTCATGTATTTTTTGTCTCATATGGCTGTTAGTTTTCCTTGTCCTTTCCTTCTGGATTTTTATCTTTTAGTTTAATGTACATGTTCTGCCATCAAAGATTTTCATATATTGTTATCAAACTGGGTTTCAATAAAGGAAAATATTAAAAGAAATGCCTCCTTGCATTATTTATTTTCTTATGAATCTTGTTTTGAGGGAGAGGAGTCAGCTATGTGCCTCCATTAGGCTGCAAGGTGACTTTGAAATCAGAGATGAGAAACATTAGTTTGAAAAGGAAAGTGTCATTGAAACAAACAGAAATTACTATACCAACATACATGGCTAGAAAATTTTGTCTTTCAGCTAATTAGTATCTAACTAGTTGTCCTACCTCCAGGGGAATTGGATGAATTGGTTCTCATAAAGCATCTCATCTCTGCTTTTGCAGAGCAGACACCTTTGTGATGTCTGATCAAGATATTTTACATGCTTGAAATTTCAATGAATGCACAGCTCTATAGATAGTATTGCAAATATGCCAGGTAGTAAATGCCAGCAAACGTTTGTTTCATTTATGCATATTTATGAAACCAAGTATGTTATCTGATGCTATTTTTGCTAATTTATTTGGAAAAAGGAATTTATTTAAAACAGTAAGCTAAGATGTGAGGCAGTATGATCTAGAAAAAAGAATATTAGACTGGGAAGTCAGGGCCCTGCACTGATCCTCTTTCTTACTGTGTGAACTTGGTCAAGTCACTTTTTGTGTTTCATTTTCCCTTATCTGTAAAACAAAGTGGTTCCATTTTCATTGTGACCTTCTGTGGTATTGTTCTGTGTAGTCACATCGGTTTACCTTCAGAAACACGGGTATTGCAGTTCATACTAATCTAAAGTGCCCTATCTTTTCAACTAATTTGTCTGATTTTGGGTGCAGATTTATTTTTTCTTAGGTACCATTAAAGTGATTTTGTGTTCCAGGTGCATATTTAACTAGATTATTTTGAAAGGGGGGGGGGGAAGAGTTTGAGAGTGTGACTTGGTTATGTGGCAAATAATTAGCAGTTTTAAAATGTTTTGTGACTACATAAAGTTAGAATATAGAAATTGAAAAATACAAGTAGAAATTGATTTTTGACTATCTTGAACATGGGCTCAATATAGATTCTGGGCTTTTTCAATAATGAGGAAGGGTGAGTGTGTAATATATTTTTACCTGAAGTTTTCCTTAACATATCCCATTCAATAGTACAGGAAAGCATTAGTCTGAAAAGATGGTACATATTCCTGTTTCTTTTTTAGTAGGAAAAAAATTAATATTATGAGTTCTAAAGAAGTTTATAAATAGAACACGTGAGCAAAAAGTGAAAGCTATGGGGCGCCTGGGTGGCTCAGTCGGTTAAGTGTCTGACTTTGGTTCAGGTCATGATCCCGCGGTTCATGGGTTCGAGCCCCGCGTCGGGCTCTGTGCTGGCAGCTCGGAGCCTGGAGCCTGCTTTGGATTCTGTGCCTCCCTCTCTCTCTGCCCCTCCCCAGCTCGCACTCTGTCTCTGTCTCTCTCAAAAATAAAATAAAAAAAGTTAAAAAAAAAAATTTAAAAAAATGAATGAACATTAAAACAAATTAAAAAAAAGTTGCTAAGCCACCTGTTTACCCCCAAATGGGGTTTAAATTGCCATTTCTTTCAATCCAAAGTTTGTTTCTTCTGTCCAAAAACAGTGTCTCTAATATGGCTCAGGTCAAGAGGACTGTCTTTAATAGGTGCAAATAAAAGTTCAGAATATGCATATTTTTCTGCAAAAAAGTGATCTATTAACATGATTATATATTAATAATGCCATAGCCCAAATAGTGTAGATTATATACTTTATTAAAAAAAGTGTGCGTGATACCTAATTCATGATTCTGGCTTTATGTGTTTGATTTTATGACTTTGGAAATGGGTCTACTTGTCCTTTTTTTTTTTTTTTTTAAAGTTTTTAATTTTTTTTAAAGTAATCTTTACATGCAACATGAGACTCGAGCTTACAACCCTGAGATCAAGAGTCACATGCTGTACGGACTGAGACAACCAAGCCCCCTGGAAATGTGTCCAATTCTAAGTGGTGTTGAGATTAGCTTGAGGAACCAGTGACTACAACTAGAAATAACACTGCCAGTCTATAAACCCAGTGTAGTTTTAGGAAGGTTAGGCTGTATAAGTTTGCTAGGCCTGCCCTAACAAAGTACCACAGGCCAGGTGCTGTAAAGGAGAAACTTTCTTACAGTTCTGGAGGCTAGAAGTCTAGATCAAGGTATCTGCAGGATTGGTTTCATCTGAAGTGTTTCTCCTTGGCTTGTAGATGGTCATCATCTCCTTGTGTACATGTACTTGTCTGTGTCCAGTTCCCACCTCTTACAAGGACATTAGTCATCTAAGACACTAATGACCTCATTGTAACTTAATTGCCTCTTTAAAGACCCTATTTCCAGGGGTGCCTGGCTGGCTCAGTCAGTGCAGCATGCAACTCTTGATTTTTGGGGGTCATGAATTCAGTCCCCACATTGGGCATAGAGCTTACTTAAAAACAAACAAAAAGTGCCGTTTTCAAATACAGCCACATTCTGAGATACTGATGACTAGAGCTTCAACAGATGAATTTTGGAGGTTGCAATTCATTCCATAACATAGGTCATGTTTTATTTTGTCTTACACATTTTAGGGATTTTGGAATTTTTATGCTTGTAATGTTGGAATGTGAGTTTTAGGTGCCCTTTATAGATTTGAAATGACTTTGATTTAGCATTATAAAAATACTAAGTACTCGTTAACAAATTTTTTTCCTATACAAAATGTAAACGTATTTAGTTAGTAATTATGATAACTCATTTTCATAAGAATTTTTTTTGGAGGGGTTGCCTGGGTGGCTTAGTCATTTGAGCCTATTTTGGCTCAGGTCATGATCCTGGGGTCATGGGATTGAGCCTCATGTGGGGCTCTTGCTGAGAGTGGGGCCTGTTTAGGTGTCTCTCTCTCTCTCTCTCTCTCTCCCTCTCTCCTTCTCTCCCTCTCTCCCTCTCTCCCTCTCTCCCTCTGCCCCTCTCCTCTGCTTATGCTCTCTCTCTAAAATGAAAAAAGAGGGGCGCCTGGGTGGCTCAGTCGGTTAAGCAGCTGACTTCGGCTCAGGTCATGATCTCACGGTCTGTGAGTTCGAGCCCCGCGTCGGGCTCTGTGCTGACAGCTCAGAGCCTGGAGCCTGCTTCAGATTCTGTGTCTCCCTCTCTCTGACCCTCCCCCGTTCATGCTCTGTCTCTCTCTGTCTCAAAAATAAATAAACGTTAAAAAAAAAAAATAAAATGAAAAAAGAAAACAATTTTTTTTGGGTGGGGGCACAGTTTAGAAAAAATATTCATCATTAGAAAAGCTAAGGAAATGAGGAACAGTAGCAGGAATGTAACTTTTGTTATATGGCTCTTGCTTTCCTAAGATTCCTTCTATCCTGAAGCAGTAATATCAAGTTACCATTTATTGAGCACTTCATACGTGTATTAGGATTTGAGTATTTTAAATGCTTTATGTAATTCTCTGATAGTTCTCACAACAACCTCATAAGGTATTTTTTTTTATGTCCGTTTTAGGATGAGGCCCTCCGAGGGATAGACTTGTCTGTCAATATCCAAAGTTTGTAATCTTTACTGCCTTCTCATTTTCTACTTATTTGAAATTTGTCTTTTATGACCTGTTTCTCTGCTATATTGTATATGATTTCATCTTCCCTGGGCAGGCTGGTTTACTCACATACTGCAAAACATACAGCGGCCAGAGGTTTCCTTCTTTGGCAGAATTCCAAAAATCATTCCTGGAACAGAAAACTGAAGGCATTTGGTGTTTTACAGCATAACATTAAGTCATAAGTGTGTGTGTGTGTGTGTGTGTGTGTGTGTGTGTGTGTGTGTGTGTGTGTTAAATTCCAGACAACTGTAGTAGCTTTGTTGGCGTCTTTTAATTATAGTTTAACTTCTTGAGTCCGAGAGATTTATATCAGTGTCACAGACATTGATCTCAGATTTATTCTTGTTTTTCAGTACTATTTCACTTTATTTTCATTTGTGCTTGCAACCAAGAAGATAGTTGTACTTACAGTAGAATATCTTCTTCAGAGAATTTTTCAAATGTTATGAGGTTTTCTGTAAAACCTTCTTGTATATTGGTAAGCAACTTCCAGGTATTTTGACTTCTTTATAGGGAATAATTCTGCAAGATCTCTGAGCATCCTGTACGTATGCACCTGTATGTATCTTTCCTCCCCTCATTTATTTAATCAAAATGTGTGTGCCTGCTATGTGTTAGGCACATGCAGAGACTCAGACTCTGTCTTTAAGAGGGGAAAGAGCAAGAAGAGAGGCAGTTACCAGGTTGAAAGCACAGTAGAGATATTCAGAGGTGTTATTGGGCTCATTGGGGGAGTGTATAACCTAATTTGAGATTAGGAGAGTGGGCTGGAAGAGACCTAGTGGAAGCATCTGGAGGATGCTTTCAGGAGGAAGAGTGTTATAAGGTATAAATTGGAGATGGATGGGTCGGTAGGGTGGCATTCTGACGAGCAGTGACTTCTGCACAAAGACTTGGCACAGTTGGGTGTATTTTGGGAAATGTTAAGTTATTTAGTGTGGCTGGACCATTAGGTATAAGGAGAGGTCTTTAGAAATGAAATGAAAAAGGAACTTGAGCTATATAGTCACAGAAAGATTGTCCCGATTCAGCTGAGGATTAAGTGAAGTGTAAAGGTAGACTTTTGGAGTGATCCAGGGAAAGTGTACTACCTACTACCACTAAAGGGTAGTAGTAATGGGGTTCAGATGAAATGGATAAATTTGAGAAATATGAAAAACTAATGATACCGTGGGCTGTTGGTAGTGCAGGACATGGATAAGAGCATCTTGTGTCTCTGAGTTCCAGGTTTGCTTATAGTAGGCATTCAGTAAATGTTTTTTGAATAAATGAATGAAATGGGTAATTTTGGTGATGATCAGAGTTTATAAACTAACATACTTCTTTTCTTACTACTGCATGTTTTTAGACATCTGAGTATTGTTGTTATGAGCATGTAGTGGTGGAATTTTCACATAAGTCTATTTAAAAAGTTGCTGGACAGACTGTCAAACTGTTTTCTTAAATTTCCCCTGAGGTCATGCATGTGCAGACCTCCTGAGAGAATTTAAGTCTTCTCAATTCTTAATTCAGGTGCTCTTTGTGGTATCTCATAGGATACTTTTTTCTTGTAGTCACATAACATATTGAACCGTATTAAAACTTCATACAAGCCCTTTTGAAGATTTTATTTGGTCTTTTGTTCTGAAGATAGTAAACTGAATCTTTTTTGAGAGAGAGAGAGTGCGAGAGAGAGAGCGTGTGCATGCATGCGAGGGAGTGACAGAGGGAGAGATAATTTTTTTTTAAGTTTATTTATTTTGAGAGAGCACACACTTGCATGCAAGCAGGGAAGGGGCAGAGGGAGAGGGAGAGAGAGAATCCCAAACTGATAGTGTGGAGCCCTACATGGGGCTCAAACCCATTAACTTTGAGATCTGAGATCGTTAACCTGAGCTGAAATCAAAAGTTGGACGCCTGATTAAGCCACCCAGGCACTCCAGGGAGGAGAGAGAATCTTAAGCAGGCTCCGTGCCCAGCGTATAAGCCTGACTTGGGGCTCGATTTCATGACTGTGAGATCATGACCTGAGCTTGAAACTGACTCAGCCACCCAGGTGCCCCTATAATAAATGGAATCTTAACTCTAACATGACCTCATTGGTATATTTTGAGAAATGGAATTTGTTGGGGAGGAAAATTTACCTCTAAAGGTTCTTTTAGGTTGGTCCAACAATTAAATTGATGTGAGACAGATTAATAGGAGAAAATCAACATAATTATGTGTATAAGGGGGCTCCATAAGAATATGAGTCCCATAGGTAGTCAGGCAATTGAGGCTTATATGCCATTCAGAGCTAAGGAGAAGGGGGGTGGTGGGATCAAGGACGTCAAAGGGAAGGAAGACAGTTTGCAGGAAAATGAGAAAGTAAATGTTTGCTGGCCCATACAGAAGGAATAGAACACAGAGCAGTGGAATTTAATAGACTTTTCTGAGTTCATTCTTGTCTACCACACCTAGTTCATATTCTCGTGTAGCTGTCTCTGGTGCTAGCTCCCTTCCAAGCAGGTCTTCCATCTAAATTCTAGGCAGTTAGGGGGAAGGCCAAACGTTCTTCTTGAGCTTTTTTTTTCTTGAAAATAGCCTATGATCCACATGCTAAAGGGACACATTTTGGAGTGGCAAATTTTGCTCCTCTACAAATTTAATTGACAAAATTGCTTGTGACTTTCAAAAATCATCATGGGGAAGATTGAGAATCTCCGTGGGCAAGCAGGAAGGATGAGAGAGGAAGGATGGAAGTGTTCTTCAAGTTGGGTTATGTGAGATCTGTATGAGAGATTGCTTTAGTCCCCTGCGACTCAAAAATTTAGTCTGCTTTCCTGCAGTATTTCTATCATTTGGTCAACATTGGAAGTGCAAATTCAAGCCCTCTACTCCAGGGCCTGATGAATTGTAATCACTGGGGGTAGGGCCTGGGAATTTAGCCCCTCCCACCCAGGTGATTCTCCTCCCTAAAAGTTTGAGAAGAACTGCACTAGACTAGACAAATAGGAAGGGAGGATTAAGTCAATCTGTTTTCTCTTTTTAGGAGTATGATTAACTCCTGTGTTTAGGAGTATATGCCTTGGACAATCCTAAAAATCAGGTTTCTTCTAAAGCTGGTTGTTTTCAAACTTTAGAACACTCCAGAATCACCTGAATGCTTAAATTAGGGATTGCTGGGCCCACCTTCACAGTTTACTGTACTGGCATAGGGTTCAAGAATTTGTATTTCTAATTTCTCTGCTGCTTTGGGAACCACAGTTGGATAGCCACTGCTTTGACAAGGAAGGTACATCGAGCATGGAATGGGAAGATGGGGATTCTGATTCTGGCAGGATCTTGTCACCAGCTAGTGGTTTTCTAGACCCAAGATTCTGTATTATGGGAAGGAAGTAGGGGATGAGACTATACTTCTAATATTCCTTGATTACATATTGGAAAAGGTTAGTGTTAGATAGTTGTTGGGTACCTGTTTTCTACCTGTGTGCCCCTCCTCCTCCCAAAATTGCAAAATTGTTGCTATTGGGTAATTTTAGAATCAAAATTTATACAATCACAATTATTATTAAAATTTTTTTAAACCTTTATTTATTATTGAGAGACAGAGAGACACAGAGCATGAGCAGGGAAGGGGCAGAGAAAGGGGAGACACAGAATCTGAAGCAGGCTCCAGGCTCTGAGCCGTCAGCACAGAGCCCGACGTGGGGCTCGAACTCACAAACTGCAAGATCATGACCTGAGCCGAAGTCAGATGCTTAACTGACTGAGCCACCCAGGTGCCCTACAATCACAATTATTAATACAACTAAAATTTGGGGGAGAATGATAGTACAAAATGCATGAGCTTGGAATTCAGGCTGTTCTGAGTCCTTTTTTTTTTTTTATGTTTATTTAAAAACAATTTTTTAAAATATTATTGAGAGACAGAGAGACACATGTGCATGAGCACGGGAGGGGGCAGAGAGAAGGGAAGACATAGACTCTGAAGCAGGCTCCATGCTCTGAGCTGAAAGCACAGAGCCTGATGTGGGGTTCGAACTCAGAAACTGTGAGGTGACCTGAGCCGGAGTCGGATGTTTCACCAGCTGAGCCACCCAGGCGCCCCAATGTTTATTTATTTTTGAGAGAGAGAGAGAGAGAGAGAGAGAGAGAGAGAGAGAGCAGAGGAGGGGCAGAGAGAAAGAGACACAGAATCTGAAGCAGGCTCCAGGTCTGAGCTGTTATCACAGAGCCCCATGTGGAGCTCAAACCCATGAACTGTGAGATCATGACCTGAGCCAAGGTCGGCCGTTAACCTCCTGAGCCACTCAGGTGCCTCCAGGCTGTTCTGAGTTCTGATTAATCTCTGTTCCATCAGTTGTGAGACATTGAGCAAGTTATTATTATTAGAACTATTTTATTATTAATTTTTAGTGAGCTCTACACCCAGTGTGGGGCTTGAACGCACAACCCTGACCGAGATCAAGAGTCACATGCTGTACTGACTGAGCCAGCCAGGCACCCCGAGCAAGATATTCTAACCTACCTAAACTTTTGATGTCTTATGCATGGACAATGAAATGCTGTGCACCCTAGGATTCTAGCAAATGCTTGTTCCTTTCCTTCTGTTTATGGAAGGATGTAGTTTAAAATAATTTAAACAATTTATTTCCCCAGGTTCAAAATGGTGAATGAAAATAATTGGATTGACAAAGGGGTAAAAATTATTTGGGATTAATTGTATGCAAAACACAATCTTTCATAGTATAATTTGATCAGTTAATGAGTGGTGCTCACCAGATTTTCTTAATGTAGATTCCAATTTTTTTTAACGTTTATTTATTGATTTTGAGAGAGAGAGAGTGAATGAGCAGGGGAGGGGCAGAGAGAGAGGGAGAAAGGATCCCAAGCAGGCTCAGCTCACCAGAGAGCCTCACGCAGTGACTTGGTCCCACGACCCTGAGATCATGACCTGACCAAATCAAGAGTTGGTTGCTTAACTGACTGAGCCACCCAGGCTCCCCTCATTGGTTATATTTTATAAGAAGGTTGTGATTAGAAAGTTGTTTATAAAAGTGGCTTGTAATGGCCATTTTTTTTTTTTTTCTATTTAAAATGTTGGTATAGGACTTACAGAATTTTTTGCTGGGCTTTTACCTGAATGAATTTAATTAATGGCCCTAATGCAGCTGAATGTAAGCAGATTGGTTTACACAGAGTGGTTTAAATCTGTTTAGAATATTTTTATTATGTTAGGATTTCCCATTTACCACAGATGGAATCTTAGCATATTTGAATGTGCGCTTCATCACAGAAGACAAATTACAGCTCTGGAGTCCTTCCTTGTCTGTAAAATGGGATACTTTTCTGATAATTTAATGTATAGCATTACTGTAATGAACACTTTTATAGTACTGTAAAAATACGGTTATTGCTTTACTTTCTACTTGTGCTATACAAGTCTCTTGGTGATGGAAATTTTAAGTTCTAATAGATTTACTAGTGTCTTTCTTTTAAAAGCCTGAACGTACTTTCTCCCTGTAGCGCTTGAAAGAACTGCCTGTGTGCAAACTTTTATATTCTTCAAGACCTGTGCCAGAAGTGGTGCTTGCTGCTTATGCATATGCCTGAAAGGGTGTCCGTGTAATAAACAGCAGTCCCTTAAGTGCTCACTTGGTACTTGAAGGCTTTGTCATTATTAGGAATTGTCGAGGTTGCATTGCTTGCCTTCTGTGTGAATCTACCCAGCCACTCTGGGTTATTGATTGAGGTAAGGAGCTGCCTGTGCAACTGATTTAAAATATTTCCTTTCCCTGATTTATTTAGTCACATGTTTGTGCTTTTTTTGTATTTGATCCCAAAATACCAAAATACTTCGTAATTTTGCAGGTTAAATTTCTTCTTGGTAAGATAGCTCTGAGGTTTTTGTGTGAATCACTACAGTCTGTACTTTTGTGTTGGTAACATCTGAAAGTTTGTATTTTCTCGCTACTGAACAGTCCTGAGAACAAGTTTATTGGAAGAGATTTTCACTGGAATATTAGATTAATTTCCTCGATAAGTCAGAAACTGTTATTACAGTATATTTAGCTTGGTACATAGTAGACATTTGCTAGATGTTTTTAAATTGGTAGGAAAAAATCTTAAATGTTTTTCCTTTTTAATGCAGACAATATTGCAAAGACTTAACGACAATTGTGTGAGAATTTTAAAGGACAAAACTTCAGTGTTGAATTAAGTTTAAATTTATCATTGAAGCACGTTTATCATTGAGGACCAACATGGCTGGATTAATGACCCAGAGAGTGCATTGTTTGTGGTGAAGAATTGTCATGTTACTTTTCTTTTTGGAAGTGTTGGGTGGCATAAGTAAGCTGTGTGGTATAAAAATTCGGCAGCCTTTTTTTGAAAGTTTTATACAACTCAATTATTAAAAAAAAAAAAAAAAACCAACCAAAAGTTAGTTACTTAATTTGTGTTAGATGTCCACTTGAAAAAGCAGCATATTTCTTTGTAATTCTTTTTTTTTTAAAAATGTTTGAGAGAGCCTGTGGGAGCAGGGGGAGGGCAGAGAGAGAGAAAGAGAGTGGGGTGGGGCCCGACCCCACAAACCATGAAAGTAGGACATGAGCCGAAATCAAGAGTTGGGCGCTCAACCCTCTGAGCCACCGAGCCACCCAGGCGCGCGCTCTTCTTTGTAATTCTTAACATTAAAAAATTAATAGACTTTATAGAATGTTTTAGATTTACAGAAAAATTGAGGAGTTAATAGAGTGTTCCCATATTCTGCCCCCTTTGCCCTCTTAACGTTTTGCATTAGAGTGGTACAAGGCACGCTTGTTATACTTAATTAACTAATATGAATGCAAGATGATTAACTAAAGTCCACAGTTTACATTCAGTTTTTTGTGTTTATAGTTCCGTAGGTTTTGACAGACTTGTAATGTGGTCTGTCCTTACAGTATCCTGTAGAATAGTTTCAGCTCTTTACAAGTTACCTGTGCTTCGCCTATTCATCCTCCCCTCCGTCTGAACCCCTGGCAACCACTGACCTTTTTATTGTTTCCACAGTGTTGGCTTTTGCAGAATGTCATATGGTTGGAATCGTATCACATGTAGCTTTTTCAGATTGGCTTGTTTCTCTTAGCAATGTGCATTTAAGTTTCCTCCATGTCTTTTCTTGGCTTGACCATGCATTTTTTTTGTTGTTGTTGCTGAATAATGTTCCACTGTGTGGATATACAACAGTTAATCCACTTTAACCCATTAGAGGACATCTTGGTTTCTTTCAGGTTTGGGAAATAATAAATAAAGCTGCTATTAAACATTTGTGTGTAGATTTTGTATGGACATGTTTTCAACTTACTTGGGTAAATCCCTAGGAGTGTGACTGTTGGATCCTATGACGAAAGTATGTTCAGCTTTGCAAGAAGCTGCCAGTGTCTGTCTTCTTAAAGTGGTGGTACCATTTGCGTTTCCCCCAGCAGTGAATGAGAGTTCCCGTTGCTCTGTGTGCTCATAAGCATTTGTTATTGTTGTTTTGCAGATTTTAGCCATTCTACTAGATGTGTGGTGGTGTTTCATTTTAGTTTAAAAATTTTTTTTTTTCCAACGTTTTTTTTTTTATTTATTTTTGGGACAGAGAGAGACAGAGCATGAACGGGGGAGGGGCAGAGAGAGAGGGATACACAGAATCGGAAACAGGCTCCAGGCTCCGAGCCATCAGCCCAGAGCCTGACGCGGGGCTCGAACTCACGGACCGCGAGATCGTGACCTGGCTGAAGTCGGACGCTTAACCGACTGCGCCACCCAGGCGCCCCTCATTTTAGTTTTAATTTGTCATTCCTTAAAGACATATGATATTGAGCATCTTTCCCATGTGCTTCTTTGCCATCTGTATATCTTTAGGGTGGTGTCTGGATTTTTTGCCATTTTTAAATTGAGTTGTGTTCTTATGTTGATAATTGTTACTCTTATTTAAGAGTTCTTTGTATATTTTGGATACAAATCCGGTATCAGATCAGTGTTTTGCAAATAATTTCTCCCAGTCTGTGACTTGTCTTGATTTTTTGTTTTGTTTAAATTGGCAAATGATGGTCAGGAATTGGGCTTACGATCTAGTTTAGGTAAGGGGTTAGAATTTTGTATTTCAAATATAAAATAAGTTTAGGGATGTTTATAAATAAATCACATCCTTGTCACCTACCTTTTATTTTGTGATCATAAGAGCAAATCCAGCTAATTTTGGAAATATTGGGGCAATTTCAAAGTAGAAAAAGGATACTAGTTATCTTGGGGATTAACATTTCAGTGCATTTCCTAAATTTTTCTTCTTTATCCTGTGTTACAGTTATATGTATTTCTTCATCTTGCTTTTATGTCTAATGCTTTGTCACAAAACATAGGTCATTCACCTCACTTCATTTTTTTTTATCATCTCACATCACATCATTACAAGAAGAAAGATAAGTACGATACTTAGAAACTATATTCACATAACTTTTATTACAGTATATTTTTCTGTCTTATTGTTATTAATCTTTTATTGTGCCTAATTGATAAACTTCATCATAGGTAAATATATATAGGAAAAACCATAGTGTATATGGTTTAGCACGGTCCCTGGTTTTAGGCATCCACTGGAATTCTTGGAATGTTTTCCTTGCAGTTAAGGTGGGAGACTACTGTACTTCCTTTTCATAGACTCCTGGAAGTAGAATCTGGATCAAAGATATTTTTAAAATGTATATTTTATTTATTTTGAGAGAGAGTGAGAGAGTGCAGAGCCTGACATGGGAGTTGATCCCATGAACCGTGAGGTCATGACCTGAGCCGAAATCGAGAGTTGGTTGCTTAACTGACTGAGCCGCCCAGGCGCCCCTGGATCAAAGATTTAAGACTCTGGGTGCATGTTACCTGTTTTTTTCTAGTCTGTTAATTTGTATGTTACATTAAGGAGTTTAATGATGTGTGCAGCTTAACAATTTTTTTGTGGTATCTTCTTTAAATTTAATTTTTATTTTAAAATATTGATAAGAAACTTATTTGTAATCCCAGCTCCTGAAAAGGCATTCCTATACTTTAATTGTTTATCAAAATTGTTGAAGCTTTCTTTACTTTTCCCCAAGTATAAACAGACATAGCTATGCAGACATGTCTCACTCTGAAACAGTCATGTTATATGTTACCTACAAGTTGTCTTTTCCATTTATTTCATGGACATCTTTTTAGGTGGTTATATATGTACACCTACTGCATTCTTTTTGTTTAAATTTTAGTATTTATAAATTTATGCTGCGTTCCTTTCAGTTGCTGTATAATATTCCATTTGGAATATCCTTTCTTTAACCATTTGTCCATTAGTTGAGCAAATATATGCTGAGTACCTGTCATGTACTAGTTATTAGAGATAAATATTAACAAATAGAACATACTGCAATCTGGGGCACCTGCATTGGTTAAGTCTCTGACTTCTGCTCAGATCATGATCTCCCAGTTTGTGAATTTGAGCCCCGCATAAATTAGACTCTTTGCTGATAGCTCAGAGCCTGCTTGGGATATCCTCCCCCCTCTCCCCCCTCCCCCTCCCTCCCTCCCTCCCTCTCCCTCCCTCCCTCTCTCTCCCTCTCCCTCCCTCCCTCTCCCTCCCTCTCTCTCCCTCTCTCTTCCTCTCTTTCCCTCTCTCTCCCCCCCTCCCCCTCCCTCCCGCTCTCCTTCTCTTTCCCTCCCTCTCCCTCTCTCCCTCCTCCCCCTCCCTCCCGCTCTCCTTCTCTCTCCTTCTCTTTCTCCTCCCCCACTTGTGCACACTTTCTCTCAAAATAAATAAACTTAAAAACCTATTGGAATGTAACCTCAAGGAGCTTACATGAAGTTAGAGTTTATATTTGCCTATTTATGCTCACTATTTTTACTTTTCTCCCTTTTTTGTTCTTTTATAGGATATTATATTGGATATCCTTATACATATCTTTATATCTGTGTACTTCTGGTATATTCCTAGCCATGGAATAAAGGGTACATGCTTAAAATGACTAGTTTCAGCCAACTGATGCTGTTTTTTTTCATTGTTTTTATTTTGCATTTTCCAAGCCCTTAGAATTGTGCATGTTTTCAGTATTTATTGGCCATTTGTACTACTCTGAACTGCCTCTTCTGATTCTTTGACCATTTGCCTTGTTATGTTGTCTTTTCTTACTAATTTATAAAGGATCCTGTGTGTTCTGGGTTTTTATTCTTTGTCCCAGTTAGACACTGCACATGTTTTTTCCCAGTCTGTTATTTACCTTTTATTTTTCATTTCTCTTTAATTTGGAATTTATAGAAAAGTTGTAGCATTTATATAAAGAAGTACTATGTGACCTTCAGTCATATTCTTCAAATGTTACCGTTTTACTATATTTGCTTTTCTCTTTTTATCATTTAAAAACGTACATATTTTTTCTGAGCAGTTTGAGAGTAAGTTGTAATAGATACGATGCTCCTTTACACCTAAATAGTATATATTTCCTCAAAACAATTTTTTTTCACATTAGCACACTGCAGTTAAAAACTCATGGAATTAAGGGCACCTGGGTGGCTCAGTCGGTTGAGCGTCCAACTTTGGCTCAGGTCACGGTCTCATGGCTTGTGAGTTTGAGCCCCGCGTCGGGCTCTGGGCTGACAGCTCAGAGCCTGGAGCCTGTTTCGGATTCTGTGTCTCCCTCTCTCTGCCCCTCCCCTGTTCACACTGTCTCTGTCTCTCTCAAAAATAAAACATTAAAAAAAAATCATGGAATTAATGTTGATACAGTATCTATTCTATAAGTCTTACTCACATCTCACCAGTTGTCCCTGTAATGTCCTCTAAAGGGAAGGAAAATCCAGGATTTTGCACATTGCATTCAGTTGTCATGTCTCTTCAGTCCTTTTTAGCCTGGGACAGTTTCTTATCTTTCTTTGTGTTTCATGGTATTGATACTTTTGAAGGCGAGAGAGGAGTTACTTTGTGGAAGTTCCCACATTTTGTGCTTGTGTGGTGTTTCCTCATGTGTAGATTCAGGTACCGCACTTTGGGGGGAGGAGAACCATAGAAGTGATTTCTTTTTTTTTCAGTCTCTTGTAATCAAGAGCCCCATTATTGACGATGCTTAACCTTAACCATTTGGTTGAGATGGTGTCTGCTACTTTGTCCACTGTGAGGTTACTTGTGGGAGATACCTGGTAAGTTTCCTGTGGACTTGAGAGGTTTTGAGTCTGTGATTATGGAAACAGCCTACTGTTCCTTAAACTTAACGCCCACTAGTTTTAGCATCCGTTGGTGATTCTTGCCTCTTGAATGAATTATTTTTAAAAAATTAAAAAATTGTTTTAATGTTTATTTTTTGAGAGAGAGACAGAGCACGAGTGGGGTAGGGGCAGAGAGAGAGAGGGAGACACAGAATCTGAAGCAGGTTCCAGGCTCTGAGCTGTCAGTACAGAACTTGACACGGGGCTTGAACTCACATATTGCGAGATCATGACCTGAACTGAAGAATTGAGCCACCCAGGTGCCCCTTGAACGAATTATTAATATGATTTAGCAAACGGTGATTTTCTAGTTCCATCATTATCTTCTATATTAGTTGGCTTTGTTGTAAGGGAGAGCTTTTCCTTTGGGTGTATATTTTCATATTATGAATTCATGAATTTTTAGCTTATTCAAGAGATTATAATCACTTATTTGCCATTATATCTTGGTGCTCAAATTGTATGAGATTTGTCCAGTTGATGATTAGCTTTGATTACATATACGAAAAAAAAAAAAACAACTACAAAAATACGCTAATTTTTAATGTGTTGATCTCTTTAGGCTTCTGGATTTTATAATGTATTTAGGGGAAACTCTCTTTTGCCTTAACTCTGCCTCCCTACTTTTGATCATCTCAGCCCCATGATTTTCTAACCTTTATGGCTTGCCTTCTGATCATTCCATTGTTTCTAAGCACCACACTTGGGGAGTGGCTGGGAATAGAGGGAAAAAGTTGCAGAGAACAAGGAACAGTGTAATGTTTACTGTGCGTAGCCCAAAACACAACCATTAAGGCATGGACACTTTGCTTCTGGAAATTTAACCCTTGGAAATGTATATTCTTTTTTTGTTTTTTAATTTTGTTTTTTTTTTTAACGTTTATTTATTATTGAGAGAGACACACACACAGAGCATGAGCAGGGGAGGGGCAGAGAGAGGGGGAGACACAGAATCCAGAGCAGGCCCCAGGCTCTGAGCTATCAGCACAGAGCCCAATGTGGGGCTCGAACCCATGAACCATGAGATCATGACCTGAGCTGAAGTGGGACGCTTAATGCGCTGAGCCACCCAGGCACCCCCCCCCCCTTTATATCATACCACCTTACTTATTTTCTTTATGGATGGCACTTAGGTTTTCTGGAAATGTTTGCTTATTTGTTGTTCGTTAATACTCAGTAAAATGTACAAGCTTTTTGATTTTTGGCCTTTGTCCATCTTTAGAGTTTATCCCGTCTCAAAGGCACATGTTAATGCTTTTTAGACTCAGAGCACCTTCCTTTGCCATGCCCAGGGGACTAGGCTGTATGAATTTAAGGACTTCTATGAGGGCCACGTGTATTGTTTAGCTTTGTATCCACAGAAGCTGGAATAGCAGTAGTGTACAATATGGCATCATTTCAGCAAACATTTGTGAAATGATGGATGATTTACATTTATTGTGACTGTGGTAAGCACTGGAATGACAACCTGTTGGTTTTTCACTTGAGAGTTACGGTTGAGGCTCATAGTCCAATGTGTTTTTTGTTTGCTTATTTATTTTGGGAGAGAGAGAGAGAGAGAGAGGGAGGGAGAGAGAGAGAGAGAGAGAGGATCCCAAGCAGGCTCTGCACTGTCAGCACAGAGTCTGATGTGGGGCTTGAACTCACTAACTGTGAGATCATGACATGAGCCGAAATCAAGTGTTGGTTGCTTAACTGACTGAGCCCCCCAAGCACCCCAGTCCAATATGGTTTTTAAAGAGCATATGGCATAGTTACATTATTACTGAGTAATGATACCATTGTATATGGTGTAGTACTTTGAATTTTTTGTAATGGAAGTTTTCAGTTGTGCGATGGCCAGTCTGTCTGGTTTGATGCTGTAGAAAATAACTGAAACAAAGTTTTTAAACAATCTGTGACTCTTAGAGAGTAATCCTTAAACTTGTGTCTGTGAACCACTCTGGCAGAGCAAAAGACACTTGGGCCAACATTTTGTTTGTTTTTATTTTATAGCTGATGTTTCCTTTCAGGTTCTATTTTTGACATAGAAGCTGGGTTGGTACAGGAAGACCAGGCAGCTAGCTGCCCTGACCCCGATTGAGTTGGTCTCACTTGCCAAGGAAGGAACACGTTGGGTACTTGGATAAGACCAGGGGAGAGGAATGATGTGGCTGGAGAGGTGAAGGAATGAGTGCACCTCCTTCACCCTGACGTACATGGCAAGAAGCTAACTACTGCTTAACTCTTTGCTTTGTTTTGAGTTATTTTTGGAAGAATTCATGTGGTCGAGAAAAGAATTTGAGGAAAGTTTATCCCCTCCTGAGTGCCTCACAAGGTGTGCTGGTGAGAAGGTGTATGAATGATGAATTTTATTTACCCTTTGTCCATTTTTAGAATTTGTCCCATCTCAAAGGCACGCGATTAAGTCTTGTTGAACCCTTCTGAATGCTTTCCTCTGCTGCGACCAGCAGCTAGATTCTCTGAATTCAGGGACTTCTCACGTTGTTGGTTTTTTGTTTTTGTTTTTTTTAAACCTGGTTGCCTTCCTTTTCCTAAAATGATTTAAAAAGCCCTTTACATATATGGAAGGCTCTGTGCCTGTTAATAGTCCTTTTCTGCCAGTCATTGAAAGGTAAAAGACTTAAAAAAAAAATCAAACTGTATAAATTTGTTTGAACTTGAGCATCTAACATCTATTAATTTTTTTGTTGAAGTTAATCAAGATACAATGATGGGGAGCATAAGGGAGGGACAAAATTATATGTACAAAGTGGAAACATCATGCGTTTTAATGTACAATATGTACAATTTATGTACAAAATGGAAACATCATGCGTTGTTAACATGCTGATGATTAAAAAAGAGACAGGTATTGTGTGTGTTCTTAAAAAATTTTATTTATTTATTTACAAAAATTCATTTATATATTTTGAGAGAGAGAGAGAGGGAGAGAGAGAGAGGGAGAGAGAGAGTGAGTTGGAAAGAAAGGGAGAAAAGGGGGAGGGGCAGAGAGAGAATTCCAAGCAGGCGCCACACTGTCAGCAGCTCCGGGCTGGGCTTGAACTCATGAACTGTGAGGTCATGACCTGAGCCAAAATCAAGAGACATGAAACCGACTGAGCCACCCAGGCACCCCAGGTGTTGTTTATTATACAACCACTAAAACAGAGGTGATTTTGCTGATTACATGTTTCTGTGGAATGTCATGGTAACTCCATTTGGCAGGTAGGAAAAACGCACACAAAAGCAATTTAATTTATCCAACGTTAAATAGAAAGTTAGAAAATTAGAAGAATCCTATAGATTTTCTTTTTTTTATTTAAAAAAAAAAAATTTTTTTTTTTTTAACGTTTATTTATTTTTGAGACAGAGACAGAGCATGAACGGGGGAGGAGCAGAGAGAGAGGGAGACACAGAATCCGAAGCGGGCTCCAGGCTCTGGGCCATCAGCCCAGACCCCGACGCGGGGCTCGAACTCACGGACCGTGAGATCGTGACCTGAGCTGAAGTCGGACGCTCAACCGACTGAGCCACCCAGGCGCCCCTCCTATAGATTTTCTTACGCTACCTAATATTTTATCCAGTTAGTTGAGATGTATATAGAACCTCAAAGAGGACTGACAAAGTACTTAGTATAGTTTCCTAACAGTACATAGTAACTGCTCAATTAAATCTTGGCATATAATTATTCAGGGAGAGGATTTGTTCTAGTTACTGGCAATGTTTATTTTGATGATACTTGTTTTTTGAGCATAGAAACTCTGATACTTGTATTAATGTTGGTGAGAGGAAAATTAATTGAATTTCAGCACAAAACTTTAGCAGGTATTTTGCAGTATAGACTTTTGTTTTGGATTTATACTTTCTTGACTTTAGGCTACCCTGGGTTTTAACAAAAAAAATTTTTTTTAACGTTTTATTTTTATTATTGAGAGACAGAGAGATACAGAGCATGAGCAGGGGAGGGTAGAGAGAGGGGGAGACACAGAATCCGAAGCAGGCTCCAGGCTCCGAGCTGTCAGCACAGAGCCCGACACAGGGCTCAAACTCACAAACTGAGACCATGACCTGAGCCAAAGTCGGTCGCCCAACCAAATGAGCCACCCAGGCACCCCGGCTACCCTTGGTTTTTAGATGGGAGAAATTGAATCTCTGAATCTGTCTTCTTCAGGGGCCTGTCTCTTCCTTTGTAGGCTATTTTGCATAGAGGTCTTATTGTATTAATACTAAATTTACTTCAGTATTTGGTAGTAGATGATTTGTATAGTATTAGGAGTGACATGTTTTAATATGTTGTTGCAGTGAGGATATATTTTTATTTTGAATTTTTATTTATGTATTTGTTTTTTGAAGATTTTATTTTTAAGTAATCTCTACACCCAACTTGAGGCTCGAACTTACAATCCTGAGAGCAAGAGTTCCATGATCCACTGACAGCGCCAGCCAGGCACCCGGAGGATATTTTTGATATAATTCTGACGTGAACATTATATAATGATTAAATTTCTGCTTTTAAATATTAATGGCTGGAAATATTTTAATCTTTATATGCCAGGAATTCTGGGATCTTCATGTTGCCCCCTTCTTATACAGCTGCTAGTGGAGATGGAAGTTTATCTCAGCGTTAATGAATGCCATCACCCATTCCCTTCCCCCAGTCCTTACTCTGGAGCCTAGTTTGCCTGCAGCTGCAATGGTAGGCATCTTTCAGGAAGTGACCTTGGCTCGTATTAATCAAATTCAGGACACACAGAAAAGCTTCTTGCCAACATGCTGACTTGATGTAAAATTTTATCGCGTCCATTTCCTTTCAAAATGAGGCCGTCTTGTAAAAAGAAGATATACAGAAGACTCCTCTAATTTAATGTATAAAAGACGCTTCTGCAGGCCATGTTAAAAAAAAACTACTGGATTTTAAATGTGTAGATTTTTTTATTGGCAAATATGCATAAACGTCATGAAGGCTTAGGAGTTGTTACTAGAAAATTAACTTGTTTTAATGCTAAATTAAAAAACTTTATCTGTATCAAGTTTCTTTATTTACTGATTCAACAACTGACATTAAATTGCTATGGAAACTTTATACACTCTGGATTTATTTTGAATTTCTTTAGCAACAGTTATATATAAAGTAAGGCACTTTTGTATATTAGTTACCTTCGGATGTTCAGAAATGACTAGTTTCTTAATTTTGCTAGCTTGGGTAAGAAAATGAGTATGTTACGTGAAATCATTTTCTTAGGCAGTGGTAGTGGCTACAGGGGCTTCTAAATAGAAGTTTAAAATTTTAAAGCCAGTAAGACTGCTAAAATCTGACTGCCATGTATTAATGAAAAATATTGCTAACTACCGATTCACACATCTGCTTATTTAGGATTTAACAGATCATTCTGATAGAGTAGTTAACATAGCTGTTTCACTTTTATCATGTAATGCTTCAAAGAAATCTCATTCTTAAATGTAGGATAATTAAGGTGTGTATGGGTACAGATCTTCATTTTACCCTTGCTTAATGTTAAATATAGAATGTTGAAAATAGTATTTAATGGATTAGTTTAGTGATGTTTACTGCATTTGTAGATTTACATAAAATGAATGAATGAATGGATGAATGAATTAGGGAGCAGTTGTGTGTATTGCCAAAGAGATCACCCTTGAGTTTATTGTATGAAAGATCACTCCTTGGTACTAAAGTGTTAGGAGAGGTGAAATATGGGAAAAGAAAGCTTTAAACCTTAGGAGCTATACCTGCATTTTGCTGGGTGCAGAGTATGAAAAGGACAGGCGTGTTGCATGTGTATATGAATGATTTGGAGAAGAGGTGGGGAATTTATGTCGATAAAAAATTGGGATGTAGATAAATACTTAAGTGTCTTAATTATCTGAGTTATTTTTAAGGCATTATTGGAAACACAACCAATGTCTTTCATCATATTAAATTGTTCTTAGAATTGCAGCCTCTTGGAGATAAATCTTTCTCCTTAACCTGCCTAAGTTCACTCTTTGCCTTGATTTGATACTAGCATTAATGATTAGTTTGTTAGATATTACAGGATACAGAAACTGGTTTCAAGGAGAAAGATAATTGCTTGATCATTTCTTCCCTCACATACCTGCTTAAAATACATGGTCTTAAGTGAAATTGTCACCTTGAACTTAAAAAATGTTCTTTGCCTTCTCCCACTCCTTCCCCCCTCGAAAAAGAAGAAGAAAAAATGAGAAAGAAAAGCCTACCAGGAAAGGAATATATGCAGTTCCGGTAGCCAATGAGTTAATGTTCATTTGCAGCCTGAGGGGTCAGCGTACAGTGTCTGTTTTCTGATTGGCTGCTAAGAGGTGAAATTGAAACCACTGTAAACTTTTGACCCTGTAGCAATTCTTGTGGAACGCCTTCCACTGGTGGAGCCCAGAGCTTCGCTCAGCTCTCCACCCAACCCTCCCACCCCCTTTCCTGTATTTATTTTGTGTGATCGTGCAGTGCTGCATGCAGTGTTTCCAAGAGAGGGGAGAGGGAGGCAGCACGAGCACCGGCAGGCGACTTGCTTGCATGGCTGTGTTAGTAACCACGTTGGCGCTAACTGCAGCTCGGCCAAAGATACCGGGGCTTGTTAATAAACTGGGCTGCCAACTGGAGTTTTTAGTTTTCCCCTTCACCTCAAGGTAATTTTAAAAATGCAGAAGGGTTGTATTTACTGCCAATGCTTATCTGTGGATAGCACCATTGTGTAAGCAGAATTTTCTAGATATGTTGAGTTAAAAATACCTTTCATTTTTAGCAACCTGTATGTATACCCCATTAAAATTTCCTATGTCTCCTGTACTTTTTCCACAAACGGCTAACATTTTACAATTTTTTTTCTTCTTTGCCTTTGTCTTCTATTATAAAGAAAAGGCATTTTGGTTATGATAACTGTGGAAAATAATTATAGAAGTTATCTTTACATTTGAATTTCATTAATTCTCTCTCTGCTGAAGTAAATGGTTTTGGGTTTGTCTTGTTTTGCATTAAAATAGTGCTTTACAGTTACCATAGCAGTCCTCTGAAAAAGGCAAGGTAGTTCATTCTCATATTCTCATTGGCGGGGGCCTCTCGGTGGCTCAGTCATTTGTGGCCGACTCTTGACCTCGGCTCAGGTCATGATCTCATGGTTCGAGAGTTTGAGCCCCATATCGGGCTCTGTGCCGACAGCTCAGAGCCTGGAGCCTGCTTCGGATTCTGTGCCTCCCTCTCTTCCCCTCCCCTCCCTTGCTTGTGCCCCCCCCCCCCCCCCCCCAATTTAAACATACCACTAGTGGCATTCTACACCTGCTTCTCCTTTTCTGATTAGTTGCAGGTACCATGTTTTGCTCATGCTTCTGCAGGCCAGTGTAACGCCTGGCCTCTCCTAGGTACACAGGAAACATTCGGTTGATTTAAATGTCTCACAGAAGGTCACCTCAAGTAGCTGGACTTCCAAAACATAGGTTTTCTGAAAGCAAGGCTTCTGTTTTCACTGCATCATTTAAATTTTCATATTGACTCCATATAGAACTAAACATTTATTGCAACTTACTAAATGACGATGTAGAATAAATTATTATAAATCAGCTTAGTCCTTTCTAGTTTATAGCATGAGATTAGTAATACATGTTAACCCTGTCTTACTTTACTAGATGTGTAATTAGAAATAATCCCCCCCTTCTCCGTGTCAAAAAGACTTTGGTATTTAAAAAAGTTTGTCATCAATATATTACTGGTGTGCACTTGGGTAGCAAATACATTTTACTTATTATTTACTAGAACACATAATAATGGATAAGTAATGGTAAGGAAAAAATTTTTTAAACTGAGTTAAGTTTATATAGCTGCAAAAAAAGTGGCACTTTTATAAATAATTTTAAATTTCCATTTGATTTTTAACTTACATTTGGTTTTTTTCTTTTCAGTATAGCTACAAATTTGTTGCAATTGACTGCTGCAAGTAAAATCTGTTGTTACAGTTTTGAAAAATGATATATTATTTTTTTGAGACTATTATAAATAATCTCAACTTCAAGAGAATGTTTTATTTATACCAATATCATGTAAACTTTAACCTGAAATTGATGGGTAAATTTATTCCGTAGTGCTTTGGAGAGGAGTGGGCAACAGCTGACTTGACCAAAGATGGTGATTCCCCATCTCTAGGATTTTTAGGGAAATGAGAGAATCCCTCAGAGCACTACCCACAGTAGCATGGCAGGAACAATGAGTTTAATATGATGAATAGCAGAATCCTTGCCCCCTTCCATTTTCAACAGCAAAAGAAGAGTCATGTTCATGGTATTCAGTGGCTTCTTTTTGTACTACTGATGTTGCCAAGCATCAGCATTATATAGTTTGGGTTTTCTTCTGTCAACACCCCTCCCCCAGTTTGATTCTTTGTTCTGGCCTGGAGGCACGTCTTCTCAGACAAGCTATTAACAAAGCTCAGTTTAATTTTTTTTTCTTCCCCATTAGATTTCAAGTGATGCAGGTTTTGATAATGTGGAGCCCATCAATCACATTTTTCGTTAATTCTAGTAGAAAAATTAACCTGCATCTCCCCATATTTAGTATTTTGGGGACACGTCACTTAGTTTTTGTCAGTGTGATTTGACTTGTGTTTGTGATAGACTGAAGTCCAAATTATGAAAAAATTATGCTTATTTTTGTTGAAGGTAAAAAATACAGTCCCAAGAAATCTGCTGGGACTGTTGCCTTTGCAGAACCTTGGTTGTAGACAGGTTAACTGCAGCGTTCCCAGGTTCTATACTTTATAGGATCTAGTGTATAGCACTTTTTATTTACTTATTTTTTAAAGTTTTATTTATTTACTTTTTTAGTAATCTTTATACTCTACGTGGGGCTCGAACTCAGAGCCACGAGATCGAGTCACATGCGCTTCTGACTGAGCCAGCCCGGCACCCCTGTTGTATAGTACTTTTTAGCCTGTCTACTCCTGCAGGGTCCTGGTAGGCAAGCCAGTCGTTTGTCTGTGAGTTTCTGGGGACCACTCTAGCCCAACTGCACACTTCTTGGGAGGGGAAATTTTGTGGATAGTGTTTCTTTGGATCCCGGGGGTTATGGGTTAGAGTAGTGTGGGTCCACACTCCTTTGGGTGTCCCCACCAGCAGTGGAACACTTGTGTTCATGTAGGCTCTCTTGCCAACTGTCCGTACTAGGGAGCAGTACTCGTTTCCTGGGCCAGTCATTATGGTACCATGTACGTTCTGACTCAAATTCCTTTTCCTCCCCACTCATCCTGCTCTGTAGATGCTAACCCTACCCCACGACCTTCCTCCTTCCCCTGGAAAAAGGAGCAAAAACAAAAGAACCATTGCTGAAATGAAACTTGATTTAAAACCAGGCCAGAAAACCTTGGGCTTTCTTAATAGAAGCTCTGCCTTCCTTTCACCCTTCACCTTCTTCTAATTAAATTAGATATCATAAAAATTCAGGTACTAAAACATTGAATTCATTTAGACACTAAAACTAATGATTGTATTTTCTCCCAGTTTTTATTTCAATGTGCTTGGATTTTTTTGTCTTCTCTTTTTGAGAGAGAGGAGAGCAGGGAAAGGGAGGGGGACGCTTAACCAACCGAACCACCCAGGTGCCCCTGTGCTTTGATACTCTTAAATCAGATGTCAGATAGTCTTTTGTTGGCTAATAATCGTTTTTATTTATTGAGCATTTATGCATCAGGTACTGGTAAGTAATTTAAGCATTTCACTTAATGTTCACAAGTGCCTTAATAGGTGTGATCCCCATTTTATAATGAGAAATCTAAGGCTCAAAGCAGTCTTCAGGTTGAGGGGTGCCTGGGTAGCTCCATCGGTTAAGTGTCTAATTCTTGGTTTTGGCTTGGGTCATGATCACGCGGTTTCGTGGGTCCGAGCCCCCACATTGGGCTCTGTGCTAGCAGCGTGGAACCTGCTTGGGACTCTCTCTCTCTGTGTCCCTCTCTTGCTGCCCCTCCCCTACTCCTGCTATCTCTGTCTCTTTCAAAAATAAATAAACTTAAAATTTTTTTTAAAAAAAATCTTTAAAAAAAGCCTTCAAGTTGAATATCTAGGTCGTAAGTGAAAGCTGGGCATTAAGTCTAGATCTGGTGTACTCCAACCTTCCACTCTTCAAACCATTATGCTAACAAGTAGTTATATTATCGTGGATTGAAGATGTTTTCCAAGAACCAACTCTCTTTTGACATCTCCGTTATAAGCCAGAGACTATACTGTAATGAGAAATACATATGTTAGTAGATATAATAGCTCTTTTTTAGACTTTAATTGCATGGCATTGATATGCTTACCTGTATTTTCCTCCTTTTCGTTTGTGAACATATGATGTGCTTCCTTCTCACTCCTCAATTTTCTCACCTTTAAATTGGGTTTCAGAAGCGCAACAGACCCTTCGCATGATGCAGATAGGTTCTGGTTGATTGTCCCTCTCTACTCCACGTGGATTGGCCAAGGCTGTGATATGGAACTTGTATATACATAATTTTTTCTTCACCCCTTTCCAACAGACCTGCAAATTCCAGCATGAATGCAATGAACTTTGGGGCATAATTAGGGCTATTGTCTTGATATATACACCTCTAGAGTTGGTGGTAATCAGATTGTTGCTGTATTGTTACATTTGGAAGTTTGTAAGTGAAGGTGAATGTTTTTTTTATTGGCTTACTTTTTTGTTGCATCATAGCCTGCTCTGTATTTCCTCAAGTACAGAGAAGCTGTTTATATGTTCAGGTATTCTATTGCAGATTATTTTGAAGAACTCCTCATTTTCCTTTCCCATTTAAAACTATGTCTTGTTGGTGGCCCAAATGCAGTCTTTACTAGAAGAGGGGGAAAACATCCATGGTTTTTCTCTCCTTTTTTTCTTCATTGCTTGCTTGCTTGCTTGCTTGCTTTATGCATCCATCCACCCACCTATCTGGTAGGTATTTCTGTCTTTGGACTCGGGTATTTAAGCATTCGCTTCTGCCAAGATATCAGTATTGTTTTTAATTGCTAATTGTTGAGTATTTCTTTTGGACAGGAGTTGGTTTCCTCATCTCCTGTTTTGCATTATTCATGTTTACAAACTGTGACACGGTATATTGTATATGCTACACCGGACTTCGTAAGCAGAAGTAGTATTGTGTGGCAAAATAAGGCATCACCTCAGATTCCTAGGAGGACTTGTACTTGATAGCATGCTTTGTTTTTGCTTATTTCATGTATGTCCAGAGAAGGGAATGATGGGAAAGGTTAATTTGTGTGTGACTAATAATACTACTTACATGAAGAAAGGGCAATAAAATTCAACATCCCCTCCCCCTTTTTTTGTTCTCAGGATCAAAATACTTGCTGAACAGTGGAGTCAGAGACCAATAAAAATAAGCTCCTACTTGAACGTCATTTGACTGGTTAGCCAGGTAATTCAGTTTTACTTTGACTCAATCCTTTGTAATTTTGTCTTTATCCTCTGAAGATACCCATTTCCTTTCATTTATTATTTAATCTTAAACTCGTGTTACATGTTTTTATCTTTAACGATAGTATGAGTTGACTGAATGGTCTTAAAATGAGCGAGTGAGTATATGTGTATATTCATATATATATGTGTATATATACAAACGTAACTTTTTTAGGGAGGCAGGGAACTATGTGTTATGGTTCAACATGCCCACTTTCCCTTCTGTGTGTATATTTCGATGGTGTGTGTTCAAAATCTGAATAAATTCCACTTATTTTTAATATTTCACCTTGTGAGGACTAGTTTCCCCAGTTTGCGTGTGCTGACATATAATAACTCTTTTCCTAACTCCTGTTGCACTAGAATAGGAGAAATGAGAATAGAAAAAGTTGTCTGATAGCCAAGAAAGCAGTTATGCTTTGCTTAGCTAGTTACATTTCTTTTTGTTAGTAATACCATCATTCTTATGGTTAGCTCCGCTTGAAATCTGAGTCATCTTTGGCTCCTCCCTGCCCCCAACCTGATACATTTAGTAATTTAGTAAACGCGCGATGTCTGGTGTTCTATTTTCATGTCTTCTGTACTTGTGCCACTTTCTGCTAGTATCTTAACTTCCCAGGCCAAGACCCCGTAATTTCAGGCTTGTATTTGTTCACATGTCTCTTTATTCCCTCTTATCTACTGTTTCTAGCACTTGAAATTTTGCTTACACAATTTCCTTACGTATGTCCCTTTTAATTAAGTCTCTGCTATGCTCTAAGCTTTGTGCTGCCATTCCCTGGCTTACGGAAAGAAAAGTACAAACTCCCTTCGCTGACATTTGAAACAGTTCTTTATCTGGGAATCTAGCTAAGCCTCCATCCAGTCTCTGCTCTTGCTATTTCCCCACAAAATCCTTTCATCAATTATGATATATATACATTATATTCTGAATATAGTAGATAACTATCTCCGTAGTATTTATGTTAAAAAAAACCCCTTTTATTTGGAAGTTATTCTAGTAACTTCTGTAAGTTGGAAATTGAGTATAAAAGGACATCTAAATATCCTCTAGCCACATTTGCTCACTTGTTTATTATTTGCATCTGTGTGTGCTGTCACTCCTTCCCACTCTCTCTACTCATGTAGAGTTCTTTTTTTTCAACGTTTTTTTTTTTTTTTTTAAATTTATTTTTGGGACAGAGAGAGAGAGAGCATGAACAGGGGAGGGGCAGAGAGAGCTTTTTTGAATTATTTGAGGGGAAGTTACATATATTGAGCTTCTTTCTGCTAACACTTTGGTATTTCCTAAGAATAGGGTCATTCTCTTATATAACTATTGTATAACTTATCAACTTTGTAAATGGACGTTGACACAAATGTATGGTCTGTCTTCCAGTCTGATCAGTTGACCTTAATAAAGTCTGTTAACAGCATTTCCCTTGCTTCCTGTACAGAATCCAATCTGGGGTCAGGTGTTGTACATAGTTATTATTTCTCTTTAGCCTCCTTTTTCCTGGAATCTTTCTATAGCCTTTCTTTGTCTTTTATGACATTGACATTTTTGAAGAACACAACCCTTCCCCCTTTTAATAGAATAGTCTTCATTTTATGTTTGTCGGCAGTTGCCTTGTGATTAGATTGAGGCTATGCGTTCTTGGCTGGAATACTGTATAGGTGATGTGATATCCTGAGAAAGATGCACAACTTTTGGAGGCACATGATGTCTTTTGCCCCTTATTCTGATGTTAATATTGATTACTTGGCCAAGATGTTGCCAGATTTCTCCACTGTATAGTTTATTTTCCTTCTTTTGCAAGCAATAAGCATTTTATGGGGAGACAGTGCAAGTATGTTTCTCATCACAGTTTGCCCTAGATTTAGCATTCATTGATGATTCTTATCTGATCGAATTTTTCACTGTGTTCCAAAATGGTTATTTTCTGATTCCAGTATTCCCTTCCTACCACCAGTCAGCTCTTGACATTAATGTGTAATCACAAGCCCTGTATATCAGTTTGGACTCATGGATTCCTAGGTTTTGAATTGGTAAATTCATTACCTAATTATTTTGGTTCTCCAGTTGTCCTAGGTTTGGAAAGTGGAACTCTTTTAATCAATCTCTGTGTCCTTGTGGGGAATAGTATTAGAGAGCTAGTAAAATACGCATGTTTATACACACATACCTGTATACATAAACATATTTGCACATAAACACATTCATTGTAACATGCATATACATGGGTTAGAAATCGTGACTTTACATCAGTATGTCCAGCTTCACTACCTCTCTACAGGGCTCTTTCTTTGCACTTATCTTTTCACATTTTTATGTCCCTTTTTTATGCCATGAGAACCTTGGCTCCCAACATTGTCGGTGCCTTTACTCATTCGCTCTGTCCTACATACTACATCTAAAATACTTTCAGGGGCGCCTGGGTGGCTCAGTCGGTTGAGCACCTGACTTCAGCTCAGGTCATGATCTTGCGGTCCATGAGTTCGAGCCCCGCGTCGGGCTCTGTGATGACAGCTCAGAGCCTGGAGCCTGTTTCGGATTCTGTGTCTCCCTCTCTCTCTGACCCTCCCCCATTCATGCTCTGTCTCTCCCTGTCTCAAAAATAAACAAACATTAAAAAAAAAAAATTTAAAAAAAAATAATAAAATACTTTCAGAATTACTTTGCCCATTTCACCACAATAAACAAACTTCCTTCATGTGAGCGGGCAGTTTATATGTAGTTCTTCACTTGCTCATAACCCTCTTGCCCAAGACTGAGAATAAATAAATAAATACTGTATTCTTTTTTTTTTTTTTTTTTTAATTTTTTTTTTTTTTTTCCAACGGTTTTTATTTATTTTTGGGACAGAGAGAGACAGAGCATGAACGGGGAAGGGGCAGAGAGAGAGGGAGACACACAGAATTGGAAACAGGCTCCAGGCTCCGAGCCATCAGCCCAGAGCCTGACGCGGGGCTCGAACTCACAGACCGCGAGATCGTGACCTGGCTGAAGTCGGACGCTTAACCAACTGCGCCACCCAGGCGCCCCAATAAATACTGTATTCTTAAATTGCTTGAATCAGCCCTCCTTTCTCCCTCCCCTCCCCTCTCCTCCCCTCCCCTCCCCTCCCTACTTTTACTTCCTGCTCTTTCTTTCTGCATAAGGTAGTTACGGTATTCGTTCGAAATAAAATCAGGTTCATTTATTTGTTTGAGTTTCAGGGTTTTGTTAATGCTCATTCTCATTCTCATTCTGATTGTCTATTATTTTTATTTTTCCTTTACTTTTACTTATGCTTTTTAATATTTCACCTTGTGGGGACTAGTTATAATATACTAGCAGAAGTATATTTATACTTCTGTCTGTCTGTCTGTCTGTCTGTCTGTTTCTCTCTCTCTAATTAGGCCTCACACACAGTGCGGAGCCCAATGTGGACTTAACTCACAACCCTGAGATCAAGACCTGAGCTGAGATCAAGAGTCCGATGCTTAGTTGATGGAGCCACCCAGGCACTCCTGATGGGATTTATTTTTTGAATTTGTAGAAAATGAACATGGTTTCAAAAGTTAAAATTATACAGAAGATACACTTCCCTTCTGTATTTTTTCCATCCCATTTCCCTCATTTCTCATAGGTAACCAACCTCACTGTTTTGAGTTCAGCCTTCCCTGCATTTCTTTTGGTAATCACCAGCAGATACATGTTATTTTCTTTTTACTTTTTTTACACAAAAATTGTAGCATGTTGCATATACTGTTTTGTGCTTTGCTGTATTTTTTTTTTTTTTTTTAATTTAAACAGGATAAAATAAAATTTAATAGGCATACATACTGGGAATCCACACAGACGTAGAATTCTGTGTATTTTGCTGTTTTCATTTATTAATATCTCCTGGAAATAGGCCATATCACATCAAAGGGATCTTTCCCATTCATTTGTAAAAATCGTGGTAAAATTTAGGGATGCCTGGCTGGCTCAGTTGGTGGAGTGTGCAACTCTCTTTTTTTTTTTTTTTTTTTGAAGTTCATTTATTTTGATCAAGAGAGCATGTACTCACATGCAGGGGAGGGGCAGAGAGAGAGAGAGAGGGTGAGAGAGAATGCCAAGCAGACTCCCCACTGTCAGAGCCCTTGACAGATTGACACGGGGCTCAATTTCACACCGTGAGATCGTGACCTGAGCTGAAATCAAAAGCTGGCTGCTTAACCAACTGAGTCACCCAAGTGCCCCAGTGCACCTCTTGATCTTAGCGTTGTGAGTTCAAGCCCCATGTTAGGCCTAGAGCTTACTTAAAAAAGTGGTTAAATGTATATAAAACTTAAAATAGCCATTTAATGCATTAAATACATTCACATTCTTTTGTGACCATCACGCCATTCACTTCCAGAACATTTTTCATCTTTCTAGAATGAAACTCTATACTCTTTAGAGTGATAATTCCTTCTCCCTCCCCCAGCCCCTGTCTCATCTATTTTTTACATAGTTTTCATTACATGCATATTGCATAGTTTATTTAGCAGCATCCTATGTATAGGTATATAGGTTGTTTCCAGTATTTTGTGATGAAAATAATGCTGTAGCGGGTAACTTTGTGAATATACATTTTTGTGTTTTGGGAATGTACCTTCATGATTGATGAGTTCTTAGAGGTGAGACTACTGGGTTAAAGGGTAAATGTGTATGTTGTTTTTGTTAGATATCATTAAATCACAGTGAGTCCATAAGGATTACACCATTGTAAATTCCAACCAGCAGGGTGGGAGAGCCTATTGTGTTTCTCCATAGTCACACTGTAAAAGCTCTTTCACTTCACAGGGTATATTTTTTAGATGCATCCACATCAATGCATGTATCAGTAGTTTTTTTAAATTTCTGAGGGGGCGCCTGGGTGGCGCAGTCGGTTAAGCGTCCGACTTCAGCCAGGTCACGATCTCACGGTCCGTGAGTTCGAGCCCCGCGTCAGGCTCTGGGCCGATGGCTCGGAGCCTGGAGCCTGTTTCCAATTCTGTGTCTCCCTCTCTCTGCCCCTCCCCCGTTCATGCTCTGTCTCTCTCTGTCCCAAAAATAAATAAAAAAAAAAAAAAAAAAAAATAAATTTCTGAGTAGTATTCTATTGTGGGAATATACCACAACTTTTAGTTTCTGGTTTTTGGCTATTATGATGAATAAAGTTGCTGTGAACATTCAAGTACAGGTCTCTGCATACATTCCCCCCCTCCCCCTTGAGTAAATAGAATTGCAGGGTCTTAATGTCAAGTGTATGCTTATCCTATCTATTTGTTTTTGTTTAAGTTTTTTTGAGAGGACAAGTATAAGCAGGGGAGGGGCAGAGGGAGAGAGAATCTCAGGCAGACTCCATGCCCAGCCCTGAACCAAATGAGGGGCTCGACTCCATCACCCTGAAATCATGACCTGAGCTGAAATCAAGAGTCAGACGTTCAACCCTCTGAGCCACCCAGGCACCCCTCAATTTTTCATTTCAATTCTAACTAGAAGACATAGCTTTTATTTATTTGTTTTTTTTGGTTTCAATTTTTAATTTAAATTCTAGTTAAGTGTATGCTTACCTTTATAAGAAATTGTGAAACTCTTCTGAAGTGACTATACCCCTTTTATTGCACCTGCAAGGTAAAAGTTAAGTTTGTATCGTTCCTATTGGGTATTTTCACTTATTAAATTTCAGCCATTTTAATGGGATTGGTAGTGTTATTGCATTGTGGCTTTAATTTGCATTTCCATGATGAGTAATGATAGAATAGTTTCTCATTAACCACATTTATCTCTTCTTTTATAAGGTGTCTATTTAAATGTTTTGCCCATTTTTAAAAATTGGGCAGTTTGTTTTCTTATTGTAAAGTTTAAAAAGAATATATATTCTGGCTACAAATTTTTACCAGATACCTTTTAAGGGTAATTTCATCTTTTTTTTTTGTCCTTCCTTTTTATTGTCTTAATTTTTTTGGAAGTACAGGCATTTTGAATTTTCAAGTACAGTTTATCAGATTTTTCTTTTGTGATTAGTGCTTTTTGATGTATTAAGAGATCTTTGCCTCCCCATAGGTTATGAAGATCTTCTCTTCTGTTTTCTTGTAGAAGTTTTTATACTTTTAGCTTTTATATATAGGTCTGTGATTCATTTTGATTTAATTTTTGTGTATGGTGTGAAGAAAGGATTGAAGGTCAGTTTTTAAAATGTGGATATTCTGTTCCAGAGCTGTTTATTGGAAAGATTAACCTTTTTCCATTGTATTGTCTTGGTAACTTAATCAACTGCCTGTATACATGAGGATCTTGTTCTGGTCTTTTTTCCCTTCCACTGATCAATCCTTATGCCCACATACATTGTCCTGATTACTATAGCTTTTATAGTAAGGTCTGAAAGTAAGTAATGTGAAATTTTCAGCTTCTTTTTTGGTGGTGATTGCTTTGGCTAATCCACGGCTTTTGCATTTTGATACTAATTTCAGAATCAGTTTGTGAATCCCTACAATTTTTCAATCACTCTGAGAAACTTTCTGCAGAATTTGGCTTGCTGGGACATCCTGAATTCTGGTCATTGTCTTGTCAATTCAAGATTGCGGGGCTCTTTTTGGGTCCCTCTTTCTGTGCTGTGATGTGGAAGTTGCTTTCTGGCAGAAAAGACTGGGTACTAGCAGTTGCCCCTTTCTCCTCAAATGTTTCCCTAATCTCCGGGACAACAGTTTTTCACTGCCTGTTCTCTGATATCTGAATATAGTTTGTTCTTATGATTTGTCTTGTTCACAGTCGGATGAGAGTTTGTTACTCTCTCGAATTAAAGCAGAAGTCCCGTAGCTGATTCTTGAGTTCATTAAAAAAAGGCTCTCCTCATGCTTTGGCTGAGTTACAGTGTTTTTTTTAATTTTTTTAATTTTTTAACATAGGTGCAAAAATATGTATTTGTTAAAAGTGTCTTTGAGCCTTTTTTTTTTTTTTTTTTTAAAGTAAGCTCTGTGCCCAATGTGGGGCTTGAACTCATGACCCTGAGAGGCAAGAGTTGCATGTTCTACCAACTGAGTCAGCCGGGTGCCCCTGTGCATATTTTATGGAGCAACTTTTGAGGCTACAGGATTAATTTCTGTCTGAAAGTTTTCCTGAGGAAGATAGGGTTGATGTTTCAAAGTCTCTTTTATTTGTTCTTGTATCTCGGGACTAGGAAACCAATCCAAACCAACTCTCGGTACCAGATTTCACGTATAACCATGAGGGAAATCATCTCTTTTCCAGGTTCCCTAAAGTTACTAAGTCTTGGGCCTCTCTGAACGTAACCTTCCTTCCACCTTGGTTCCTAAAAACTAAGAATAGGTGCCAGGCTCATATGCATTGACTTATGCGCAGTCTTTGTTTGTTAATGGTGGGCTTTTCATGCCTGATTAAATGAGAATGGTTCTCTCAGTTATGACCATTCAAGATAATGGTCTCAGTTGTCCAATTAATTACCCTGGTAAATCGATTGACAAATTTTTACTAAACCTTTGCAATTAACATTATTGGCATGGAAAGTAGAGAGGAGAGTCTTTACTTTTTTATTCAGGAGCATGCCTGCACATGCACGCATCCACTTCTGACATTTGAAGAGTTAGAATCAGGTGCCACTTTAAAGTGTTTTCAGTTTGGGGACGCCTGGGTGGCTCAGTCGGTTAAGCTTCTGATTTCGGCTCAGGTCATAATCTCTCGGTTCATGGGTTCAAGCCCTGTGTGGGGCTCGGTGCTGACAGCTCAGAGCCTGGAGCCTGTTTCGGATTCTGTGTCTCCCTCTTTCTCTGCCCCTCCCCCACATGTGCTCTGTCTGTGTCTCTCTCTGTCTCTCTGTCTCTCTGTCTCTCTCTCAAAAATAAATATTAAAAAAATTAAAAGCAAAAGTGTTTTTAGTTTGGCTAAGTGTAATTTGTTAAATTGAGGGCTAGAGGTAGATGAAAAAGAAAAAGGGGCTTTCTCATTTACCCATCAGAAAACATTAAATAATAATCCAAATCAAACAGCAGTTAAATTTCTTCACTAAATTTCATTCAGTCCTATGTAATTCTGTTTTGCTTATTCATCTTTTTCTGTAGTCTGCTCTAAAGAAGTCATCTCCTTTAGGTGTATAAAGAGATCTACACATTTTAAATTGTCCTCTAGTACATTTGTAAAGTTGTGGAAGTTCCCTTAGCTCGGTAGTTTATTAGCCCCAGAGTCTGTTTCCCGAAATATCAAGATTTAAAACTACTTTGTGCTGTCTTGTCCGTGAGGATCTTAGACTTGAGAGCAAATCGCAGAAGGAAAGAGAACCAACCACCTGTTTGGCAAAAGACGCTTTTGATGCTCTTCATTCATTCTTATGTATGAGTTTTCACCTGCTGTCCTTTCCCCTTAGTCCGAAGGATAGATATCCTTTTATTTACTGAAGTGTTTGTGGATAATTGTCTCAACTTTTATCTGGAAATGTTTTTATTTCACATTAACTTTGAAAGACTGTTCACTGGTTGTAAAATTGTGGCTTGACGGTTTCTTATTTCAGCACTTTATCTATCTATCTGAAATGTTTCTTGAGTGATTTCCCACGCATCTCGATTCAGGGTGCTACGTGCTGCTTCCGTCTGAACACGCCTCCTTCTGTGAGGCTGGCAAAAGACAGCGGTGTAGCCAGCACACAAGACTGTTGTTGATGCATGGCCGAGGACGGCGGTGGCTTTATAGCATCCTGGGCACTTCGCTTCCATGAAGCAGGAGTTGGGGCCCCGCACCAGGTGCTACTTCCTGTGGTGCTGCCTCTCTTCCCTGGAGGAACGGAGCAAGTCTTTTGTAAGGGGCATGTCCTCGTGGGAGGTAGTCCCCACCGGAAGGTAGTGCAGCGCTTTAAAGATGTTGTTCCATTGTTTTATTGTTGTGTCCGAAAAGGTGACTTTTATCCTTGTTCCTATGTATGTATGGTCTTTTTTCCCCTGTGGCTACCTTTAAGATTTTCTGTTTTTAAATGGTTAGACTCTGGTCTAGGTTTCTTTGTATTTGTTTTCCTTGGGATTCTTTGATCTCCTTCAGTGTTTAGATTGGTGTTTTGAAAAAGTTGGGTGAGGAAGTTTGGGCCATTATTACTTCAAGTATTTTTTTCTTCTCCTTCATTCTGACTTCTGTGACTCCGATTACATGTTTGTTAGACCATTTGATATATATATATTTTTAATGTTTATTAATTTTTGAGAGCGAGTGAGAGAGTGAGAGAGTGAGAGAGTGAGAGAGAGAGAGAGAGAGAGAGAGAGAGAGAGAGAGAGAGATTGGAAGGGAGAAAGGATGAGCCGGGGAGGGGCAGAGAGAGGAAGACACAGAATCCAAAGCAGGCTCCAGGCTCCGGGCTGTCAGCATAGAGCCCGATGCGGGGCTCAAACTCACGAATGGCAAGATCATGACCTGAGCTGAAGTCGGCTGCTTAACCAACTGAGCCACCCAGGTGCCCCTTGATATATTACATATACTTAAGGCTCTGTCCATTTTTCTTCAAAAAATTTTTTTTCTTTCCTGGTCAGTTACTTTTTCTGTCATTTCCAATCTGAGTAACATTCAAAAATAAAATGCTTTTACATCTCATCTTGTTCTCCTGACCCACTGTAGAAAGGGCCTTAAGAAAAGCTAACGGAGGAGCACCTGGTAGTTCAGTGGCTTAAGCGTCCAGCTCTTGATTTTGGCTCAGGTCATGATCTCGCTGTTCATGAGTTTGAGCCTCCTGTTGGCTCTGCGCTAACAGCAGCCTGTGCCCTGACAGCGTGGAGCCTGCTTGAGATTCTCTCCTTCTCTCTTGTCCCTGCTTTGCTCACGTGCATGCATTCTCTCTCTTTCTCTCTCTCTCTCTCTCTCTCTCTCTCTCTCTCTCTTTCAGGATAAATAAATAAAAATTAAAAATAAAAAAGCTAATCTTTGAGATGACATTCCCCAGCAGTGAAAAAATGCGTAGGGTTATTCAAAAGAAATTCATCTTTAACGACAGAAGTTTTAAAACCATGAGTTTTTGGACTCTCAGGCTATGGTATCTCCTGATCTTGGAAATTAACTCTTTGAAGTATAGTCTCTTACCAGTGTCTTTTACTTCATGAAAATTTCTCAAACCAATTTTTGTGTCATCTTAATTAAAATGAGAGCACTGTGTAGTTGGATAAAGAAATGAAGACATTGCCAAGGTCAGGGTAGTTAAGGGCCTTTATGTCTCATTTTACTAACATTCTAGTTTCTAAAGTTCTGTAATAACCTTCTAAAGAATTTTGATGTTAAAAATATTAGTAGCATATGAATGGCATTCTAAATTGTAAGGACTGTATCTCTGTCCTTCAGTTTAGTTCAAAATTGAATTACTAAAGTTTAAAGATAACTTTTAATGATAAATTCTGTTTTATTATGCCTTATAATTAAAATGAATCCAGCTCATGGATATCTTGTAAAGCAGCTAGTATTTAAAAACCAACAATTCAGGGAGTGCATGATGGCTCAGTTGGTAGAGCATGCGACTCTTGATCTCAGGGGTGTGAGTTCAAGCCCCACATGGGGCATGGGGCCTACTTAAAATAAAAATAAAAAAAAAATTAAGAAAACTGCTTTTAGGTTTCTATTTTACATATGTAGAAAAATTGACATTTGTTAATTTCATCAATTGCCTGCTGAGATATAACAACCTTTAAATTTAAAGCTTGAAAACCCAGTCTGTCAGAGTTGGGGTGTTTTTTTTTTTTTTTTGCTTGGAAGCTAGGAGTCTCAACTTGACATCATCAGTTTCCTTATATAAGGATCAATTTGCTTGTTTTATAGAACATCATAGGTTGTTTCCAGTTTAAGTTTCTATGATTGATGGATCTCGTTCCTCATTACAGAGCCTTTAGTTACCCTCCTGTGTTTCCCCCACTGCATGCTGATTATACTTAAATAAAAACGTTGATAAGGTGAAGATAGTTAAAACTATTTTCAAAGACATGTACAGGGATGAGTCAAGAATCTATAGTTATTGGTGATCACCTAAGAGCCATCCATCAGTCTTAACTGTTTTCTTTTTTTTAAAGACTGGTAGGAGTTAAAAAAAATTTTTTTTTAACGTTTATTTATTATTGAGAGAGAAACAGAGCATGAGCATGGGAGGGGCGGAGAGAGGGGGAGACACAGAATCTGAAGCAGGCTCCAGGCTCTGAGCTGTCAGCACAGAGCCCGAAGCGGGGCTCAAACCCACGAACTGCGAGATCATGAACTGAGCTGAAGTCAGACGCTCAACTGACTGAGCCACCCAGGCGCCCCGAGACTGGTAGGAATTTTTAATTAATGTGACCAGAAAACAGTAACTTTTTACTGAAACTTAACGCTGGGCCGGTTCTATTGAAAGGCACGTGTTCGAACAGCTGTAGACAGTGCAGTTACACTCAGATTTCACTCAGAAAAAAGTTACACTCAGAAAGAAGGAGTAAACTGTTTAGTTTTTAGTTGAAATGGTTAAGAGCTTGGACTCTGATATTAGAAAGACCTGGATTTAGTTTCTAGTTCCATCACTTACTAGATGCATGACCTTGAGAGAGTTATTTTGTTTCCTATAATCTTTCTTCTCATGTAAAAGAGCGATAAATTTGAACTCTACTTTTATCTGCTTTGCATATCAGAGGGCTGTGGTAGGGATGAAATGAGAGTAATAAATGGAATGCTTTCCACACAATATCTAGCTCAAATATTAGATGAAGTGTATATTCACTTAACATTAACTTAACAATTTTTATTTTATTTTATTTTAGTCTAGTTTAGTTTTAAATGTTTATTCATTTTGAGAAAAAGAGAAGGAATTTTAAGAAGGCTCCACACTCAGTTTAGAACCCATGTGGGGCTCAATCTCATGAGATCATGACCTGAGCCGATATCAAGAGTCGGACACAGGACGCTCAGTTGGTTAAGCGTCTGACTTTGCCTCAGGTCATGATCTCAGGGTTCATGAGTTTGAGCCCTACATCGGGCTCTGTGCTGACCGCTCAGAGCCTGAATGGAGACTGCTTCAAGTTCTGTGTCCACCTCTCTCTGCCCCTCGCCCACTTGCACTCTCTCTCAAAAATAAATAAACGTTAAAAAAAAAAAAAGTCGGATGCTCAACCAACTGAGCCACCCAGGTGCCCTTAACATTCTTAATATATTAGTGTTTTTATTTAAAAAAAAAAATTTTTTTTTCAACGTTTTTTATTTATTTTTGGGACAGAGAGAGACAGAGCATGAACGGGGGAGGGGCAGAGAGAGAGGGAGACACAGAATCGGAAACAGGCTCCAGGCTCCGAGCCATCAGCCCAGAGCCCGACGCGGGGCTCGAACTCACGGACCACAAGATCGTGACCTGGCTGAAGTCGGACGCTTAACCGACTGCGCCACCCAGGCGCCCCAGTATATTAGTGTTTTTAAATTTAACATTAAAATTATACAATATTTTATATAAATAGCAGTATATATTATATGTGTTATGAAGTGTACTTCGAAAAACATCTATGAACCCACTACTTGAACTTAAGAACTGGCTTAAGGTTGTTAGGTGCACCTGCTCCCTGTGTGTGTGTTTCTCCGTTTTACTCATCTTTCTGCTTCTGTCCCAGAAGTAACAGCTGTCATAATTCACTTGCATTTTAAAAACTTTAAAACCACATGTGTGTGTTCATGAGCCATGTTTAGTTTTTGTTTTTAGCTTTACAAAAAAATTAATGTACTTGCTTTTAAAAAACTTTTGATTCCGAAGTTGAGATCCAACCATATTGTGCATAATTTATTTGTGCCACTACTATATTATATATATGTGTGTATGTATATATATATATATATATATATATATATTTTTTTTTTTTTTTTTTTTTTTTTTTTTTTTTTTTTTTTTGGTATGACTTTATTTTTTAAAATTGGGATTCATGGTCATTAGAATGTCCTGGGTTTTGATGTATGAATGAAATTTCAGTGAACATTTTTGTGTATTTTGTTGCAAGAACATTTTTATTGCACTAAAGTTTTTAAACATAAACTTGATTTTAACTGCTGATGTAATAAATTTGCTTTTTGTGTAGAACTCTTTTAGAAAAGGTAAGTTTTCTTACTGAAATAGCCCTCTCTAATTAGCTAATTTATTTTATCTTATGCCAGTCATTTATTACTTACCACACAATTGGCAATATGCACTGCTGTTTTCCTTACATGAGTTTAAGTATTTGATTTTAAAGGACAACTTCATTAAAGTATAGTTTACATAAAATAAATTTCACCAACCTTAAAATTACAATTTGCTGAGTTTTCATAAATATAACCCATTACCACAGTCATCATATAAAACACTCTCACCACCCCCTAAAAGGTCTTTTGTTGCTTTGTGCAGTCAGTCCACTCCACTGATAGCTGGCAGCCATTTGTCTACTGTAGGTCACTAATCGTGCCTTTTCTTGCATTTCATGTAAATGGTATTCCCCTTCTGTATATAACGTACCTTCCAGAATTGTTCCACCATCCTTGGATATTCTTTTCTTTTTCTTTTTTTCTCTTGGCATTTCAGTTTTGGAAGCTTGTATTAATCTTCAGATTCGTGGATTTTCTTTTTTTCTTTTTTAGTTATGTCCAGTCAGCTGATGAGCCCATCAAAGGCATCCATTTCTGTTAGTTTTTTTTTTGATTTCTAATATTCCCATTTACTTCTTTCTCAGAGTTTCCATCTCTTTCCTTACATTACCCATCTCTTCTTGCTTGTTGTCTACTTTTTCCATTAGCGTGCTTACCATATTAATCATAATAAAAATCCCACAGTTGGTCTCCAGTTATTTTATCTTATTTTTATTTGAGAGAGAGAGAGAGAGAGAGACAGTGAGAGTGAGAGAGAGAGTGTGAATGGGGGAGAGGGGCAGAGGGAGAGAGAGAATCTTAATCAGAATCCATGCCCTGTGGAGCCTGATGCAGGGCTTGATCTCACAACCCTGGAATCCTGACCTGAGCTGAAATTAAGAGTCAGATGCTCAGCTGACTGAACCGCCCCATTTTTAGTGTTTTTAAAGAACCTGCTTCTTTCCTGTTTACTAGCAAATTTTGGAGGCTTCATTGCATATAGCATCAAAAATCTGTTTTCACTTACCAGCACTCATGGTTTCTCATTTAAGAATGTAGGTGACCACATAAAAACTTGCATATAAATGTTCAAAGTAACATTATTCATAATAGCCAAAAAGTGGAAACAATTTAAATGCCCATCAGCTGATGAATGGATAAATAAAATTGTATTTCTATACAATTAAGTGTTCACACACACACAAAATGAACTACTGATGTATGCTGTAACATGGATAAATTTGAAAGGATTATGCTAAGTGAAAGAAGCCAGTCATAAAGGAGTAGATATTTTATGATTCCATTTGTATGAATTGTCCAAAATAGGTGAATTTTTTAGAGCAGAAAGTTAGATTAGTGGTTGCCTAGGGTGGGGGGTGGGCAGAGGTGCTATGAGGTTAAACGGGGAAAAAACGGGAGGGGGGTAACAGCTAAGGGGTACTGGGCTTCTTTTTTGGGATAAGGAAAATGTTCTAAAATAGATTGTAATGATGGTTGTACCACTCTGAATATATTTAAAAAAGGCATTGAAATGGACACTGTGAGTCTATGGATGTGAATTATATCTCTATGAAGCTGTGAAAGAATATACCTGTTGTACTGAGGTAAGATCTCTATGCTGCCATGAAAGAATTTTATGGAAAAATAATATTACTTTTCTCATGGCACTGACCTCAGAAGGTTTGTTCTCTATGCCAAACATTCCTGGGTTTCAAAAATAACATGTTAATTGAAGTTACCTCCAGGTTTTCTAAAACCTTATTCTGCCTTTGTTATAGGATTCAGCTGCTAATTCTAGGGCTAATGTTAATTCCAGCACCATATCATTTTCATGTCAGGAAGATTTGTGTTAAAGATTTTCTTAAAAATGAATTCCAAGTTCATACACAAACCCATCTGCACTTTTCTATTTGTCCATTAAATATGTTTGTGAGATGCTTGAGTATATTATAGCAGTACATGCAGAAATTTTGCTCTTAAGCTTATAACATCAAGTAAAAAAAATTACCATGAAAGCCATAATTTTGGTGGATCTGCTGTTTTAGGGCTAATAAAGTGCTGTGGTTACAAGTGGCAAATGTGTTATTTTATTTTAGATAATCTGACCAAACTTAGTCCCTCAGCCCCTTTTTAGTGTGTGTGTGTGTGTGTGTGTGTGTATGTATTTTAAGGTCTTAATACTTTAGAGAGTCTCCTGTGAGAGGAAGATTTTTACTAGTGGTATTATAGTAAAGTGTAGAGATAATTATATGATGATATGTAAGAGAATATTAATACATTTATAATTTAAACTGATAAGAACAGATACTACACTTGATCTTAGCCAAAAGGCCGAGAAGCGATAATACATTTATAATTTAAAAGCTTAAATATTTTAATGTCAATCAAACAGCAATTTACTTTAAAAGTAACTTTTTTGGGGGCACCTAGGTGGCTCAGTTGGTTGAGCGTCCGACTTCGGCTCAGGTTATGGTCTCACAGCTCGTGAGTTCGAGTCCCACATCAGGCTCTGTGCTGACAGCTCAGAGCCTGGAGCCTGCTTCTGCTTCTGTGTCTCCCTCTCTCTCTGCCCCTAACCCACTTGCATTCTGTCTCTGTCTCTCTCAAAAATAAATAAACATTTAAAAAAAATTTTTTTTAAATGTAACTTAAAAAAAAATGTTTCTTTATTTTTGAGAGATGGAGAGAGAGAGAGAGAGAGAATGCGCGCAAGCAGGGGAGGGGCAGAGAGAGAGAGAGGGAGAGAGAGAATCCCAAGCAGGCTCTGCACTGTCAGCATAGAGCCTGATGTGGGGCTTGAATTCATGAAATGTGGGATCGTGATCTGAACTGAAATTGAAGGTCAGACACTTAACCAACTGACCCACCAAGGTGCCCTTAAAAAGTAACTTTTTTGAGCATAGGTCCTATACTACATAGGAATGCTCTTTCATTTTTTTTTTTTTAATGTTTATTTTTGAGAGAGAGAGAGAGAGAGAGAGAGAGAGAGCGTGCGTGCGTGAGTCGGGGAGGGGCAGAGAGAGCGAGGGAGACACAGAATCCGAAGCAGGCTCCAGGCTCCAAGTAGTCATCACAGAGCCCAACGTGGGGCTCAAACCCATGAACCATGAGATCATGACCTGAGCTGAAGTTGGATGCCTACCTGACTGAGCCACCCAGGTGCCATGATACAGGAATGCTTTTAAAAGAAAATTCCTAGTGGGGTGTCTGTGTGGCTCAGTTGGTTAAGCATCCCACTCTTTATATTGGCTCAGGTCATGATCTCATGGTTCGTGAGATCGCCCCGAGCTCCATGTGGCTCCGTGCCGATAGCAAGGAGCCTCCTTGTGATTCTCTTTCTCCCCTCCCCTGCTCTCTCTAGCTCTCTCTCTCTCTCTCTGTCTCTCAAAATAAATAAACATTAAAAAAAAGAAAATTACTAGTGATGGTTGTGTTTTTATTATTAAAGTCAAAAACTGAAAGTTAAGCTGGTTTGCTTTAGATGAGTCTTTCAAAATATGTAGAGAGAACTGTTAAAGTTGTAAGATCATCTTTGACATGAGCAACAAACTAAACACTAATTCCGTCACTGTAAAGCTCTTGGTGAAAATGGATGGAGATAACTTTTTAGTAATTGTTTACAGTCAAGATGCATAAAGAGGGCAGTTTTATTGGATTTGGAAAATACAGACAGAAAAAATTTGTCACATTGCTAATAACATAGCTCTTATAGTACTTAATTGTGTAACTAGATTAAGAAATATAATTGGCCTGGGCACCTGGATGGCTCAGTCAGTTAAGTGTCCGACTCTTGATTTCCGGCCAGATTGTGATGTCCCAGTTTGAGAGTGTGAGCCCCGCATCGGGCTCTGTGCTGACAGCACCCAGCCTGCTTGGGATTCTCTGTCTCCCTTTCTCTGCCCCTCCCCTGCTTGCTCTCTCTCTCTGTCTCAAAAATAAACAAACATTAAAAAAAAAGAAATATAATTGGCCCACTTAATCAGCTCAATGATCTAAAAAGTGAACTGCTGTACAAATAGTCCAGTTTATACCACTGTTATAAATGGCCTTATCATATGCCAGACTCTTAGAGTAATTACTTTCTTATGATTCTGTCTTTGTTTAATAAGAATATGTTTTTGAACCTGTGTAATATTTAACGTATAAAGCCTGCGTTATTTTGAAGTTGATATTGAAACCCTCTAAACTTCTGACCTTGAATAGAATTTGCTATGTATAACCATTACGTGCAGCTGGTGGATTCAAAATTGCCTGTTCTGGGACTCTGCTTTGTGAAACATAGTGTGTTTTGGACATGAATGCATGGCAGCTGACACTTATCAAGGATAACAGGAGCCTTACTCATTTTCACATTTTAAAGTAACTTTGAAAGCTTTGCGTGTGCACACATGCTCAGCATATGTTCCTAAGATTTAAATCTATTTTCCGTTATGTATTAATGAAACCAAATTTCAGTCTTTAATGAGCCTCAACATTAAACTTCTATGTGAGTACACAAACACCTAAAGACCAATAGTGTAGGGAATTTAATCCACTCCCATGGAATTTTATCTCTCATACTTTAAAATTATTACAAGTAAAAATGTGCCTACTGTATTCTAGGTAGCACTCTTATTACATAATGTGGTATTTGGCATTTCTTTCATTCTCCTATAAAATTTGGGCCTAATGTAGAAGATTGGATTGTAGAAATTATCTTTTTCTAATCAACTACTGGTATATTGCTCTGCTCTTTGAAAAGGTTTTTATAGACCTAGTTATTTTACAGGAGGGTGACATAAATAGAATTGGAATTGCATGATTTTTATTCTTGGTTCTTACCCTTTTAAAATTTTCCTTAAAAATAGATTGCGATAATATTTTAAAAAGAATTCTAGGATAAAACTGTGAAATTCCTGCGTTGGCAAACTTGTTAATTAAAATAACACCTTTTAGTGGTTGATACGGGTTTCAGACACTGCTACCCTTCGATATATTGATATGCAGATCGCACTGACTGGCTGCAAGGTAACAGGAGACATGCCTTGACTTCTGAAGATAAATTGGCCGTGCACAGCTGTGATCCCACTGTCTTTTCCTTTCTAGATGTGGTTGAATCGTGTAAGGCCTTTGATACCTGGGTCCTGGGTAGTAAGCGGAAATTTGGTTTTTTGTGTATGTGAGTTTTCACTCGGGCTTCTGATAAGCCTGTCTTGCGGTGTGAAGGTACCACGTAAATTGTGGATGTATTTTTCCTTAAATAGCTCTCTCTGAATTTGAAATATAAGAAGGTTGAGTTTCAGTTTTTCCCCCCATTTCCCTTTTGGCAGTTAAAAAGGAAGCCATTCTATTAAGAGTGATAAATAGTGAAAAGAATTTCAAATTTAGGCTAGTTAAGTTGCTAAGTGACTTTTTTTAAACATTTATTTTTGAGAGCCAGAGACACAAAGCACAAGCAGGGGAGGGGCAGAGAGAGGAAGACAGAATGGGAAGCAGGCTCCAGGCTCTGAGCTGTCAGCCCAGAGCCTGACGTGGGGCTCGAACTTATGACCTGCGAGATCAAGACCTGAGCCGAAGTCGGACGCTTAACCGACTGAGCCACGCAGGTGCCCTCTAAAGTGAAATGTTTTTAATTTTATTTATTTATTTTGAGAGAGAGTGTGCACAAGCAGGGGAGGGCCCGGGGTGGGGCGTAGGAGAATTCTAAGCAGGTTCCACGCTGCCAGGGCAGAGCCTGACGTGGGGCTCGATCCCGTGAACCATGAAATCATGACCTGAGCCGAAAGCAAGAGTCCTATGCTTAGTCGAATGAGCCACCCCTGTGCCCCCTCGGTCATCTTTCTCAGATCAGTTTTCAAATACATTTGGGAATTTTTCTTTACAATTTGCATCTTAAATAGGAAATTTAGCTTTCCCTTTTCTTTTGGTGCCCTCCATGTGTCCCCTTCTCCCTGGCCTGGCACCCTAGCTCTTTTTTTGTCACCTCCCATTTCCACCCTGCCTTCAGTCTAGGTCCGGGTTTCCATTCTGAAGTATTAACTGTGGTATCGGAGAGATGCGTGACTCCCTCTTCTGCTGCAGGTTATAGTTTGATATAATCAGTATTGTTACTGACAGTCATAGCTTTTCTTCACCTTCCTTTTAGGAATTTTTTGGTTTGGATTTTATCTATGAGCCTTGCGTTTGGTCCTGTTACCTTGTGCATGATTGGATTTCCCGACTGCTTTTGCTAGTGTAGGTCCTGAATTCAGTAGGTTTAAGGAGTCATCAATTCATTATGGTACATTTGCTCTTTGTCTTGGTCCACAGGCATATTTTTTATGTTTCAGCATGTTTGTGTCCTCCAAAATTAATAAAAAAATAATATCCTTTGTCATTATTATATTTGGAGTCCTGTTCTTTAAAATATTTATTTTAATTAAGTTTTTAATTTAATTAATTTTTAAATTCTAATTGATTTTTGAGAGAGAGAGACACACACAGAGTATGAGTGGGGGAGGGGCGAAAAGAGAGGGAGACACAGATTCTGAAGCAGGCCTCAGGCTCTGAGCTGTCAGCACAGAAGCTACTGTGGGGCTTGAACTTGTGAACTGTGAGATCATGACCTGGGCTGAAGTTGGAGGCTTAACAGCTGAGCCACCCAGGTGCCCCTTAAGTTTTTTATTTTAATTCCAGTATAGTTAACATACAGTGTTATATTGGTTTTAGGTGTACAATATAGTGATTCAGTAGTTCTGTATGTTAGTCAGTGCTGATCATGGTAAGTATATTCTTTAATTCTCATCACCTGTTTCACCTACTGCACCGCCCCCCCCCCCCCCCTTCCTCCCCTCTGGTAACCATCAGTTTGTTCTCTGTAGTTACGAGTCTGTTTCTTGGTTTGTTTCTCTCTCTCTCTCTGTCTGTCTCTCTCTCATTTCCTTTGTTCATTGTTTTGTTTCTTAAATTCCACATATGAGTGAAATCATATGGTATATTTGTCTTTCTGATTGACTTACTTCGTTTAGCATTTTTGTTGCAAATGGCAAGATTTCATTCTTTTTTTTTATGGCTGAATAGTATTCCTGTGTGTGTGTGCGTGCGTGTGTGTGTGTGTGTGCGTGTGTGTGCGTATATACACACACAGCACATCTTTTTTTTAATATATAATTTGTCAAATTGGTTTCCATACAACACCCAGTGCTCATCCCAACAAGTGCCCTCTTCCCTCCCTGCCCGTCACCAACTTTCCCCTCTCCCCACCCCCATCAACCCTCATTTTGTTTTTAGTATCCAAGAGTCTCTTATTTGCCTCCCTCCCTCCCTCTCTGTAGCTTTTTTTCCCCCCATGGTCTTCTGTTAAGTTTCTCAAGATCTACATATGAGTGAAAACTTACGGTATTTGTCTTTCTCTGACTGACTTCACTTAGCATAATATGTTCTTTACCTTCTTTATCTGTTCTTCTATTGATGGACATTTGGGTTGCTTCCATAATCTGGCTGTTGTAAATAGTGCTGCAGTAAACATGGGGTGCTTGTAATTCTTTGAATTTAGTGTTCTTGTATTTTTTGGGTAAATATTCAGTAGTACGATTACTGGATCATATGGTAGTTCTATTTTTAACTTTTTGAGGAACGTCCATACCGTCTTCCACAGTGGCTGTACCAGTTTGCCTTCTCATCAGTAGTGCACAAGGGTTACTTTTTCTCCACATCCTCACCAACACTTGTGTTTCTTGTGTTTTTTATTTTAGCCATTCTGACAGGTGTGAGGTGATATCTCATTGTGGTTTGAGGTGCATTTCCCTGATGACGAGTGATGTTGAGCATCTATTCATGTATCTGTGGGCCATGTGTATGTCTTCTTTAGTCATATGTCTGTTCATGTCTTCTGCCCATTTTTAATTGATTAGTATTATGTTTCATTTTGAGTTGTGTGTAAGTTCTTTATATAATTTGGATACTAACCTTTTATTGGATATGTCATTTGCAGATATCTTCTCCCATTCAGTAGGCTGTCTTTAGTTTTGTTGATTGTGTTGTTCTTTGATGTGCAGAAGCTTTTTATTTTCATGAAGTCAGGAAGTTCTTTTTGATTTCACAGCATGGCCTATTTATATAGACTTGCAGATAGTAGGTACTGAAATGTTTATTAAATGAATGTGTGGAGGATCTTGAGAAGCTGTACCAGTTTCAAACCTTCAATCCCAGTCTTAATCTAGTACAGTGGTTCTCAGAGTGTGGTTCATGTTCCTTTGGGGAGCGCCTGAGAACTTTTACAGGGTCCACACAGTTAAAACTATTTTCATAATAACCCGTTATTTGCCATTTTCATTCTGTTGGTGTTTGCACCGATGGTGCAAAATCAGTGGTGTGGAAAACTGCTGACATCTTAGCTTGAACCAAGGGAGTGGCACTAGCAGTCTTTACATTCTTTACTGCCATGCACTTGACTTAAAGGGAAAAAACATTTCTCACTTAGGATTGCCCTGCATGATGCAGCAACATTGGCTCATTTCATTAAATCTTGACTCTTGGGTACCGTATTTTTAAAATTCTGTCTGGTGAGAATGGAAAACATGTGGAAAGCACTTTGCCTACCGAAGTGTAATGGTTATCTTGAGGGATAGCCCTTGTGTGGTAGGTTTGTTAACCGAACTGGCCACTTTTTTTTTTTCATGGAATACCATTTTTACATGAAAGAATGATCAACAAGCTATGGTTATTGAAACCTGGGTATTTGGCAGTGGTATTTGCCTGGGTATTTGCTCAGAAACCGAGCAAGATGAACCCATTACTTCAAGGAAAGCATGGTATTTGGGAACAAATACTAATGGTATTTGTCGACAGTGATAAAATTCGAGTTTTCAAGTGAAAATTGTAATGTTGGTGAACTTGAACGTGCCCCCATGAGGGTAACAGCTTCTCAGTACTAAAGACTTTCACGATGAGACTGGTGGTGGTATTAATATGATGGAGATTTTGATATCGTATCATGAAATACCACTATTTGAAAATATCCTTGATCAGTGAACTGATATTGTTAAAATGACGATGTTTGATGTTACAAGATCACGCCTGGGTAAGAGATTTGTTCAGAGTGCAAGCTAGGGGAGTATATTTTAATGTAACAGCATGAAAGGTGGTCAGAATGGTTTCAGATTTCACTCTGCCACTAGCCTTTAAGAAAATACTTGTCGAGGGGCGCCTGGGTGGCGCAGTCGGTTAAGCATCCGACTTCAGCCAGGTCACGATCTCGCGGTCTGTGGGTTCGAGCCCCGCGTCGGGCTCTGGGCTGATGGCTCGGAGCCTGGAGCCTGTTTCCGATTCTGTGTCTCCCTCTCTCTCTGCCCCTCCCCCGTTCATGCTCTGTCTCTCTCTGTCCCAAAAATAAATAAAAAATGTTGAAAAAAAAAAAATACTTGTCGAGTTTTAGCATAATACCAATTATTATCTACAATAATTTGCAAAAGGCTATTGAGATAGTCCTTTTTTATTTTAACAAGAGTACATGTCTCTGAGCCTGGATTTCCTTCATATGTTTTAGTCAGATGAACATTGCAGCATATTGAATGGAGAAGTAGGTCACTGAATCCAGTTATCTTCTTTGAGTCAGACCAAGAGTTGTAAACATGTAGAAACAGTACCACCTCTCTCACTGATGGTTTTGTTTCAGAAAATTTATTTTTCATAAAAATTATTTGTGAAATTTTTTTTTTAATGTTTATTTTTGAGAGAGAGCGAGTGAGCAAGTGGGGGGAAGTGCAGAGAGAGAGGGAGACAAAGAATCTGAATCGGACTTCAGGCTTTGAGCTGCCAGCACAGGGCCCGATGTGGGGTTCAAACTCATGGAGTGGGAGATCATGACCTGAGCCAAAAGTCAGATGCTTAACCAACTGAGCCCACACAGGTGCCCCTGAATTTTTGTTTTTTGAAAGTTTACTTGTTTATTTTAAATGAGGGCGGGGGGAGGGAGGGAGGGAGAGGGAGAACGGGGGAAGGGTTCTCTCTCTAGAGAGAAGTCCAAGCAAGCGGCACACCGCCAGCACAGAGCCTGATGCGGGGCTCGAACTCACAGACTGAGAGATCACGACCTGAACCAAAATCAAGAGCCAGATGCTCAACTGACTCTGTCACCCAGGCGCCCCATGTTTATGAAATGGTTACCACGTAATGGGTTTGTTTCGAAATGAATTAATATTTCAAATGTTTGTAAGTTTTAATTTTGAATATGGTAGATATTAATAGATATAACCAACATAACATTTTAAAAGCTTTGGCGTTCCCAGTTTTTAAGGTGTAAAGGAATCCTAATATCACAGAAGTTGAGAATCACTGATGTAGTATTTGGTTGGAGCTCTAGAGGCATTTGACTTAAACCTTTCACTCTGCTGTATATATTTGTTGCTTTGAAGCACGTCCAATTCCTGCTGTGGTTGTCTCTGTTCTGATGACCTACTTAAACAGGAAGGGGTCCTGAGCTAATGGTAAAATTTGGCCATTTTCAAGGACACACAGGTCATTACCCCGAATCTTACTTTTAGTAGTAAGAACCAGATTGACTGCAAAGGTTAGGACTTTGAACAGTTGTATAACATTGAGTGCTATGTCTGATACACAGTGTTCCTGCTTTTGAATTAACAGGTCAGCTTTAATTTTCCAGCAGAGACCTTTCGTAGCACATAATACGTTTTGGGATACTCTACTTACTATTTTGTTAGTTTTGGACACTGGGTCATTAGCGTGTTAAAGGCAAAAAACTTGTCTTTATTTTATTTTATTTTATTTTAGAGAGAAATGGAGCATGTGAGTAAGGGAGAGGGGCAGAGGGAAAGAGAATTTTTAGAATGCTCCACACTCAGCGTGGAGCCTGACGCAGGGCTCCATCCCACAGCCCTGGGGTCATGACCTGAGCCAAAGTCAACAGTCGGATGCTCAGCCAGCTGAGCCACCCAGGTGCCCCAAACCTTGTCTGTTTTGATGAACAGTTTATCCCAAGCACATGGCATAGGGGACGCAAACTCCTTTGTCTGTGTAAGTGGACAACATCCAATATGTTGGAGAGTGATCACTTAAAATTTTTGTCCTCTAGTTTTATTGAGAAATAATTGACATACATTACTGTGTAAATTTATGGTATACAGCTTGATGGTTTGATGTACGTCTACTGTGAAATCGTTACGATAGGTTCAGCTAATATCCATGTTCTATATGATTTATGTGTATTGTGAAATCATTACAGTAGGTTCAGCTAATATCCATGTTCTATAGAAACAGTAAAAAGACAAGAAGGAAAAATTCTCCTTGTGATGAGAATTCTTAGGAGCTAGTCTTCTTAACTTTCCTAGGGCAGTGTTAACCCCAGTCCTCTTGGTGTCTGTTACATCCCTAGTGCTTAGTGACCAGTTGAGATGCTTGCTGGGTGGTCGGTTTTAGCCAGTATAGAGGTATGCATGGTTTTACAAGAGTTCATAATTAAATTTTTGCCTCCAGTGTTCTTCAGCAGTAATGAGGCGCCCCCAGTCTTCATTTAATAGACACGTGTAGGCTGGTTTTGTGAAATAAAGAAGCTCTTTAAAGTCATGAGTCATAAAACTGACCTTTGAACAGCAGTGAATAAAAAGCAAGCTATGTTTTATTTAAATTATTTGAGTGATGCTCCATTTTTTCTGTTCCTCAGTATTTTATATTCTTTCTTGCTGCAAATTTCTTTTCTGGAACAATCATGACCTAGAGGCACAGATTTTAGCTTCACACAGTGTTACTATATATACTAGCTGTATTTTGAAGGGGGTTTATTTAAGGAGGCAGTTTGAGGGTATTGTTCAATTTAGACTTTGATACTTTTTAAACAACTGTACCAGTGTTACCCCACCTTGAACAGGTATAGTCCTTTAAAAAGGACTTTTTTGAATTTAAAGTTATTTAGGCTAGGAGTGGAATTATAATTGCTGAAGGGTAGTACGCTGTGAGGTCAGAAAAAGAAAAAAAGACAACAGAAGCAGCAAACAAGGTCTGAGTCACAGACTAATCTGCAGTAAAGATGATGCCCCATTCAGGAAGTCTCATGAGTCAGACTTGCCATGTTGTGTCACTAGCATTCGAGAACATCTGCTCCAATATCTTGGCTTTATTAAAGATGTATTTTTTATTTTTAAGTGATCTCTGTACCCAGCGTGGGGCTCACACTTAACAACCCTGAGATCAAGAGTTGTATGCTCCACAGACTGAGCCAGCCAGGCACCCCTCCAGTGTCTTTGCTTTTAAAGAAGGAAATCTAGTTAAGATGGATTTTAGCCTTGATACATCTCTCTTTTCCACCATCAGTATTTTTCTTTGAAAAATTAATCCAAGTTCCATATTGTTAATTTTTATTATGTCAATGTCACAGGTAAACCCTCTGTAGCTATTTTATGTTTTTGATATTGGTGTCCAGGGCTAACTTCAGTACTGTAGGGGGAGTGTCTTGTTACTTTCAGGTTTTCATTCCGCAGGTACTGCAGTTTGGGAGTATCCGGATTGCCCACTGACCTACAGTTAGCATTCCCTGTTGCTTGCTTTCATTGCTTGCTTACTGCCATTTCCTGTAGCAGCTGGTTACTTGGTGGCTAATGTCTGCTCTTAAGTTTTAAAATTTCTCCTATATCTTTTTTTTCTTCTCTGAAGCAGATATAATGGGTTAGGAGAAAACGGGGCACATGATCCTTTTTACATCTTTATTGCTTATTAATTAAATTTATATCAGGTTTTATTTCTGCTTTCTGCAAATGCCCTTCTAACTCATCACTGCTTATCTTGATCCAGGTGCTTTTTACTAACATTTACCTCAAGGGGGCTAAAAACTTAGTTTCTCTCTTGTCCTCTCTTTCTTTGCAGCTTATGTTTCATTATATGCCAAGAGAGAACCTTAGGTATAAATAGTTTTTTTTTTTAAACATTTCTTTATTTTTGAGAGACAGAGACAGAGTATGAGCAGGGGAGGGGCAGAGAGAGAGGGAGACACCAGAATTCGAAGCAGGCTCCAGGCTCCAAGCTGTCAGCACAGGGCCTGACACGGGGCTCGAACTCACAAACCGCGATATCATGACCCGAACCGAAGTCGGACGCTTAACCGACTCAGCCACCCAGGTGTGCCCCTAAATAGTTCTGATGTAGAGATACTTACGTCTGTCAAGGAAAAATTAAACCACAGATCCAGGAGTAAAACAGGATCATAAAGAACCACCACTGTGTGTTTTACCTAATATCTTTGCAGGTGGATATCCTCTGCAGAATCTTCTAAAAGATGTCTGTGTATTCTTATGCTTTTGAATCTTAGGAACACAGAGATAGCTCTGACAGTAGCTCTGTTTTCCTGTTTCTTCCCACTCACACTAGTGGGAGAATGTTGTGAATCTGTAAGTTGAGGATAACCTGAATAGTTCTGGCTAACTTGTTATTTGTCTGAAACCTTTTAATTTGTTGTCATATGGGCTATTTGTAACTATTTGTTTTTCACTGGAGAACAGAATTCCTGTCGCTGAACATACATCTTTGTTTTTGGTATTGTCCCTTGCTTGCTTTGTATTGTTTTTCATGCTCACATCAAACATATGAATATGTGAGGTGTGATTCTCCTCAGAGTTAACAGGTGATATAGACTCTTTAAAGGAGACGAAAGTTTATCTTTTAGTAAAATTGAGATTCAGCTCTCAAGTTTGATTCCAACAAAGCTCCGTTGTCTTTTCATTGTGTCATAGTAAGTCAAGTGAAGGATTCATACCCTTGAGTTTTATTTCAATAGGCAGCTTGGAGCCACTGTATTTGTTGGAGTGGGAATACCCAAGTGAAAAATGACATGTCAAAAAGAAGCACAAATGTTCCACAGAGTTTTTACTATCCCTCCAGCCCCCCTTACATATTTTCTGTATTTTAAGGAAGACTGCAGAGTTGGTCAAAAGTGCCACTGAGGGGATGGCAAAGAAAAGAGCAGGAGTTGGATGGAGAACCAGGGGAATGGTGGGTAGGAGCAGTAAAAAAAGAAAGAGGAAGGAGTTTGTAATAAGAGTCTTGTACAAGGTTTTTTTTTTTTCCTCTCTCTTTTTTTAAGTTTATCTATAAAAGAAAGTTTCAAGTAATCTCTACAATCAATGTGGGGCTCAGACTCATGACCCTGAGATCAGGAGTCACATGCTCTACAGACTGAACCAGCCAGGCGCCCCTCCTGTAAGTTTTTGTAATGGTTTGGAGCTTGCCGTATAGAAAGTGGAGACAAAAAAGTGAACAGGAATAGAACGCGGTGTGTAAAACAGTGTAGTAAAAGTATGAAAAGTGCATCAGGATAAGGAAGGGAAAACTTCGTCTAACTGGGAGAAATTGAATGGTTTCCCTCGAGGCTACAGTTGAACTTGATCTTGAAGGATCGATGAGTAGGAGTATTCTAGATAGAAAAGAGATGAAAGGGAAGATGTAAAAAGAAATGAATGACTTAAAAGCAAAACAGGAACTATTTCAGCGATCATCCTTTGTCAGAACCTCTCAGCGTAGGTCATTTGGGAGCTGCTGCGGGGGGTGGGGGTGGGGGTGTGCTGAAGAAGTATGGCAGCATGTTTTTTAGAGTGAAGCTGAAATCAGGTTTACGCAGCTCAGGTTAGATCTGAGAGATTCAGTGCATTAAATTGTAGGGTCAGTGTTACCTTTAAAATAACTAAAGACTTACCCAGGTAGTTAGTACGCTGTCAGGAGAGAGTAATTTGATTTAGATGGAATTGGCGTGCTTAACTCCCTCTGCACAGTGTATATTGGTGAACTTCAACTCCTTTGCTTCTGTGGAGGTTGAGAAGTCTCTTGGCAACAAGCTTCCAGTTGCAACTCACCTGCTTTGGCTAATTGGTATGCCCAGCTCTGGTAGCAGAGCCTCTGGAGAGTTTGTGTTTGAATTCAACTTCATCAGGCTTAAACTGGAATATAAATGTGAAGGGGCTTTGGGCTCAGCCTGTGGATTGAGAATGAAAAGGTAGGACGTACAAAGGGAGAAGAGAGAGTGAAGCCTGTGGATAAAATAGCTGTCAACTTACACTTGGATGCTTTTCAGCTTAATTTGTATATTAAAAATAGGATGTTTTACTCTATGGTTCTCTGCCAGCCCCCTTTCAAGTTAGCTGGCAGGATGAACTAAAGACAGGAGAAGAATGACCAGAACCCGAGAGCATACCCTTTCTGTCATATGTCCTCACCAAGGTAGTTTACTGTAGACACTGTTTATATGCCTTTTCTTTAAAAAAAAAAAAACAAACAAAACAACTGTAGGCGGGTAGGTTTCCTATCCGCTCTGTTCCCATGACACTGTGCAGTGCCTTCATTTTAATACTTACCAAACTGTGTTGCTACAATCATTTATGCTTTCCTCTTGTGCTAGCCTGAGGGTTGCAGCAACGTATGCTGTCATTCGTCTCTATTTCCTGGACTTGAAGTGGTTCTGGGCATGTAAGTGTTTGAGCTGAAATGGAATTAGATTGAAAAATGGATTGCATTAGGTAGTTTTTTCTTGATCCCACTAAATAAACATAACAGGTTATCAGCAACAAAACAAAAGGACGTTGCCAGTTAAGTTTAATTGAAACTTTCCCTCTCTTTTCTCTCCTTGTCTCCTTTCAGCTCTTGTCCTCTTTGCCAGGGTTGAATTAAAATATAAAAGTAGGAGATACTCACTGGAAGAGGCATCCAGTTGATGAGGAAGCTTTCATAGTGGTTCCATGTTTATGACACTCCCACCCCCTCCCCCGTGGTCTCTTAAACACACACAGGTTCTCTTTCCTTCAGTCCTTTCCTCTGTGGTGCTGGTTCTTTTGGAGCCACACCATAGATTGAAATAAAACCTTTAACTTGATATTTTAGAAAATATAATTTTGTAGGATTAAAGCTTTAACTAGTGGTGACTATGTACTAAATTGTCTCAAGTAAGAGTGTCAATTTGGAGCTTTTAGTTTTGGGTAGTGATTTATATATATATATATATATTTGTATATATTTATATGTTTAGAATGTCTCGTAATTTTTCCCAAGAGCAATTTTTTCCCCCTAATTGGATTGAGCAGTCTCTGCTTCTACATACAGCTTCAAGTGGTTTTCGGTAAATCATTCCAAATCTATAGTTGTTGGAAAATTTTCCTCAAGTTACTGTGATTCTCAAGAGACACCCAGAAACACTCCCTAATTACCAAGTGGATTTAATCATACCTTGTGTAAGTCAGCCAAACAGGCCTGATGAATAAACTGAATTACTGGTGGGATAGTCAAAAGTTTTTGGCCCCAGCATTTAACCTTAGAAAACCCAAGAATAAGACTATTTTAGGGTATAGTTCATGCTTTTCTGATCTCAAGTTTTCTTCTTGCCGTTTAAGCCGAGACAGTTGATTTCAAGTGGAAGTAAGGGTTATGGTTAATATTAGACCACCCCCGGAGGGCCATTTATCTGGTGACTTGTAGACCAGTG